>NC_079209.1:42142823-42472823 GCF_026745355.1 Beta vulgaris subsp. vulgaris | reverse complement strand
CTTTTGGACCCAGGCTGAGTGCGTGTGTGAGTGATGAAGATTTGTAATGTTTTGACTGTTACGGGATTAATGGCAATCCCATGATATCCTCCCCTTTTACTACCTTCCATTTTTTGGCCTGATTTCTTCTTATAAAATCAATGCTTCTTGATCAGTTCAAGAGATACAAAAACATTGTCTTCTCTCCTCTTTTTTTTTTTTTTCCTAGGTTCGTGCTATTCTCCAAATCTATATTGCTAGTGGTAGCAGTTTTAGGCTGCAGTGTTAACCTTGGGGAGCTTACCGGCCAGATCGATTACCACCGTTGTCGGGCCGTAATTGCTTTCAAGTCAATGGTCTCCTACCACGGCACAACCTTGAAATCATTTTCCCTCTGCCATTACGATTGTCAGTTTCTAAAATTTTTGAAAGAAATTATATAATTCGCAATGGCTGACAGTTCAAGCAAATACATGGCACATCTTTCCAAGCTTGAGTCTCTTGACAGAAATAACCACAAACATTGGGCTCAGAAACTGCTCATGTTTTTCGAACAGTTGGACGTTGACTATGTTCTGTTCAAGGATTGTCCTGTTGCCATTACTACTACACGTGATTCATCCTCTTCTCCTTCTGCTATTGTTATTAAGTAGAATGAGGACCAAATTTTAGAATATGAAAAAGATAATAAAACTATTCGTTTCCATCTCCTTAATCTGATGAAAAATAATTTGTTTGATTTATTCATGGTGTATAAGTCATCGAAACTTATTTGGGAGGCCCTTGAGAAAAAATATGGGGCTGATGATGCTGAGAAACAAAAATATGTTGTCGGAAAGTGGCTGGCTTTCCAAATGGTTGATGACAAACCTGTCATGGACCAAGTTCATATCTACGAAAATCCGTGTGCTGGTGTTTTAAATGAAGACATGAAGATTTGTGAAGTTTTTCAAGCGAATGTATTGCTGGAAAAATTTTCTCCGTCCTGGAGGGAGTTCCGTAACAATCTGAAGCATAGGAAAGAGTTTTTGTCTCTTCAGGAACTATTAGTCATATGAGGATTGAAGAGGCAAACGGTATCAAGGATAATCAGGACTCTATTCTTCTTAATGTTACCACGCTAACTTGGTGTAAAATGTTGCTGCTCATCAGGATCTGATAAGTTTAAGGCTAAAGGTAAGAACGTCAACAATAAAGGTAAAAAGCAAGGGAAAATTAACAAACATAATGGTAAGATTCAAAAGAGGACTATTCTTTGCTATGTATGCGGCAAGCCTGATCATCAGGCTTATTAATGTCCTCAACCCAAAGGGTTTGTCCAAAAGGAAACATGTCAGGCTAACATTGCTGAAGCTGATGATATTGTTACTGATGCGGTCGTTGAAGCGAATCTGATCGATAATAGTTCTGATTGGATTATGGACACCGGGGCTTCAAGGTATTTCTGTTCAAACAAGGAGCTTCTCCATGACTTTCGGGATGCTACAGAAGGTGAGTGTGTGACATGGGCAATGCGTCAACTGCTGGAGCGCTTGGACAAGGAAAGGTCACTCTAAAACTTACCTCTGGAAAAACCCTCTCCCTTTCAAATGTCTTGTATGTTCCTACTATGTGTCGTAACCTAGTGTCTGGTGCCTTGTTAAACAAAGCTGGTTTGAAAATTGTTTTTGAGGCTGACAAGGTTGTAATGACTCGTGGTGGGGAATTTGTGGGGAAAGGGTATCTAAGTGGGGGTTTTTTTATTTTGATGTTGCTTCTTCTGTTCCTGTTATTAATAAAACTGTTTGTGGTTCTGCTGATGTTGCTGAGTCTTTAAATTTGTGGCATGGTAGATTAGGATATGTGAATGTTGTTTCTATTAAGAGACTAAGGACCTTAGCGTATTCCTAATTCGTCCTCAGCAAAGTTTTCTAAGTGTCCAATTGGTGTTGAAGCAAGGTTTACTAAGAAACCTTGCAAAATCGTGACTTAAAGGGCCACACAACTTCTAGCATTGGTTCATAAGGACTTAGCTGATTTTCAGAACACTAGAAGTAGAGGAAGAATTTTTTTTTGGTATATTTCCTTTGTTGATGATTACTCGAGGTTCACTAAGTTATACCTTCTTAAGGCCAAAAGTAAGACAGGGAAAGCTTTTATAAGTATAATAAGGGAGGTAGAAAACCAACTTGATAGGAAAATCAAGAGGGTTAGGTCTGATAGGGTAGAGATATGAGAACTTCTCTTGAATGACCATTGTGAGAAATTGGGTATCATTCATGAACTTAGTGCTCCTATGTAGCTCAACAAAATGGTATAGCTGAACGAAAAAATAGGTCCTTGAAACATATGATGAATGCTATGCTTGTATGTTCTGGGTTGCCTGATGAAATGTGGGGGGGAAGCAGTTCTTTCAGCCTGTCATGTTCTTGACAAAGTGCCTCACAAAAGGTTAGATAAAACCTTATGAACTATGGAAGGGTTATCCTCCGAACTTGAGTTTCTTATATGTGGGGTGTCTAGCCAAAGTTGGGCTCCTGACTATAAAAGTCAAACATTGGACCAAGACTTTTGATGCTGTATTTATTGGCTATGCTCATGCTGTTATAGATTCATGACTTTGAGTGATACGTCTATCTATGAATATAGAGATGCTGAGTTTTTTGAACATGTTTTTCCTTTCAAAAAGGTGATTTGCTATTGTGCCTTCTTGTTCTTTCTCCTTGTTGATTTATCTACTTGTTCTACGCATGATGTTTTCTACCTACTAGTGATATTCCTGCTGATTTGACTTTAGTAGTACTTCAGTTGACATGCATACTAGTAGTTCTCTGTTGTAGATGAGCCTAGGAGAAGTAAAAGACCTAGAGTAGCAAAAGACTTTGGTTCTGATTTTATCACTTTTGCTTCTGTAGAAAGTTCTTGTGTTGACTTGTTGAGTGATGAACTAGTTTATGCTTTCATGATAGAAGAGGACCAAAGACCTTTGAGAGGCAATGAGATCTGTGGATGCTAGTTTTTGGAAAGAGGCCATTAAGAGCGAGTTAGATTCCATAGTGTCTAACTCTACTTGGGAGTTAACTGACTTACCTAAGGGATCAAAGACCATAGATAGTAAATGGATCTTTAAAAATAAGTTAAGACCTGATAGGACTATTGAGAGGTTTAAAGCTAGGCTTGTCATCAGGGGCTTCACTCAGAGGAAAGGACTAGATTACTTTGACACTTATTCTCCTGTGACTAAGATAGCCACCATTAGGACCCTGCTAGCTCTTGCTGCTATTCATGACTTAGTTATACATCAGATGGATGTTAAGACTGCTTTCCTGAATGGTGACTTAGAGGAGGAGATTTACATGTCTCAACCTGAGGGTTTCGTGGTGCAGGTCAAGAAGATAAAGTGTGCAATTGAGGAAGTCCTTATATGGTCTCAAAAAGCACCAAATAATGGTATGAAAAATTTGATAGTACTGTTGTGTCAAATGGTTTCATTGTAAACAACTCTGATTCTTGTGTGTATTCAAAATTGATAGGATCAGATTGTGTTATTATATGTCTTTATGTGGATGACATGCTGATTTTTGGTAACAACTTAAAGGTGGTTAATGATACTAAACTTTTTCTTTCATAAATTTGAGATGAAAGATTTGGGAAGCTGATGTGATTTTAGGAGTAAGACTTAAGAGAGTCTCCGGTCGCATTTCCCTTAGTCAGTCTCATTATGTGGAAAAGGTGCTTAAAAAGTTTAATTCCTTTGATGTTGTTCCAGTGAGTTCTCCCTATGATTCAGTATTCATTTGACCAAGAACTTAGGTGAAAGTGTCTCTCAAAGTGAATATGCGAAAATCATAGGTAGTTTGATGTACCTCATGAACTGTACTCGACCTGACATAGCTTATGCAGTGAGTAGACTTAGTAGATATACTCGTAACCCTAGTAATGAACACTGGAATGCTCTTCATCGTCTTCTCAGATACCTAAAAGGAACTGTTGATTTTTTTTTTGCATTACTCTAAATTTCTTACTATTCTTAAAGGTTTTTGTGATGCAAATTGGGTACCTGGTAATGATAAGATCAGTTCAACTAGTGGCTATGTGTACCCTTGGTGGTAGTGCTATACCGTGGAAGTCTTCGAAGCAGACTTGTATAGCACGGTCCACCATGGAGTATGAGTTCATTTCCCTCTAGCTGGCAGGGCAAGAAGCTGAATGGTTGAGAAATTTGTTGTTTGATGTTACCTTATGGAGAGGACTGGGTGCACCTGTCTCTCTTCATTATGATTCTCAAGCAGCCATTGGTGTTGCTAAGAATAATGTCTACAATGGTAAGAAGAGACACATATGGATCAGACATGGAGTCGTCAAACAACTCCTGAAAAATGGGGTAATTTTTTGGACTATGTGAGGTCCGAAAGAAATCTTCCAAGCTCTTTACTAAGGGGTTATCTAGGAGAGTTGTCCTAGAGTCTTCGAGGGGGATGGGGCTAAAACCCATTAGTTGAGATTTTAAGGTGGATACCCGTTTGAGGTCAAACGAAGCCATAAAATCTTAACTTGCACTACATCTCTCATCCTTATGACACATGGTAGTGAGTTTTAATCCATAGTTTATTGGTGGTGCTACTAAGACGCACTTGATGGATTATATTGAGAGGTTGAGCTTTTGCTCTTAATAGTTCCATATCCCTTCAGGGTGGTGTTATTGAGAAACACTTGATGGACTACCTATGTAAGTGTGGAGGTTAAGCCGCCTTCTATGAAAGATTGAGCTGTCTTTTTAGAGCACTTATTAGACCCAAGGAATGCGCATGGCTATAAAGAGCTTGTGATGCATCGTGGAGACCACACGATCTTAAGGTAGGTATATGTTGTGGGGGTCTCAACGGAACACTAGTGAGTTCAAGAGAAATTCACTAACTAGATAGTAAGTTATTGTTGCCTGATTTCACTATGCATCAATTCAAATTGAAAGATATTGATGCTTAAGTACTTTCCTTTCCTTACCCAGGAATTTCTTTTGCTTTTCAGAGCCTTTGTGAGGGATTGCTGGAAGTGAATCAACGCTTGAAAAGCCTTGTTGTCTTTTTTTCATTAAATGTCCCACATTTCTTGTGCGAGTGAATAGTTCCTTGCTTTACATATTCCCTCCCTCCTTCCTCTTATTGAGTTGGTACTTGAGATGCTTTTGTGGTCAGATGTCATGTTTGGTTTGGGCTTGCTATCACACACGCGCGCGCGCCGCCTGAATCGGGCCTTGGGGAATAAACTTATTAACTTAACTAACTTTTTGGATCCAGGCTGAGCGCGTGTGTGACTGGTGAAGATTTGTAACATTTTGACCGTTACGGGATTAATGGCAATCCCATGATATCCTCCTCTTTTACTGCCTTCCGTTTTTTTTGCCTGATTTCTTCCTATAAAATTAGTGCTTCCTGATCAGTTTAAGAGATACAAAAACATTCTCTTCTCTTCTCTTTGCTGACAGTTCCAGCTTAACTTCTTAAGGCTGTCGAAACTTTCAAGTCAGTGGTCTCCTACCACAGACAATCTTGAAATCATTGTCCCTCTGCCATTTCGATTGTCAATTTATAACAATTATAATCAATGACATAATTAAGTTATTTTTTTTAATATAATACGTTTAAGATGTAAAATAATTTGCATTAAAGTAAACCCTGAATTCGTACCTAAATGTCCAATGACATGCATGCAATAAGTTTTATGAGGGTTGCATTTAAATTTAACTTGTAGTGACAAACTCGATGCTCAACCGATATTGTTGGCAATATGTAAGCCATAGCCTAAAAGCACATTAATGACACTCCCACCCTCCTCTCCGTGCAATTACATCCCCTTAAATTTCTTTTATTTACTCACTTTGTTTGAGAAAAGTTTACTTCTCCTAAAGTTTAACCTGTAAAAATGCTCTTGCAAATGAATGACACATGATTTAGCAAAGGGTTCCCAAGCTTATATATCGGTAATTTTGTAAGTAATGTTGTGGGCGTTTAAGATGAGTCTGGATCCTTTAGAATTTTAGTGAAATTCTACAAGGTAGAGTTGCATTTAAACCACACATTCTAAAATCAAGGACTCATATTGGTGGGAGGAAAAAATTAAGGGTTGGATTTTGATGAGAATAAATATGGGAATTTTATAAAGAGAATATATGAGCCATTAATTTTTTAATCAATGATTAATATTGCTCAAACTACTTTGTAAAGTTATTTTACAACTCTAGAGGATCCAAACACGTTTAAGATGGTACATGGCCATCTTAAAGATTTTGGCGCCCCGTTTCTAACATGAAAATTGGGCCCCTAAATCTCTATTATATAAGGGAAAAGGGGAGCTATGGTGTCCCCGGATGAAGAGACTATTTTACCCCCCTTCCCTTTTCAAATTACAAATTCACTTACGAACGAAAGGGGGCTTCAAAAAAAATATTGAAAATAAATAACGATCACTTAAAAGTCAACTAAAATCATAGAATTGCATAATTTACATTATACAAAGAACTCAAATGAGGAAACTTTATAAAACTAAATAATTCACTTACAAAGTACAACTAATACAACACAATGTCAATACATACTCCCAAAAAATATTCACAAAAATTTGACTTGAAATCAAAGTGTCCACTTTCTTTACAATCTATATGAAGTAGTGTAGTTGATTCAAAAATCAAGAAAATTATAATAATATTAGAAATCATAAATAAATTCAATAAATTTTCATTTTGTTGGTAGAATTGAACTTTGAAAAGTAAAAAAAAAAAAAAAAAGATTGGTGAGATACATAAGTGATAGAGACCAGAGGCGGATCCAATAAGGATCTTAGGTGGCCCAGGCCTAGAGATGTAAATTGATCGGGTTCGGGGCGGGTGGAGCGTCACCCGCATCAACACACTCCACCACATCCATCACCCGCATCCATTTCCACCCGAATCCATCCATCAATTTGTAACCGGGTTAAACGGGTGGATCGGGTGATTAACGGATGAAATCAAATAGTATTAGGAGAATAAAGAAAAATTACTAATAAGAACCACTAATCCATTTATATAATTCTACTTAATATGTAAAATCGTCTCCAAACTAACCCTAATCCACATTATTAACATTTATATACTTATATTATCATCTTGTAACTTTTGGGATATAGATTAATAAAGCTGTAAAAATGAAAAAGCCAAAAATTAAAAAAATTATACATATGTTGGTGAGATATATTTTTTACTTTAAACGGGTGACGGATCCGGTGGTAAACAGATGATGGGTCGGGTGATGGATAAAAGAATATCACCCGAACCCGACCCGCATCTATCACCCGATTATCCGTCACCCGGCTATCATCCGTTTATATCGGGTTTTTCACCCACTTAATAAATCGGGTGGAGCGGATGATCGGGTGATGCACTTGATATTGCCATCTCTACCAAGGCCCCTCCAAAAATAAAATAAAATTTCTTTTTTGGGCCTTTACCTGTACGCGCGTTTATAAGATAAAAGCACATCCTTACAGTGATAATTAGAGCTAAGCACCTTGTTTAGTGGCAGGTTCGAGGCTTGTGGCTAAAGCTTTTTGCCATTTTATTTTCTCTCTTTTTTTCCATACTTCATTCATTCTCCCATTCTCTGTTCGTTTAAAATTTTTTGTTCTTTCGTTTTCCTATTTCTCTAGTTTCATCGTTGTTTTTGTTTTAAAATTTTAATTATTGTCACTTCTTATCTTTAAAAAGCACAATTACTTTTTACTTAAAAAAAATAATGTCCAACTATAATTATTAGCCGGTTTCAAGTTCATTCCTAATAATTATTTAAAACAACCTCTTTTCAATAAATTAGTGAATTAATATTAATGCTAAATTTGTTGACGTCAAATCTAAATTATTTATCATCATCGTCCATTGCTATAATAAAATTATTTGAGGTGTATTAGGCATATTTCATAGTCCTAATTAGTACTTGTAACTAATGTATTGATGAATGATGAGGGCCCCCAAATCTAAAATCCTGAATCCGCCTCTGAATTAGAGACTAAATCAATCAAATTTTGCAACTAAAAACAATTATACTTCGTATGTCTAATATTCAAATTTTGACTCTTACTTATGTCGTAGAAAACCAAATTCCTGTCTCGAAAAAAATCGAAGCATGCATCGCGTGTAAAAATTAAAATGTTAATTTACAGAAAATAAAGATGGAAGGTTAGACTTCTAAAGATGGATAGTTAAAAATTGACAAATTTATTAAGGATGAAGAACAAGGGTCATTTCTTCAAATGAAGTAAAATTTTCAAGATAATATATTTTGGGACCTTTATAATTTTGGGGGTCCTTTGCTGTTGGGCTCCTTGTACCCCTCATTTACCCTTCCGAGATGGTATAGTTTAGGTGTTGTTACCAAAACGTTTTTGTTGTTCCTAAATAAGAAGATAGAGGGAGTGGTTTCTTACATTTAGAAATGAGATAAAGAGCATGAATGGTTCATAAAAGAAATTTGTTAACCCGTAATATTTTGTCTAATGAATCATGTATGTCCGTATATCTTGAATCATAAAATTATAATAACTGGTTCCAAAGACATAAAGCATTTTAGCATTTAAAAAAATTATTCTAGCTCCTATGATATCTTTGTGACTACTGACTAGTCCCATGTGAGAGTTGAGACATTAGTAATCACAATGATGCTGGCACTCTAGTAGAGTAGTAAAGCATGGTGCATAACCCTTACAACAAAAATAGCCGCTCTTCATCTGCGGGCACAGCGGGATGAATAAGTCTGTTCCTTTCCTAAACTTCAATTTTCTAACTTCATTTAGCATCTCATTGCTTTGTTGAGCCGTCTTCAATCTACCATTGTATTCACTATCATAAACATCACCTACATATTTAATTTGGGGAATAAATATGTAAGTTAAAAAGAAAATTCATAGATACATAAATTTAGAAGATAATATTCTACCATTTCGAGAAGCACGCTAATAAAACTAAGGGATGGAAAAAGGTTAGAAAGAGACATTGAACGTAACTCCCAAAAGATGACCTATTTTCACTTGTCTTTTATACCGGATGAGATACATAAATTTATGAAAAATACTATATTGCATAATTTAATATTAACAAAATCTAATGACTTTTTTTAATCTTTTTTGTTTTGGATGCGTAAAATAAAAGGACATACCAAATTAGTTACTCACATATTAACCCGATTGAACATAACAAGCTCCCAATTATCAAATGAAAAAGACATAGCAAGCTAGACACTTGAGACAAGAGAAAAGGTAAATGAAATTCTCCTCCAAAAGTGCCCCTAATGGATAATTTATATGATAGCCTATATATATATATATATATATATATTATATATATATATATATATATATATATATATATATATATATATATATACATATATATATACATATATATACATACATATATATACATACATACATATATATATACATACATACATATATATATACATACATACATATATATATATATATCAATATATACATATATATAGATATATATATATATACATATACGTATATATATATATATATATATATATATATATATATATATATTACGTATATATATATATATATATATATATACATAATATATATATATATATAATATATATATATATATATATATATATAATATATGTATATATATATATATATGTGTATATATATATATACATACATACATTGTTAGATGTGTGATCAAAGAGAGAACCGGATATCCCACTCCAAGGCACGGAAACTACGCTTTCCTATTAGTTTAATTTCGCCCCTCTAGGATCACCGGGTTATCACGAAATAACTAATGAGATACAATGGAGAGAAACAATCCACTTAGATGATCTTCTAAGTGAATCAACAAGAACTTTGTGTTTTTGTGTTTGTGAAGAACACTCAAGAGAAGATTGCAAGGTTTCTCTTAATCTAAGCAAGAAGACTTTTAGAGTATTGAAAATCTGATTTTCTTCTAACCCTTTACTCATAGGAATCCCAAGGTTTATATAGAAGAAATAAACCTTTCATTGACTAGAGTAGTTAATCCCATAACCCCCATTTTAATCACCCATCAAAGGCCTTTAATCTACTGATTTAAGGACCTTAAAGGTCATCAAAATGAGACCATAACATCACAACGGATATAAACCGTCAAGGCATCTTTTCACGTTCCAAGGCAGAAGACACGTCGCGACTCGCGAAGAAGCTCGCGAGTCGCGAGGCGCTGGTCGCGACCCGCGACGCCTGTCGCGACTCGCGATGGGCCACTGGTCGCGACTCGCGACGGCTGTCGCGACTCGCGGCCAGTCTTCTGTCTCCCTTGGTTTATCAACGTGATTTGCCACTTGATGCACTCTAATCTTTTGCATACTAGACCTCCTCCTCTTCTAGTACATACCCATATGAGTTTCAAACCCATTACCCTATAAATGTTCCAACATACATATGTATATATATACATACATATATATATATATATACATACATATATATATATATATATACATACATATATATATATATATACATACATATATATATATACATACATATATATATATACATATTTGTAAAAGAAGAAAATAGTTAAAGTATAGTATGGGAACAGTTGAGGAGACAAAATGGAACAACCAAATGACAAACAAAATGCAAACAGTTTTCGTTTTTGTGAAATTATGTTGTAAAATAGTATACAAGTCAAAGTAAAAAAAAATCAATGAAAACCAAGTTATTAGTATAGTATCCTCAATTTCAGAACAAACATGTAACAATCACTCAAATATTCAAATTTGAATTTCTTAACCTTAAATAAGAATAGAGTAGAATTGCATAACTTACAATTTGCCATAAGGAGGATGGACAAAACTACGAAAGTTGACAAAATGGTGCTATATGCTGCCATTGCTATTAAGTAGGTAGATGGTCTATTATATTCAATAAAAAGTGAGTACATTATGTGTTCAACTAGCTTTGTATATATAGCTACTAGCAAGGCAAGAATACTTACAGTTTGTAATATTGAAACTAGTTATTAGGACCAGGCTATGTCTCGGGTAAGAAAAAAAGTTTATTTATTAATATAATACTTTATGATAATAACACTAAATACAACTTAGTCTAGTGGAGAAGACTATATGTTTATGCACGTTTTTTAATATATTTGTATAGATTTTAAGATTTTCGTAGCCACCTTAGCTTCAAAAGAAATAAATTCATAGCATCAAGATATTTAATTGAGTTGATCATTTATCTCAATAATTATAGAGTTCCATCAAAAATGTAAAAATAAATAAAGATATGAAATTTTTGTAATTGAGTTTATGATTGATTTTTTTTTGGGGGGGGGGGGGCAAGGACTATGCATAAAAATTGACAATTGAGTATAATAAATGTGAGATACAAAATAAAATTGAAATACATATTTTATTATATGAAAAGATTCCATTGAAAAGTCAAAATATTTTCATATAATAAATGTGTACTTTACTTTTCAATGGAATTTTCATATGATAAATGTGTATTTCACTTTTCAATAGAATCTTTTCATATAATAAATGTATAATTTCAATTTTGAATGCATTTGTTAATTTTTATATATAGCTCTTAGGTTTATGAATAGCAAAACCAAAAATTGTTAAAAAGATTGTGCATCGATATAATTTTAGTAATGAATCACAACAGATCATTTCGTTTAGGTAACTAATTATAACATATATGTGTTAAGTATATCTTGCCATTTTTATAATTATGATACAATGTATATCACTAGGAAATTATATCCTCCTTGTATAGCATAAACTCTATAATATTATTAGCATAATATCTTTATTTGTCTTGTACTATATAAGGTCTATTTAACATATTATTCAATAAAAGCTTTCTCATACACTCTATTATGACTAGCACTATATGCACGCGATGCATGCGACTGTATATTATCTTATATTTGGTAGATAATTCAACAACTCTCTATTTAAAAAATGATCAAGGTTAAGTTTTTTTATTAATTTAAAAAATACATATATATTTTATACGCGTATTTTATGAGTTGTAGTTCAATTTAATTTCATTGGGTAATTGAGGTTTTAAGCATATTATGGTATATAGTGTTTCAATAAATAAAATTCTAAATTGATATTATCCAATGATGTGTGTTCATCTCTTTCATTATATTATCTCAACTGATTGTGAGCTCCAAAAAATGAAAAAACGAATACTATCTCAACTAATTATTTTTTATTTTTTATTTTTTACATGGTCATGTAGGAAATAGTTTACATGCACCATCCACCGGGTTTTCGTGACCGCACTAATCCTGATTGTGTATGTCGTCTCAGAAAATCATTACATGGCCTTAAACAAGCCCTTAGAGCTTGGTATCAATGATTTGCCACATACCTCTTATCTTTTGGGTTCCATCATAGCCAATCTGGTCACTTTCTGTTTATCTATCATCATGGCTCCGATGTTGCTTATCTACTACTCTACGTTGATGACATTATTTTGACCGCCTCTTCGGATACTCTTCGCACTACCATTATGTCTCATCGTAGTGTCGAGTTTGCAATGACTGATTTGTGTCCGTTGAGCTATTTTCTTGGTATTTCTGTAACCAAGAATGCAGGTGGTCTCTATCTCTCTCAGAAGAAGTATGCTGAGGAAATCCTTGCTCGTGCTAATATGTCCTCTTGTAAACCCTCGGCAACTCCGGTCGACTCTAAGGCCAAACTCAGCGCCTCATCCGGCCCTTCTGTCGCTGACCCATCTCTATCTCGTAGTCTGGCATGTGCTCTTCAGTATTTGACTTTCACCAGACTCAATCTCATATATGCGGTCCAGCAAATTTGTCTCTTCATGCATGACCCCCGAGAACCTCATCTTTATGCGCTCAAACGTATCTTGTGATACGTTCAGGGCACTCTTCATCTAGGTATGCACTTGTATTTATCTCCCTTACCTCGCTTAGTCTCCTACACCGATGCTGACTGGGGGGGCTGCCTCGACACCCCTCGCTCCACCTCGGGTTACTATGTCTTTCTTGGTGATAATCCTATCTCTTGGTCGTCCAAACGACAAGCCACTCTCTCTCGCTCCAGTGCCGAATCTGAGTATCTTGGTGTTGTCGATGTTGTTTCTGAAACATCATGGTTTCACAACCTTCTTTTGGAGCTTCAATGTCCTGTGCGTCTGGAAACTCTTATTTATTGTGATAATGTTAGTGCGGTCTACCTCTCCGATAATCCCGTCCAACATTAGCGCACTAAACACATCGAGATGGATACTCACTTTGTTCGCGAAAAGGTTGCCAAAGGCGTTGTTCGCGTCCTTCATGTTCCTTCTCGCTACCAGTTTGCGGACATCTTCACCAAGGGTCCTCCCTAATCCCGATTCAACTGCGGGGGTGTGATAGAATATGTCAATATTATTAATTAAATGTATCCTACGTAATCTTTTAAGGAATATCCTTTGTATATTTTCCTAGTTTGTAGAGTTGTCTTAGCTTGCATATATATATTCTCTTGTAACCTAATTATGAGATGAAGGGAATTATCATTTCTAATAATTTTTAGTGAATGATTGTTCAAACAACCAAAAAACGAAAAACTAAAACTTGTCAACGCTCCATACTACTCGACCATATATCGTTTCTTTCTAAAATAAAAATAAATAATTGCCTATCAATGATACCAACAAAGCCAATGTCTTTCTCCTCTTTTAATCATTTCTTATTTTAATTATTTCCTTAAAAAACCAAACATTTCTCTTTTAATGGATAGTCCTCACCTTTATCTTTGCTTTATACTCATCGTCTATGTCGTTGCTCAAACCCGTGTCAGAGCTCCGACAACTTTTTCAAGTAGATCAACTATCGTGTTAATCTTCCAAGATCGAACTTTCCCTCCGCTCGTCCATCTTGCGGGGGAGTATAGGAGACATACTTTAAGTATATCATAGTCAAAGATTTAAGATTTCAGTCAAAGATTTTAGTATATCTAGGACATCATGTATATCTTTAGGATATTATATTTTCATTGTATAACATATTATCTAGAATATTATTAGCATAATATCCTTATTTCCTCCATTACTTGTTATCTCTTGTATTATATTGGGCGTACTTGCCATACTATTTGAATACAAGCTTTCTCATAAACTTTATCACTGATCAATGTTGATTTTTTTGACTAAATTTTGCTAAACTAGTAAATATTTATCCCTTTACATGAAGTAAAAAAGCTTATATGGACATGATCCATGCTAGATTAATGCGCATTTTATGCTAGTACATGTGATTTATAAAAAAAAGTTTACCATAAACAAAAAAAGATATAAAAGAGTATATATAAATTATAAAGGGTGACTATGTATGGAAAAAAGGTTACCATGTCATAAAGTGAAAATTTCGCCATGGTAAACTAATGTAACAAAGGGTGACTATATCGAAAAAAACTAGCACTATGTTAAATAATACTAGATTAGTGTAACTTAATATTTTAAAAGCTCACTATATGATAAACAACGTCACTATATCATATAGGTGGCTTTGGTCCACGAAAAACTAGTTCTTACATGAAATTAAAAACATGTAACCTTGGAAAAGAGGGTCTGATCAAAACCATTTTGGTCAGACCCTCAATCCTTCTATCCATCTATCTACATCTAAAGCGGAATAATAATATTTACGGTTTTTCCACCATATACCCCTGACAAATATTTTTTTTTGCACCATATACCCTCTCAAGTTTCAAATTCACCATATATCCTCCACTTTTCAAAAAAATACATCTACTTGCCCTTAATGACTAATGGTGTTAATGTCCGTTACTCATCAACCCTTAATCCCCTCCTAACCCAAACCACCCAACCACCACCCTCCCCAACCCCATCCCTTTCCTCCAATGCTCCACCACCACCTCACCTGCCCCCCTACCCACCTACAGTCGCGCATCCCCTTCCCTCGATGACCCACAACCCTCCTTCCCCTTCCCCCGCACCTGAGTTCGAGGATTCAGACGCCCTACCCCAGCAGGTCCCCATTCCCACCACCTCTCGTAATCCCCCTCCCTCTCCCCTTCCCATGCAACCCCCCTCCCTCTCCCCTTCCCCGCAGTCCCGCAACCCCCTCTCCTTCCCCTTCCTCGGTAGTCCCACAACTCTCCCTCCCCTTCCCCCGCACCTGAGTTCGAGGATTCAAGCGCCGCTGGGCTCTAATCCGCACTTGAGTTCGAGGATTCAAGCACCGTTGAGTTCTAATCCGCACCTGAGTTCTAGGATTCAAGCGATTCTCCTTCGACTTGCTTGCTCAATCGTGGACATTTATGAGACAAATATGAAGATTATGAAAATTTGGAGGTGGAGAGAGAGATGTTAAAGGCGACGAGTTCGTTGGTGTGTTGGCATCAAAAGTTGTTGGTGTGGTGACGTTGGGTTCAGGGTGTGGTGGTTACGCGGGAGGGGAGAGGGGGGTGGGGCTGCTGGGGAAAGGGGAGGGGGCTGCGGGTGGGTGGGTCGGGGAAGGGGTGGTGGGTAGGTGGTTAGGGTAGGTTTAGGGTTAATCAGGGTTAGAGGAAAGATTAAGGTAGGCTTTAGGATTAGTTAGGCTATAAGGGGTTAAGGTTTAGGTTTGTTAACTAGTGTTAGAAGGGGATTAGGGGTTAATGACTAACGAACATTAACGCCGTTAGTCATTAAGGTTAAGTTGATGTATTTTTTGTAAAGTGGAGGGTATATTGTGAATTTGGAAACTTGAAAGGGTATATGGCCCAAAAAAAAATGTCAGGGGTATATAGTGAAAAACCGTAATATTTACACACGGCATAAAACCAATTAACATGTACATGTGGCAAGCCAATATAAAGTAGCTTACCACATGTAACTAATGACATTTTTTATACAAAATTTCAAAAACAAATAACTTGTATACATAAAAAAGATTCATTCAGAATCAAAACATTTTGTTGGCAACATTATTTTCGAAGCAAAACTTTTTCCAATTTTTCCTCCTTTCATGAAATTCAAAACTATGGTTAAAAATCAAGAGGATCAAAACACTTCAATTCCTCAATGTAACACCCAAATTGGGCAATAATTAAGCAAGGCTACAATGTTAAATTACCATTGATTGCAAGGAAGAAGGCTTGATGTGTCTATTTTATATAGAGGTTTTGGCCCCATTCCCTTAGCCTCGAGTACTATTTTGAGCTCTTTTGATCTCATACTTGTGTGGTTTGATTCGTTTGGACTTCTTTCGCTTCTTTATGTTTTAATGCACAAATTATGCATGTTATGTCTTAATCTAGTCTCGGAAGGAAAGTACGTTGATCACTCATAGCATATAGCAGATCCAAGAAGTCACACAGGTAGATTGGACGAAGAACTCTCGCTAGAAGTTAAGAAAAAGCTCTCGCACGGTCGATCGGGTGATTTGACTGGATCTGGCGAGCAATGTTTTCTATAAATCTCCATGTGTAGTTGGCCCGGCCAACCAGGGGAAGAAACCCCCTAAAACGCTTGCGCGCCCGACCGGGCGGCCTTACTGTGTCGATCAGGCGGACTAGCTTGGTCGACCGGACGACTTTCTAGTCGAAATCGTAGAAAATTTTCACCGTCGCCCCATGCGGCGGTTTGGCTCGGTCAATTGGGATTTTTTCATGTATTTTAGTCCATTTTTCATATATTGTATCGAGGGTTTTAGTAATTCCGTTGAGTTCCTTTTATTTTTCTCGTTTATTACGTTTCAACATTTAGTCCATTTTTCAAATACTGTATCAACTCTTGCCTTTGAAAGTTATAAAGATCGTTGATTGCGTATTCTTGCTCTTCAATCATTCAGTATCTATTCTTACTTAGTTTAATTTGATGAATTCTTATATTTTCGTTATGTTTATTGTGTTATTCAATATTATGAGTTCGTCATATTTTCTAGGCTTATTTAGGGAATCCGTCTTTATACCTTTTTTTTTGTTATGGTTTAAAGTTCTTTGACATTTGGATTGGATTAGAGTAATTGATGTATGTTTGTTATAATTGTTTAATTAGGCAAGACTACAAGGATTACTCAAGTGAAATTACCATTGATTGCAAGACAAAAGGTTCGATGTGTCTATTTTATATTAGAGTTTTTAGCCCCATTCCCTTAGACTTAGCTTGAGTCCTGTTTTGAGCTATTTTGACCTCATACGTGTGTGATTTGATGTGCTTGGAAGTGTATTGCTTCTTTATGTTATTCTATGCCTTAATCTAGCCACAGAAAGAAAGTATGTTGATCACTCATAGCATATAGCAGATTCGGGAAGTCACAAAAGCAGATTGGAGGAAGAATTCACGTCAGAAGTTAAGAAAGAGCTCTCACTCACTCGACTGGGAGATTTTACCGGATCGGGCGAGCCAAGTTTTCTAGAAATCTCGATGTGCAGTTGGCCCGGCCAACCGGGCGAAAAAACCCCCTAGAACGCTTGCACGCTCGACCAGGCGGACTTGCTCGGTCGACCGAACGGTTTTCCAGTTGAAGTCGTAGAAAGTTTTCTACATCACTCCATGAAGAAGTTTGGCCCGGTCAATAAGGAGATTTTACAGGTGAAGTCCTAGAAAGTTTTTACCATCTCCCTATGGGGTGATTTGGCCCGATCAATCGGGCTGATGGTCAATTTGACGCTTTTTGTGTATTTTAGCCAGTTTTTCAAATACTGTATAGAGGATTTTAGTAATTTTGTTGAGTTTATCTTATTTTTCTCGTTTATTAGGTTTAAACTCTTAGTTTTCTCCCTCTAGTTTTTTGTTAACTCCTACCTTTGAAGATTATAAAGATGGTTGATGGCATTTTCATTGCTCTTCAATCATTTGGTATTACTTACTTAGTTTATTTTGATGAATTATTATATTTCATTATGTTTGTTGTGTTATTCAATATTATGAGTGAGTAGTCTTTTTTAGGCTTAATTAGTGAGGGAAATCATGTTTATACCTTTTTTTTTTATTATGGTTTAAAGCTCTTTGATATTTGGATTGAATTGGAGTAATTCCTATTGATTTGTTATAGTTGTTTAATTCATGTAATTGTGCAATATCATGGGTTTTAGCCGGTTTTTCAAATACTATATAGAGGATTTTAGTAATTTTGTTGAGTTCATCTTATTTTTCTCGTTTATTAGGTTTAAACTCTTAGTTTTCTCCCTCTAGTTTTTTGTTAACTCCTACCTTTGAAGATTATAAAGATGGTTGATGGCATTTTCATTGCTCTTCAATCATTTGGTATTACTTACTTAGTTTATTTTGATGAATTATTATATTTCATTATGTTTGTTGTGTTATTCAATATATATTATGAGTGAGTAGTCTTTTTTAGGCTTAATTATTAGTGATGGAAATCATGTTTATACCTTTTTTTTTATTATGGTTTAAAGCTCTTTGATGTTTGGATTGAATTGGAGTAATTCCTATTGATTTGTTATAGTTGTTTAATTCATGTAATTGTGCAATATCATGGGTTAAGCTTAGTTAATAGGAGTTAGAATTGAAAGATCGTAACCGTTACAGGCTTGTTACAATTGGTAGATCTGATTATGTTGAGTGACCGTACTAGCATATGTTAATCTAAGAGTGTTAAGACTCCACTGTAGGATTAACAAAATACTCTAATTACTCAAACTTCAATGCAATTATTGTTGATTTGTATTGTAGTGATTAAATTGATATACACAAGGTGGACCGATCGAATGCCCTAGGTTTATAATTATTTGATAAACTTTCATCCATTTGTTTTTTTTTTTGTTTATTCTAGTTTAGTTATTAATCATTTAATCATTTTTCTATTGAATTAATTAAGTGATTGAACATTAACTCTCCCTGTGGATCGGCCCGTATTTGCTAGCTTATGCTAACAACCAACACCGTACACTTTAGGTATTATTTTGATTTATTAATTACATGTCAAGTATATATGTAATTAATAACATAAGAAAAGAAAGAATAATTAGATTGATTTATTATGAAATTTCTTTTGTTAGTGTTCTGTTCCCACAAAATTATTAGAATTCTGTTTTTTGATCTGCATTATATTTGTATACTTTTAATATCTTATGTTACTCTATTGTTTTTCAACTTTGTAATTAATGTAAACTGTTATTAATCATTTACCCCTTCAATTTTAGATGATTTAGAGAAGGTTTATTTTATATCAAAGTTGTGTAACCGAAAAAGTAAAGTCCATCTAGATTGCATTAACACCTTTTCCAATCAGAATCTTGACTTGATCTTGTATAGCATACATAGAGGAGTTAAATGAATAACACGTTGTAAATTATAAGATAGCCTAGAAACCAAGAGCAAGCTGCAACTCAGTTGTGGGACAAAAAGAACATTAGTAAGAGTGTTACGGTTTCACAGATGCGTGGAGCCCACTGATATGTTATACTACTTCTGTTTTTTTTAGCTGCAATAAATGTATTTTTGCACAAATATTAAGAAAACAGGAAAGACGAAAGAGAGTAAAATTTGACCTAATTTCACATTAGTTTTGCATGTGGATCGGAATAGGTAAAGTGAGGATAAAATGGTTAAATTGCCACAAAACCTATAGTAAGAAAGAAAATATTGCAACTAAATAAAATCACCTAAAGATGGAAATTGTACATAGGTTTTATGTATATTTAGGTTACACTTCTAGTTCATATTATAGCATTTAGTTGCATATTTGTATGATTTACTCAAATTCCACTTACTCCTTTCAGTTTGCTTCTTTTGAAGAACTTAAGATGATTTCGTGCACATAGACTGTTGTTGGCTAAGCTTGTATAATAAATCTGAATAAATAAGGTAATTAACATGAGGATCTCAACCTATCTCTTTAGGATGAATTTGGGCACGAATGTAACAGAGCATTACTAAAGAAGTGCCAAGACAGACTCTTATCCACTCTTTTACTCACAACTTTTGATCTACAAATGATAATGGAGTTATTCAAATTGGGTTGAAAAGTAAACTTGGCGAGATTTCCAGCTATTGGTCTTATGTATCCTACTTTTATATAGTTCTAGATTTCACACAATTCTGGTACTTGGTACTTTTTCTATTGATTCCAAGGTATAAAAACCAGACTGAGGCAAACACCAAGGGCAACGTGGTAACTGACACTTTTTCTATTGATTCCATGTCTATTTATGTGCTATTTGATTCTGGTGCTTCTCATTCTTTTGTATCTGAACCTCTTGTGAAAAAGTTAGGGTTAGAGAACTCTAAAACTTATGATGTAGACATCTCTATTCCTTCTAGTGTGATCATAACTTGTAATAATTTGTATCCAGATGTCCCTATTATGTGTGGTAGTACCACCCTAGTAGCTGATTTGATAACTTTTCCTTTGCATGATTTTGATGTAATTCTAGGGATGGATTTGCTTAGTACACATAAAGCCAGGATAGTTGTGAGAAACAAAAGGTGTCTGTAGTTGGTCCTAGTGGAGTCCATGAGTTTTATAGAGGGTATTCTTTGAAAATCATTTATGCTTTGACTATAAAATCTTATTTGAGGAAGGGTTGTCCTATGTACTTGTTCCATGTTCACCATAGCAAGGAAGAGCAACGTGTTGAAAATGTTCGTATTGCCAATGAGTTTGTAGATGTTTTTCCTGATGATATTCTTGGCATGCCTCCGAGACGTGATGTTGAGTTCAATGTTGACTTCATGCCTAGAACTGGACATATTTCTAAGGCTCCTTACAGAATGGCTCCTGCTGAAATGAAATAGCTTAAGGCTTAATTAGAAGAGTTGTTATTCGCCATAGTGTATCCCCATGGGGTGCACCTATTTTGTTTGTGAAGAAGAAAGATGGGAGTCTTCGTCTATGCATTGACTACAGAGAGCTCCATAATGTTATAGTGAAAAACAAGTACCCCTTGCCAAGAATAGATGATTTGTTAAATCAGTTAGTGGGAGCTGGAGTTTTCTCGAAGATTGATCTGAGATCTGGATACCATCAACTTCGGATTGCAGAGAATGATGTTCCTAAGACAGCTTTCAAAACTCACTATCGGCACTATGAGTTTACTGTTATGCCCTTTGGATTAACTAATGCTCCAGCAGTATTCATGGACTTGATGAATCGAGTATTCAGGCCGTACCTGGATAAGTTTATGGTGGTGTTCATAGATGATATACTGATTTATTCAAAGGATGCTAGTGCGCATGAAGAGCATCTTCGCACTGTTTTGCAGGTATTGAGGGAGAATAAGTTGTATGCTAAGTTCTCCAAGTGCGAATTCTGGCTGGAGAAAGTTGCTTTTCTTGGTCATATCATTTCTAGGGAGGGTGTCTTATTTGATCCATCAAAGATCCAAGCTGTTCCAGAATGGTCTACCCCAAAGAGTGTGACTGAGATTCGCAGTTTCCTTGGCTTGGCAGGTTATTATAGGAGGTTTGTGAAGGACTTCTCGAAAATAGCTCGGTCTTTGAGTGCATTGATGAGGAAGGATACTAGGTATCGTTGGGATGATGATTGTGAGAAGGCATTCCAGGTTTTGAAGGAGCGTCTCACCACAGCTCCTGTGTTGACTTCACCTGATGGTAACCTTGAGTACAAAGTGTTCACAGATGCGTCGAAGAATGGTCTTGGTTGCGTGCTTATGCAGGATAAAAAGGTTGTTGCTTACACTTCTAGGCAACTGAAGAACCATGAGTTGAATTATCCGAAGCATGATCTAGAATTGGCACCTGTTGTTTTTGCACTTAAGATCTGGCGTCATTATCTACTTGGCACATCATTCAAGATATTTTCAGACCACAAGAGTCTTAAATACATCTTCACTCAGAGAGAGTTGAACATGAGACAGAGGAGATGGTTAGAACTAATAAAGTATTATGATATTGATATTCAATACCATGAGGGTAAGGCCAACGTTGTTGCAGATGCACTTAGTAGGAAATCTTCTCACTGTTTGCAGACCATGCGTTCGAGGAATCGACTTCGAGAAGTGTTTCAGAATCTTGATGTGAAGATAGCGCAATTGGGAGCTTAGCTTAACTCTCTTATGATTCAGTCCACTTTGTATGATGAGATCAAGAAAGCACAAGTACTTGATCAATTCTTAAAGGACCAGCAAGCCAATGAGCCTTCACAGTGGCTGAGGATGTTAGCGTGAGATTCAAGGGGAGATGGTGTGTTCCTAATGTTCCTGAGTCGAAGGAAAAGATCTTAGAAGAAGCTCATTCAGCACAAGATTCAGTTCATCCTAGAGGGGATAAGATGCACAAGGATCTCAAGTAGACTTTTTGGTGGCCTCATATGAAGACAGATGTTGCTAAGTATGTCTCGAGATGCTTGACTTGTCAGAAGGTCAAGAGTGAGCACAAGAGGCCTCAGGGGATGATTCAACCTTTAGAGGTTCCTACATGGAAATGGGACTCGATCTCAATGGATTTCGTTTGTGGACTTCCGAGGACACCAAAGGGGAATAATATGATTTGGCTTATTGTGGATCGTCTTACCAAGTCTGCTCATTTCGTTCCCATGAAGGTTACTTGGAAGCATGAATGATTGGCTACTGCTTATAGAGAGCACGTGATTAGACTTCATGGTGTTCCGAGTGATATTATTTCGGATAGGGATCGCAGATTCTTGTCTAACTTTTGGCAGAAGCTTCGGGAAGCTTTGGGGACTAAGTTGAAGATGAGTACAACTTTTCATCCTGCTACAGATGGTCATACGGAGCGCACTATTCAAACATTGAAAGATATGTTGAGGGCTTGTGCCTTAGAGTTCCAGGGATCTTGGGAGGATAAGCTTGATTTGATTGAGTTCTCATATAATAACAGTTATCATTCTACCATTCAGATGGCACCATTTGAAGCTTTGTATGGTAAGCGTTGTCGTACTCCTTTGTGTTGGAGTGATATTGCTGAGTCGGTTGTGATTGGTCCAGAGATGATTCAGGAGACTGTTGAGCAGGTAAATGAAGGCGACACAAGATAGACAGAAGAGCTATGGTGATAAGCATCGTCGCCATGAGGAGTTTCAGGTGGGGGAGAAGGTGTTTCTTAAAGTTTCTCCTTGAAAGGAGTTATGAGATTCGAGAAGAAGGGCAAGTTAAGCCCTAAGTTCATTGGCCCATACGAGATTCTGGACAGAATAGGAGAGGTGGCTTATAGATTGGCGTTGCCGCCAGGCGTTGATCGTGCGCATAATGTGTTCCATGTTTCTCAGTTGCGGAGATACATTAGTGACCCTTCGCATGTGTTACAACCAGAGTCTCTCCAGTTAGATGATAACATGACTTATGAGGAGTTTCCAGTTCAGATTCTGGACCACAAAGTTCGAAAGACTCGCAAAGGTGAGACAAAGATCGTGACGGTGTTGTGGTCCAACCACAACTCGGAGGAGTCTACTTGGGAAGCTGGGGATGTGACGCGTCTTATGTATCCCCATCTCTTCACTCAGGTAAATTTTTAGTTACGAGGACGTAACCCCCTTTTTAAGGGGGGTAGAATTCATAGTAATTTTGTGCATGTGTGATTGAAAGTTTTCTGATAAAGCTTCGATGTGCTTCACTATATTACGATGATTCCTATGACAAAATTTGTTAGCTATTTTCAGAAACAAGAGTATAAGTTTGATCATTTGAGTAATACTTTAATTTTCGGGACAAAACTTATCTCAAGGAGGGTAGATTCTAACACCCCATATTTTTATACTCAATTAGTAACTATTTGTATTAAATTATTTAATTTCAAAATTTCTTTTACTTAAAGTATATTTTTTATTATATTAGACTTTTTACTCTATAAGTGGTCAAAATAAGCTCCTAATTTTACAAGGTTAAGTTAGAACCCAATACCTAGTTATTAGTATTTTAAGGAGTGAGAAAGTAAAGAAGAAAAGGAGTGGAAGTAAAGGAAAAAAAAAGAAAAAAAAAGAAAAGAAAAGAAAGCCAAAAGAAAAAGAAAGAAGTTTGTGCATCTTCTTCTTTATTTCAACCCAAAACTCACGCACAACATATTCTTCAACCTTTACCTTATTCAACTTCTCCATGAACATCAAACCTTCAAAACCAATAAAATTTACCAATCATCATTACCTCAACCTCGATCCATCATCTCCATCTTCATTTTCGACTTGTTGGTTTTCAAAGAGGAGGATTGGTTCTTGGGTTTGCAGTTTTCGGGTCGGAAAAGTTGGGTCAAAGAAATCAAAATCGGGTCTTTTTCAGAGTAATTTCACCCTATTACTTTCCCTAATCAAGTAAGTTATGATCTTCAGTTTTAGTTTCGTAATGGTTGATTATCTGAATTTGAGTATTTATCAAATTTAGGGTTCTTGTATAAATTGATTTGGGAAAAATTTCTGTTACCCAATATGTATAATTGATCTGTGTGTAATCTTTGATTCAATATGGTTTGTTGTTATAAATATCCATTTTCGTTGTGTGTTTTGTTTTTGCACGCAACTACTGTTTTGGCGATTTCTCAATAATTCTGTCGTTTTCATACCTTGGATCCTTAATGAAAGTTGTAGAGCTTGAAGAGTTTAATTAATTTAGGCTCAAGAATTTCTAAGATATTCCTATATATCTTACCTGCATATTGTATAGTTTTGTTTTATTACAGTATTAAATCTTGCTCAACCTTTGGCTGATATTAAATTGTTTAACGTGCAAGGACTTGAAGATAGTTAGCTCCAGTTGGGTTAAAGAGTGCGTTGGATCTCTTTCGATTTAATAAGACTTTAAAAAGACTTCCGTTGTTATTTATTTGACTATAAGATTTATGTTCTGGTTTGTAATAATTAATTTACATCTTATTTAGTTGGTCTGTAATAATTAGTTAAAAATTATTGTTTATTGTTTTAATTAGAACCATTAGCCTTGCGGTTATTATTAATAATCATCGCGGCATAGAACCTTTGGATTCCCGAGTTTATTTATATAAAGCTGTTTTTTTTTAAGTATGGGAAATTCAGGGTTGTTATACCTTTGCTCCGACCTTCAATTTCTGAAGTGGGTGTTTTTTTTGAGTGGTTGGGATGGTGTTTGGGTGTTTGTGGTGGTGAGGGTTGTGTTATGGTTGTGATTGTGATTGTGATTGTGATGGGTTAGCTTAATATAAGCTTAATAAGGTCCCTATGTATATATAAAGTTGGAGATCACTTGATAGAAATCTTTTTTTTTCGCTGCTACCAAATATAAATTTACAAACTAGGAATTTTCCAAAAATAAAAAGACTAAAAACTGTTATAATAAAATAGTCATAATATATTACTGTTGCAATAGTTTTTCTATAGCAACGTTTTTCCAAAGTTAAAGTTTACTCATCTTAATAATTATTAAATGTTGCAATAGCAATGATATAGCAACACTATTAAAACTGTTGTATAAAAGGGTGTTGCTATAGCCCTATTTTCTGGTAGTGAGCTTACCGTGGATCGCAGCATGAGGCACAACTCGTGGAGCTTGCGTGGTTCTGGGCGGGGATCGCGATGGGCGCGGGTTTGCGGTTTTCTTAATGATATTTTCTCAATTTTTATCTTAGTTAGTTTTTCGAAAAATATAAATACTTAGGATCGTTTTCTATAGAGGATTATTACCTTATTATTGGGTTATAGCACTAGTTTAGTTCCTTTTTTTTTTTTTTTGCAAACTTGGAGTCTGAAGTTTGTGTCTTTGATCGAGTATTGGGATTCATCTATCATTCACGCACTATTAATCAAGTTTTACTCTTCGCTTTCTCTTTTCATTTAATCATGTTTTCAGTTATATTTATTGATTTCATTGCCATGATTAGTGAGTAGTCTTTTATCTAAGATTAGTTGAGCCCCAGTATGGATTGATCATGTAAATTTTCTCAATTTCCATGTTATTGAGTTATATGCTTAGGATTTGATAAGATTGTTCTTGTTTGTCAATTTTGCATCTCGATTTCGCCCCAGTTTTATGTTATCAACGAAAGCTGGAGTTAAAGTTAGATTATTTGTTTTTTGCTAAATTATTATTTTATTAAGTGAGTTACCAACGAAAGTTGGGTCTTCATTTATATAATCTTGGCATTGATTTGTATTGTACCATTAAAATAGGTGAGAACTAGAATTTGGAATTGTTCCACATTGGTTTTCAATGCTTCTAATTATGTGTGTAAGCCATGAGATCAGGACACATACATGTTAGTTAGATCTTTTACTATCATGGAAGTGAGTTCTAGGTATTGAGGAATGACTAAGGATTTAATTTTCGTTCGCAGCTATGCTTTATTAATGAGTTATAAGGGAATGTCAATCTCTCCTAAGCTATAATCCAATAACTAGGATGTGAGTCATGTTATGATTAATTCATATTAGTGATGACGCTTAATCTTATGGTCTTAATTATCATATATATAATAGTTTGACATATCTTGTTATTAGTTTAGATATTACTTAATTGGAGAGAAGAAATGGCTCGTCAATATAATATGTCAGATGTCACATCTACATCTAGCATTACTAGGCCAACTGTAAAGGTAAAAAACTTTGAGATTAAAACCCATCTGGTCTACTTCATTCAATAAGATCAGTTTAGTAGCAGTTGTATGGAGAATCCAAATGAACATATCAACTCTTTTCTTGAAAAGTGTGATACTAAGAAGATTAATGGGACCTCCGAAGAAGCTCTTCGCTTCTGTTTGTTCCCTTACTACTTACGGACAGAGAAGAAGAATGGCTTAAGAGTCAAGATCATGCGAGCAAGTTCACAAGTTGGAATGAAGTAGCCATTGCTTCCTGTCAGAAGTACGTTCCTCCTAAGAATGCTGCCAAGATGCACATGCGATCACATCCTTCACTCAGTTGTATGATGAATCACTCTATGAAGCCTGGAAAAGTACAAGGATTTACAAAGGCAACGTCCTCATCATAACTCCTTATTCAGACATTCTATAATAGGTTGTCTCATGAGGTTCAAATATCTATTGATGCTATAGCCGAATGTGCTTTCATGGGTAAGACAACTGCTGAAGCCAAGGCTTTGCTTGAGGAGATGGCTACTAATAGCTACCATTGGTCTAATTAACAATCTTCATCTAAGAATGGCGATAATTATGAGTCGATGCAATAACTTCACTCTCCAGTAAGGTTGATACTTTGTCTCAATAGATCAAGAATATATTAGTTGGTGCTAATGCCAAGATGAATGCGAATATGAGTATTGTGGAACAAAAGCAAGCCAACGACATGTATGGTGATGTTATACCTAGAAATTATCGCTACTCAATCTTTAATTTGGGTTGGAGGAATCATGAAAACTTCTCTTGGAACTGCAACCACCTTCAAGCACCACGAAATTCCAACCCCCCGGGTTTCAACGAAATCAACAACGTCAACCTTCTTAACAACCTCCTCAAAAATTATATACCTTGCTAGAAAGATTCCTGGTAATCTCTAAGGAAACTAACAAAAAGTTTGATATAATAATTGATGCTCACAACAAGATATGGATGACACCGAAATTGGACAGCTTGCCCAACAAATGTCTCATGTGACCCAACAAGTTGGAATGAGTTATTTTTTAAATAAGAAAATATAAAGAATAATGTTGAAAGTATTTTTATTAATTGAATAATATTATTTACAAAGAAGTATTGTTTGGATAAGCCTAAAGTTATAGTTTAATTATACAAACTACCTTTTTGTACTAATTCACTTTTGTTTTATTTTTTAAATAAATAAAATAGAACTAAGAATTAGATTTGGAAGACAAATCCTAAAGAACATATGTTTCACATGGTATAAAATAAAAAAGGGAAAAAATCCTATTGACTTTTTAATATGCCCTTTTCTATTTTACCCCAAGAATTTTCTCTCTCCTCTTCTTCTCCTCATGCATTCCTTTCTTCTTACTTCTTCCATGTTCTTTCGTCGGCCAGCAACACCCATCGGCAGCCAGGGCTCATGGCTGTGTGCATTGCTAGGAGGGTGAAGTGGTTCATTGGAACTACGAGGCTCGTGAGGGAGTCGAGGCTCGCGTGGTTCGCTGCAGGTGTCGCGAGGGTTCGAGGGCTTCGAGTGTTGGACCGTTCGTGGCTCGTGCGGCTGGTGTGCGGGCAGCGGGCTGGTGCGTGTTGTAGAAGTTGGTTATCGCCGGCAAGTAAGTCCGGTAACCTTTAAAAAAAATTCCTACTTTAATTTAGTTATCAATTTTGATTTTGTAATCCATATATATCTTGGTGTAATTTTTGTTATAAATAAAGTATAAAATAGGTTAAAAGAAATATAACTATACTATTAGTTCTTACTATGATTTTATTCATCAATTCTGATTTTCACAATTGTTGCTTATCTTTGTTTATCAACCGAAGCACTTGTGAATTTTTAATATTAAAATTTTCACAAGTGCTTGGGTTGATTGTTTCAACCCAAGCACTTGACAAGTAGCACATGGAGTTTTTTCTACTAGTGATATTATTAAATCCTAAATATCTTGGTTTCAATGAAGTTATGAAGGGAAAGTTTCAAACAACAAGAATGAGCATTTTTATTCTACGAAAGATAACATTTTACATAGTTAAGTAATCTGATTTTTTTTATTATTATTACTAAGAATTTAGTACTGAATTACTTTTATTTTTCTATTAGGTCCCAATTTCATAGGTGGAGTGTTTTAAGTTAGACACGAAGATTCTTCGTCATAACATACATCCGCGTACTAGTTCAGTTAGATATGGTAGTATCATGTTTGAGTTATTAATTCTTTCAATATAACCTAGAATCATGATAGGGAACAAATGGTATGGTTATGATTGACAAGATTGTTTTGTAACATGAAATCAATTGAAAATTTCAACGTATTCCCTTGTTATATGGCTTGTGAATTGGAATTAATTGTTACTTGGATAATAATTACTTTGTCATTACAAGCATGAAATGAAAATTGAATTGGAATTCTATGACTAATTGTTGTAGTAAGAATTTTATAGCGATATATGTTTACAAGAACTGGCTAACCACTAAGAGGTTATCCAACTTAAAGGGTTAAGTGCAGTTACCTAAAGAGAAATGTACTTAAGAAAGGAAATAAAATATTCATATGCATAATATTGTGTGAGTGTTTATCACTAAAAGGAATAATCGACGATAAACATGTAGTTGAAATCCCTGCAAGTAGTGAACAATGGAGGAAGTGTGGGACATGCTCTACACTCCTATGAAGGCCTACTGTGACAACAGTAGAGTCCCTATAAATTTTGATAAGTCAAGTAGGCGGAAGAGTTCCCTACGATCTTGAGGGTATGCATACTAAGGTGATAGGTGTGAAGCGGAACGAAACCGTATTTACATTTCATCTAATAGACCAAGTCGTCTATTAAGGATTAAGTAGCCGTATGATTCTAGAAAGATAACGGTGCCTGTTCGTTGCCAATTGAATTGTAAAAAGAGAATTTAATATTTTTGTTGTATCATGTTTAGGAATTTTTATTATTTTGATTATGCTTAGTGTACTATTTAACTGTTTAAGTACGTACATGGCCTAGCTGATTGTTTGTTCATGTGTTTGCTTGTTGACCATGTGATGAACCATGTTTAGGAATTTAACGTTTTATTTCCGCTGCAATTTAGTTTTCAGTCAAGAAGAGGAGTTAATGTTTTATGTTTAAAGAAGCCTTGCATTTTACCGCGACGGTAACACTCCCAAAATCGATGCAATGTAGTTTAGGCTTGTATGGATTTTGGGGGTGTTACGAAACTGGTTGTCGGAGCCAAAGTTCTTATTTTCAATGAAATTTCAAAAGATTTTTAAAATGGGTAGTATGGGATAAGAGCATATAAATTAGTTTTGCGTGCATTAAATCATAAGAATGATTTTACTTATAATTCATTTTCTTGCCTTTACTATTCTAATATGTTTATAGGAAGTATGCAAATAATGGGGAGTGAACCGGATGTTGCGATCTTATGGAATTTTATGATTGCTTGCTTGATTGAAGTTGTGAAAAGGTTCTTTGAAACCTTCAAAGTATGAATAGATTAGGAAGATATACAAGGATAGTTGCATAGATAGTAATATTTTTTTGTAGAAACACTAAGTTTCATATTGAAATTGCTCGATTCTTTTTGAAAAAAAAAAGAAAAGAAAAGGTAATAAACTATTTTATTCCCTATAATTTTGAATTAGTATGTTTGTTCAAAAATGTTTCAAAACAGTATTGAACTAAAACCTTGTTTCGAATATTTTAGTATAGAACCATTTAATTGTCGTAAATATTTTGAGCTTACTTAAGGAATTCTAAAATTTAAAATAATTGTTTTACCTCTTATATACATATATATAATGTATATCTAAAGACTTTTACTTCTCTAAAGATTAGAATATTTTTCTTACGTTCAATACGCAGATGGTTTACGATATAGGTTCTAAGGAATATTTGATGAAACATCGAATAACATAAGATTGGGACACATGGGCCTATAAGATGAAGGTAATGTGGAATATAGGATCCCACAGGGAGATACTAGACTAATGATTGAAATGGAGAAAATAAATTTTATGCTTCGATACATCCCTAAGGAAGAACCCTGCCTTTTAGTACACCGTCGATAGATGGATAATGGAGTTTCTAATGCAACTAATCACACATACGGGAACTAATACCTTCCTACTGCAGGGCATTTTGTCATGGACCTTAAATATTGCGAAAATGAATAGAGAATTCGCGAGGAAAGAAGTTGGGAGCCCTCTAACATATCACCTCCACTTAGAGGAACTTATCATGTGGGAGAAAGATCGGGAACTAAGGCTGTAGATTTGACTCCTCAAGACCTTAGAGTTAAAACCAAGCCGCATACACCATCTAGAGTTAATACCCGAGGACAATCAAATAGGGTTAAACCATAGAATTGTTGCCTACATTTCCGATGATGTAGGGAATAATAAGACATTCATCGCCACTGGTTGGGGGAAATAATGTTGCACCTCTAGTGGGGGAAAATAATGTTGCACCTCTGATTGATCTGGAAAAAAGAGGAAGAGGCAGATCCTAATGAAAATGAACATGTCAAAGAGGATCCGATTGAGGAAAACGACCATGAAGAGGAGGAAGAGCCATCGGAGAAGAAGAACCCGTAGAAGAAGAGGAATCTATAGAGGATGAGGAGCCTTTTGAAGACAAAGTGTATTTAATCCTATTGAAGAAGGAATGGAAAATCCTATTGTCGTGGAGCAACACTATGACTCAGATTTCGAAGCTCACCAGCATAGTCCTTAGTTTCTTTTAAAAGTGTATTTAAGATTAGGGTTATTATTTTAGTTGTTTATTTTAGTTTTAGTAAGGCTTGCATATCAAGTAGTAGAATTAGCATTTATGATTATTTTATTTTTAAACAGTGATTTTTCCTTTTTCAATAATAATGCACTATATTAATCCTTTTATTATCTTGATGCATCGTCTTATTTTGAGATGCTTATATTGCAAGTCAATGGAGACTTAATGATTGGTCGTAATATAGACGTGTTACATGAACGTGCAAGTGTGTATGTAATATTTAAGCGAATAAACGACTATATGTATACATTGAAATATTCGTTGTGTCATTTAATTTTTCAACGCAAAATGGTTCGTCAGGCCGGCACGCTTGAGACCCCTTCGAATGTCGAGCAAGTGATTTGTGACTTAGTGTAGATCACAGCTAACCTAGACCAAAGGTATAGCCAAGTTGGGGACTTATCTGAATAGGTGGCCCGTAGAAATTCACCAATACTGAAGGAGAAAAGGGGCCAGAAGAGTTGGAAAATTGGATTGGGGAGTTTGATAAACTTTTTTTTATCCTCAGATGTCCAGATGACAATACTGTGTCCTTAGCAAGCTATTAACTCTAGGGGGAAGCCCAATTTTGGTGGACCCAAGCTAAAGACAACCTCCTAGAATAATCTAACTATGGGTGGGAAACCTTTAAGAAATCCTTGAGGGATAAGTATCACCACCTTACCTCAAAAAGCAGAAGGCTCGGGAGTTTATGATGCTAAAGCAAGGGAACTTGTCTGTTAAGGAATATTACCACAAATTCATTAAACTGATGAGATTTGCTATTGCAATTGTCCCTAACAAGGAAGCCAAGGCCTCACACTTTAAATTAGGGATCGACCTTGACCTACAAGGGAGACTGGGGGAGATACTTTCACCTCGTTGGATCACGTTTTGGTAAAGCTACCCATTTATATACAATAAGGAAAAGAAAGCAAGGAGGAAAACAAGGTGAGAAGAGAAAAGAGAACCCAAACCCATAGGTCCAAAGATTTGAAAAGAAACGTCATGGGAACCAGAACAATCAAGCCTCCCAAATGAACTTCAATAAAGGACCCTACAACAACAATAACCACAACACTAACAACAATAACACCAATAACCGCAGACATGAGCGTGTGTACAGGTGTAACAATGCCCATACAACCATCATGGAAAAGATTATAAGGGTAACAAGGTTGAGTGTCATGAATGTGGGAAAATGTAACACAGGGCTTATGAGTGCTATTCGAAAAATTAGGTTAACCCCAATGGTCAGAAAAGAGGGAACTATGGCCACAAGCCTAAGAATGGGGACCATGTGTAACACCCCGATAATTCTCTCTTTTTAGAAAATACTTTTATAATATACAAGTAGAGAATTACCCAAGTACTATCGCCCGTGTGATAACGTATCGGCTTATTCAGAATTTTGGCAGCGGAAAATCAATAACTAAACTTCAACTTTATTAAATCTTCAATAAATAAATAACAAGTGTTTGGGCTTAAACAATTTAAGTTAACCAACTCAAACAACTAAATAAAGTAGGTTCTTAATAAATGCAGGAAGTAAATTATACTAGTTACACATTCTCTCCACTCCAGATTCCCAATGATGCACATCTGCGAACCTGTAATGTCAATGCTATACTGAATCTACTCCCCATAAAGGATCATCATATGATCAATAAGGCAAAGTCATGATCACACACACAAACAAAGCACGTAATTAGCAAAGTTGAGTACTACATACTAAAACATAAACATTTCTAACATGATACTACTAATAACGTGCAGGGATAAATAACTACATAATCATATAACATTCTACAGACAACATTTACTGAACTAAACTCTAAACATCTTTTTATTACTTTAAATGGAATAGTTATTGGACCCTGAGTTGTCCTACCAACCAACCTTCATTATTAAGACGGAATACGTGAGCCACTACGTATTCCCAAATGACCTATGATATCGAGGAACCTGTGAACTAAAAGAGGAATGGGGATCAACCATCCTAGAAAAGCTATGGCACGCTCCCCATAACCCCAACTCCCAATGTCCAACTCTAGACGTGCACCAGTCTAAAGTCTACAACTATTTTTGTCACACTTCATGTTAATTACGAATTATTACTTGTTATGACACACACATACACGCAACACTACAATAATCAGATAGTCACAATTGAACTTCTTTTATCTTAGGATTTAATAAGTGATCACAACTTACAATCCCAAATTACTTCCTTTCATCCAATCCATCTTAATTTGTTGAACCTAGCCAACAATCCATCTTACTTTTATATAGGCATACTTCCAACTTACCAAATAAGGCCCACAATCCTCATAGGATAATAAAAATAATACTTGCCAGGAATACATGAATAACATGATTCAATTCTCTATAACGTATATCAATTCCTCATGTGAATTAATAAATAAACTTTCTTTTCATGCTGGTATCAAATATTCCATACAAACATATAATCCATCACTCATAATAAATCTCAAATCACATGCTTGCACACAGGCATAAAACATGTAACAATCAAATACTGGAAATCATATATATATGAACATAATAAGTTCCTATACATGATACTAAAAATCTCTTAAACATGATACTAATCACATAGCACGCAATTATGTACGTACCTCGTGTAAACTAGCCTGTAAGCCACTTTTAACTCTCTAAAAGTTCCCTATGAAATATTCTCTGCCTAGAAAACAATATAACCGAAATTAATAATCTTAAATAAAAATTACAGCAGCTCTAAATTATTTAAAACCCGCTCTAAATACGTTTAAAAGTTTATTTTCATATCAAAACTTCAATTATTTTTAATTCCTAGCATAGTACTACCGTACTAGTAATTAAAAACTCTTAAAACTCCATAAATAAAACCTTTCTGAAATTACAACAACTTTAAAAATTAATAAACCTCCTTTAAACATATATAACATATTTAAAATCATATTCTAAATCAATCTCATAGTATCTAATATGCTACTATGGTTTTCTAACAATTTAAAACCCTAAAAATTCATGTTTTCATGATTAAAACTACAATCTAATCATAATAACAAATCTGAATTTTATTCTTATAATATAAACTATATATAAATCAAGATTATATATTAAAACAGTAATTAAAACTAATAATCATGATTAACAACAAAAGAAAACATAAAAATATAGTCTTTAATGAATCTTGAGGAAGAAGAAAAGAAAAACAACCAACAAAGATGAGAAGGAAAGAAGGCGTCGGTCAAGGAAAGACGTACAGCAGCAGCCGGCGGAGGTGTGGGTTGGTTTCGAACACTTGGTGACGTTTCTTAATGAAGAAGAAACGTTACTTGAACAAGAAGAAAGTGTTTGAGAGGAAGAACGAAGAAACGAACGAAGAGGAGAGAGAAAACGGAGAGGGAGAAAACAGAACGTGAATGGCGTGTGAAGGAGAGAGGAAAATAATTTGTGTGGGATAAAATAATTGGGTATTAGGATATTTATATAAAGGCTTCCTTTTTGGGCTTAGGAAAAAGAGATAAGGTTTAATAAAATTTGATGATGAACAAGATAAATAACTTGGGACTTTAATCATCAACATGCCTCTTTTTCCTTTTATCCTTTTAGGATTTTTATGTTCCTCAATTTCATTAGACTTCTTTTTCAGTATAAATTAGTATTTAAAACTTTTATCAAAACATGCTTAATTAAAATATTCTCAACTTTATTAAGTCATGAAAAATAATTTCATTTGACTTTTAAAATAGTCAACCTTTTTAAATAGTCAAATCATTTCAAAACTAACTTGTGTTTAAATATAAATATATAAATACTTAAATATATTTATAAAATCCTTTAAAATTATTAGGGATTACACCATGTGACCAACAAAAATGATAATAAGGGGACATGGAAGTTGTATATGATAACGGCTAGCGAGGCGGAAGCTCGTAGAGATGTTGTCACAGGTACTTTCTCTATCAACTCAATTCTTGTTAAAGTATTGTTTGATTCTGGATCATCTTTTTCTATTATTGAGCTGCAACTATTAGAACTCTAGAACTGCTCGAGTGTGAGTCAATTTCTATGCCTATAGTTATTTCGACTAGAGAAATTGTTAATTGCTCTAAGAGATTCTTAAACGTCTCACTGAAAATAGGGGAGGACTTCTTTCCTTCCAACCTAATAGAGTTTAACCTGCTATCGAACCTAGACGTCATTTTAGGAATGGATTGACGTGGGAGGTACAAGGCTAAGATAGATTGTGATGCATAGAAGGTGGAGTTGAAAGATTCTTCGTGAAAAAGAGTTTTATATAGGAAAATACCTCAAGAATCACGGATTAGGGTAATCAATACCTTGCAACTTAGGGATTATGTAGAAAAAGGATGGCATTTGTTTTTGTGTTCCATGAGAAGGGTTGAGGAGGATCCATTGAGACCTGATGATGTACATGGAGTAAAAGATTTCCAAGATGTTTTCCTGAAGAAATATCTGGTATGCCGCCAAAGAGAGATCAGATGTAGAGTTCTCTGTTGACCTAGTACCTGGAACTAGACCTGTCTCAAAAGGCCCATACCCATCAGAAATGAACGAGTTGAAGAACCAGTTAGAAAAATTGCTAGAGAAGGAGTATGTTAGACCTAGCATGTCGCCATGGGGAGCCCCTGTTTTATTTGTGAAGAAGAAGGGTGGTAGTTTAAGATTGTATATAGACTACTGTGAGTTGAATAATGTCACTATGGAAAACAAATATCCACTACCTAGGATAAATGACTTGTTTGACCAACTTTAGGGTGCAGGGATGTTCTCTAAAATATACTTACGTCTGGCTACCATCAATTGAAGATTGTTGAGCAAGATATACCTAAATCTGCCTTCAGGGCTATATATGGACAATATGAGTTAGCCGTCATGTCTTTTGGGATAACCAATGCACCAACTGTTTTCATGGACCTCATAAATAGAATTTTTTGACCCTACCTTGATAAATTCGTAGTCGTATTCATAGACAATATATTGATCTATTCAAGGAGCAAGGAGGACCATGAGGGACACTTTAGGCTTATTTTACAGACACTTAGGGAAAACTAACTGTATGCAAAGTTTTCCAAGTGTGAGTTTTGGTTAGAAAAAAGTGTCATTTTTGGGTCATTTCATCTCTAAGGAGGGTGTGTCAGTAGATCTTGCAAAGGTAAAAGTTGTGAGTGAATGGCCTACACCAAAGAATGTCACAGATATCAAGAGTTTTGGGGATTTAAAAAATGAGTTGAGGGAGAATGGTAGTCATGGAGGAGGCGCAAAAGAGTTGGGTATGAGACAAAATTAGTCTTTTTATTTTCTTTAAATAAATGATGTTAACTATTTTAAAGTTCAATTAGATTTGTTAAAATAATTAATGTAAAAAATTAAATTAAAATTAAATAAGTTCGACCAATCATATGGCAACATGTGGGGTATATAACATGTAAAACATGTTACTAATTGATCAACACTTATTTGGGAAAAATACCCCAAGGATTGACTTATTTTGGAATATGGCCTAAAGGTTAGGTTATTGAAGATAATTTTTCCTGTATTTTATTTTGTAAATATATATTTTTTTAGTTCTTTTCTTTTTTTTTAATGACATATATCTCTTTTCTCCAATTTCGCATGAAGTATTTTAGAGATAGAAGCTTAGATTTGGAAACTTTCTTGGTCCCATTAGTTTTTGTTATTTTAAGACAATTTCATTTTTATAGTATGCTTTAATTTGTCAATGCACTTCATGTTATTGAACAATTGGATATTAGTTTAATGATCTATGAGGGTTTGAATGATGACGCAAGGGTGGTTCGTTATTGTAGACACCAAATTTTGAACCCCTTTTTTCAGATAAATAGAGATTTTTGAAAAAGAAACAAAAATAATGAAAATTGTCATGCATCGTGGAGCATGCACCCCGTCAAATGCATTTTTAATTTTGAAACGTGAGTTTCATTACGTTAGACAATTTTTCAATTTTGCGTATTAGTCACGCGATTTCGGCTTAGAAACAAAATTTTCGAAAATCGTAGTCAACGACTACCACCACCGATTTTAATAAAATGATTTGTTGATGAATCATGTTCATCTTTAATAATCTGATGAATGTTCATTAATTATTTCAAGTAAGTTTTTTGAAAATCTGAAAAACGAGTCGTGATTGGGTGCCGAAATCACCATTTGAAGCTTTGTATGGTAGGCGTTGTCGTACTCCTTTGTGTTGGAGTGATATTGGTGAGTCGGTTGTGATTGGTCCAGAGATGATTCAGGAGACTGTTGAGCAGGTCAAGCTCATCCAGCAGAAAATGAAGGCGGCGCAAGATAGACAGAAGAGCTATCGTGATAAGCATCGTCGCCATAAGGAGTTTCAGGTGAGAGAGAAAGTGTTGCTTAGGGTCTCTCCTATGAAAGGCGTTATGAGATTTGGGAAGAAGGGCAAGTTGAGCCCTAAGTTCATTGGCCCGTATGAGATTCTGGAGAGAATAGGAGATGTGGCTTATAGATTGGCATTGCCGCCAGGCGTTGATCGTGCGCATAACGTGTTCCATGTTTCTCAGTTGCGGTGATATATTAGTGACCCTTCGCATGTGCTACAGCCAAAGTCTCTCCAGTTAGATGATAACATGACTTATGAGGAGTTTCCAGTTCAGATTCTAGATCACAAAGTCCGAAAGACTCGCAAAGGTGAGACGAAGATCGTGAAGGTGCTGTGGTCAAACCACAACTCGGAGGAGTCTACTTGGGAAGCTGAGGATGCGATGCGTCTTAAGTATCCCCATCTCTTCACTCAGGTAAATTTTTAGTTACGAGGACGTAACTCTATTTTAAGGGGGGTAGAATTCATAATAGTTACGTTCGTTAGTGTTGGAAGTTGTTATGGTAACATGTGATTAAAATTTTTCTGATAAAGTTTTGGCTTGATGTGTTTCACTCCCTACTTGTTATATTACGATGATTCCTACGATAAAGTTCGTGAGCTATTTTGAGATACAAGAGTATAAGTTTGATCATTTGAGTAATACTTTAAGTTTCGGGACGAAACTTATTTTAAGGGGGGTAGTTTGTAACACCCCATATTTTTATACCCGTTTAGTAATTAGTTGCATTAATTTATTTTAAGAAAATAATTCCAGATTTCTTTTATTAAAAATATATATTTCTTTTTCTAGCTTTGACTTTACCTTTGAAGTGGTCAAATAAAAAAACTAAATCCTAGATTTTCTAGGTTAATCAAGTCACCTAACTAATCTATCATAAAGGTAGAATAAGCAAAAGAAAAAAAAACAAAACAAAAGAAAAAATAAAAGAGGCAAAAAGGGTTCAGTAAGCTTCCCCGTAGCCCTTCCCCTTTTATTTCTTCATTCTTCTTTATTCACCTTATTCTCCATCTATTTTTCCTCTAATTCTTGATCTAACACCATGATTTTATAAATTTTGTTCAACTTTATCACAATTCAGACCTTCTTCTCATCTGTCTTTTATATTACTTGAGTTTGTGGGTATTTTAAAGAAGAAAAACTTGGTTCTTGATCTAGTGAACGTTTGGCGCGAAAATCAGATCAAATGGGTGACTTTTGAGTCTTTTCTTGAGTAATTTCATTTCACTGTTCAAGTAAGTTCTAACTTATCGTTTCAATTTCGAATTTCAGTTTTGTTTAAGTTTCAAAGTTTGGGTATGTTAAATTAGGGTTCTTGGGTAAATTAAATCGGGGAAAATTTATGGTGTGCGAAATTTATATGAAAGGTTCATGTTTGATGGTTAAATTGATTTAGTTAACATAATTTGGGGGTTTGATTTGCTAGTTGTTAGTTTCGAAATTATTACGAAATTTCCATTATGTTGGTTTGATGTGTATTGGTGTAGGTTTTGGTTTCATTACAAAACAGAGTAGTAATCTTAGCTTGATTCAATATGGTTTACTGTTATAAAAGTTTGTTTTCATTGTATGTTCTGTTTTGCACGCAGCTATTGTTTTGGCAATTTCTTAATGATTTTGTCGTTTTTAGACCTTGGCTCCTTCCTGAAAGTTGTAGAGCTTTAAGAGTTAATGAATTTAGGCTCAAGAATTGTGTGATTTGAAGTTGTATACTAGGAGTTAGGCCTTGTGCAAGTTCTTTCTGTTTAGCTGTTTTGGCGTTATGGTGGTGGCGGTAAATGTCAGGACCTTTGGCAAGATGGTGTTAATGAATATGGTCTTATTAAAAACTTTAGCCGTGCATACTTATTATATATTAGTTTATAGCTTTGTTGTGCCGGATATTATAGAACTGTATTTTCTTCACCACAACCTTAACATATGGGCAATATATATGGTTATGCAAGAGTTGTATTGTTCTTCCTATAAAGTTACACAGTGGATAAAAATGCTTATTATACCTGCTCTTGCTAGCAAAATAGAATACAATATTATGAATGACGAGATGTAATTATTGTTATATGTGGTTGTATTCTTCTGATTTGGTTGGGTCGTTTTAGGAAAAATTGATCCAAGCTCATTAGCTAGGTTATGTCAATTATAGTTGAATTATGTGAAGTATAGTCAAGCAACTTATACGATAATATTATTATATTGTAGATTGCGGGTTCGTAGCGGAACCTTTTTGACTTGAGATTGAGATTTGTTAACTGTGGTTGGTGATAAGGTAAGATTTCTTACTGTGCTTGTACAGATGAGTTGAGAAACTGTTTTATAATGTTTGGAAATTTATTTTTACAACGAGATTGTTTTATGAAGTTTATACGTTGAGATTTATATTATTCTCAATATTTATATTGGAATAGTTTATGAGATTATTTATGAGACTTATATTAAAAGGAGGAAGTTCCTCAATGTTACCAAGTTGAGATTTTGAAAGGAGGAAGTTCCTCACCCTTACGAGGGTTTAAAGAGTTTTATTATGGGGTTGCCGGTAAGCGGTATTCTCCGAGTTTGGAAGTATGTTGAGTTAACAGTGTCTCAACAATATATTTTGGTAGTTGGGTGTATGTTGATCAATACACTTGCCATTAGTCTTCCTTCTTGGTACGTTATCAAGTTAGGGGTATGCATACTAGGGACTTTGGTGTTTACCTTGTCTAGTGAGTCTAGCTAGCTCATTGGATTTTTATATACTTCCTACTCACATAATACGAAATGTTATATCTGAAAGTTTTACAGAATAGTTCAGAAAGAAAGAAAGATCGGATTTGATGTTGTTAGAAAGTTGATATATTTTATATATATAATTAGTACAACTTTTAAATGAATTTGTAAGATATTCCTATATATCTTACCTGCACATTGAATAGTTTTGTTTTATTACAGTATTAAATCTTGCTCAGTCTTTGGCTGATATTACAGTGTTTAATATGCAGGGACTTGAAGATAGTTAGCTCCAGTTGGGTTAAAGAGTGCGTTGGATCCCTTTTGATTTAATAGGACTTTATAAAGACTTCCGCTGTTATTTATTTATAAGATTTATGTTCTGGTTTGTAATAATTATTTTTACAGTCTATTTAGTTGGTCTGTAATAATTAGTTAAAACTTATTGGTTATTGTTTTAGTTAGAACCATTAGCCTTGCGGTTATTATTAATAATTATCGCGGCGTAGCACCTTGGATTTCCGAGTTTATTTATATTAAGTTGATTTTAGAAGTATTGGAAATTCGGGGTTGTTATAGTTGGTATCAGAGCTTTAGGTTACTAAGATTTCCTTATGACGACTTTAAACAAAAACAGGTAAATAAACTTATTAAAATTAAAAAACCGTTATGAGGAAGTTATATGGGAAGACAAGGAATTATACTATTATAAGCTGATGATATATACTTCTCTTTCATGTTCTTGCTTGATTTATTTATAGTTATTTTCTTTTCCTTCTTTTGTTAAGAATTATTTAGTAAGGGTGAATCATTTTTGGTTTATCTTTGTTTCTATTGTGCTTTTAAGATGATGCGTAGACACGCGCGTGCCAGTAACTCAAGCTCGAATCGTATGATACGCGAAATAGCTCAATCCACTTTAGCCTTAACTGATGCTATGGAGAAACTTGCTGAGGCTCAAGCTGCTGCTCTTAATACTCCTGCTACTCCTAATGCTGGCAATGTTAGTTCAAAAACTGCTGTTATTTCTAAGGCAATTGACCAGAAGAAACCTTCTTCTTTTGATGGAAAAGGTGACCTTACTAAGATGGAGAACTGGATTAGAGAATTTGACAATAATTTTACCACTCTCCAAGTCCCGAATGAGATGAGGGTCGATGCTGCTGCCTATTATCTGGTTGAAGATGCTGATATTTGGTGGACTCACAACAAGTTTGATCTAACTACTAAGGTGACTGTGGATGAGGAAGGAGAAGAGCTCATGGAAGAGATAGAGTTTGATTGGACTAAGTTCAAGAAGGCGATTCGTGATGAGTTCTTTCCAGCCCATATGAGGAAGGGGAAGAGGACGGAGTTTAATGATCTCGTGTAGGGAGATATGACCGTTCATGAGTTCTATGTGAAATTCCAAGAGTTGGCTCGTTTCGCTAAGGGGTTAGTTCCTGATGAGCAGGAGAGAGCAGTGAAATTCGAGGAGAAATTAGACCCCGATCTTCATTCTAGGATGGAAGCTGGTGAGTATGCCACAGTGAAGGAGGTGTATACTCGTGCTTGTAATGCTGAGAGGATTGATGAAAAGAGAGTAGCTGGAAAGAAGCTGAAATCCACTCCAACAGGGTCTACTCAGGCGACAAAAAAGGTTGACACACCTAGTTCCACTGGTTACAACAAAGGTAGAGGGGGTTTCAATAAAAATCGAAACTTTGGGAACCGTGATTCTGGTGGTAACTATAACAAGGGAGGTTCCAGTCAGCAGTATTCAAAGGACAACCAGAACTTCACTCCTTCCCGTAGCCAGCCCCAAGGTCAAATTCAGAGGACTGATCGGATTTTCTATTGCAAACGTTGTAGTGAGAACCACCCTGGCAAGGATTGTGATGGTAATTTAGTGGAGTGTAATCACTGTGGGAGGAAAGGGCATCATGCTTATGAATGTTTTAGTAATCCTAGATCGAGGAACTTCAAGCCTGAGATAAGTTCGAGGAATGGGGCACAAGCAGATAAGAGACCCCAGAATGGTAACAACAGTCGCCCTGCTCTTTCTACACCAGGGAATGCTGCACCAAATCGCAATGGAGGGACTGCAAATGCTACTCAGGGGCATAGGGTGGGCAGGGGTGTGGGCAGGTGGGCAGAGGTGTGGTGCAGGTGGGCGGAGGGTGAGGGTGCTGGAGGTGGGCATTGGATGGGGGTGTTGTGGGTGGACATTGGATGGGGACAACATTTATTGTTTTAAAAAAAAAAAATTTGGAAAAGGACTGTGGTTTATGAAAAAAACACAGCCTTTTTTATTATGAAGGGATGCTTTTTATAATAAACCACGACCCTTCTAAATTTAAGAGCTGCGTTTTTTATTAAACCGCAACCCTTCTTAAAGTGAAGGCATGCAGTTTTTCTCCCCTAAACTGCAACCCTTCATTTACTAAAGGGTTGTGGTTTCTTCCTGAAGAAGGGCTGCAGTTAAATCCAGCCCTTCCTTTTGGTTGAAGGGCTGCTACAACAAGGGTTGCTGGCCAAACACGCAGTCGTTAGGGCTGTTTTGACCGCAACCCTTGCATATTTTTCCACTTTGATGAGAAATGAGAAAGTTATAACATTTCGAAGTTGAGCCGTGAAGATCTTTTGTTGTGGGTCTGGCCGGACGGATCTGGCCCGGTCAGGCAGATCGTTGTTTCACTTCTACGAAAAATTAACCTGATGACCTCCTAGCCGATGGAATCCTCCTAGCTGACCGCGCGAATCGAAAAATTTTGCAATTTTAATGCGCGTGTTGCACAATTTATTGTTTTAATATAAATACTTCTCCTTTAAGTGGGGAAAAGTCATGCTTTATATTATTATTCAGTTTAGTAGTTTTCTATGTACTTTTATTCTTTGAAGAACCCTAGGTTTAGCTTTCTTGATTATTTTCATTCTCAATCACCTTGAAGATTTCGATAAAAGTAATTGTTTTCAAGATATGTTCTTTGATTTGTATTATTTGTCTTCTCTTACTGTTTCCCTTAATTCTTCACTATTATTACATCATGTTTGTTTATATTACTATGATTATGTTTTCCCCAATTAAGAGTGAGTAGTTCAATTTTTACGAAATTGGGGATCTATGTCCGTATGAGGGATTGATTGAATGATTGTTTTACTTGCGAATTTTGTCTGATTCTTAGCTTATTATTGAGTTACATTTGTTAAACAAGATTCCTTAATCAAATAACCTAACTAACCGTTAAACTAAAGATTTCACCAAAAAAACTAAATAAGCGGGCAAGTAAGAGTTATTCTTCCAGAAGAAGTAAGGGGCACTAACAAATATTAACTATAATAAGCTAACCAGAACCGCTTCAACGAGGAATCATCAATAACGAACAAAGATCTAACATTAATCAACTAAATTAACTTAATAATAAGAAAATACGATACAAAATAGATTGCCAAGATCAGGAAAAGGAATCAAACCAACCAATGCATGATTTAGGCAAATTAGGGATAAAACATAAGGGAAATAAGAGAAAGCAACTAATTGAGGTGATTTTCTCTTAATAAACCCTAAACTCTCTCTTAAGGGTGCATAAAATTACCTTTATCATGTAATTAAGCCACTTTCGTGGTTTCAAACATCTAACTAAGCGATTAGCACAATGTCAATTCATTAAACCTTTATTTTATAAATACCTTGTTGTCATGAATAATAAAGATATTAGAAAAAATATATATCAGCCATAATCTCCTATATATCATAACTTGATTAAGCTATCAAGGGACAACTAGAACGCAAGCAAATAGTAATCATGCTATTAATCAATTAATTATCCATATCCTACCACGAGTTTCTAACTTAATCACCAAAATTAATCATAGTTAGATCTTGACCCAAACCCTAACAGACAAACTACTATTTGGAAATGAAAATCAACATAAAAACCTAACTAAAAATAAAAAAAAATAGAAATGAATTTATGCATGAAACAAGCAAAAAATTAAATTAACAAAAGAGAAGATAGAGTGACAAAAGCTCAATGGGAGATTTAGAGTTCTCCAATCTTCATTTTTTAAAATCCTAATTTAAGACTAATGGAGGCTAAATCTCCCTAAACTAAGGCATAATCCCCTTTAGAATGTGGTGACATGGAATATCTATATGAGCCCTTATTGCACAGTTCAAGGAAGGGATAAAAATATAAAGTTCAGCTAAACCTAGACGTCCGAACATGCAAAAGTGAGTGCTCGGATGGGCACTAAGTGCTGCTTTAGAAGTTATTCTTGCCATACTATATCGAACAAGCAAAAAGGTTCTCAGACGGACAATGTATAGTCCTCGAACTAACAACCCTCTGTGTTAGCACATTCTAGAGATGATTAATAGTGTGGGCCAATCCAGCCCAGCCCAGCCCACCTCGTCCAGCCCCGCTTAAACCGTTAATTTGGTGGGTGGGTTGTGGGCCAGATTTCTTGAGCCTAGCCCACTAAAGCCCACTACTAAAACCGCCCAGCTCGTACCATGAAACCGGTCCAACCCGACCCATGAACCAGCCCAGTCCGATCCAAGTAAATATTGAACCAAATTGTGTATATTTTACTCTAATTGTATATATTTTAATCAGATTGCATATATTATAATTCAATCGAATTTAAAAATAATGAAATTATTCATTAATATTAATAATTGTATATATTTTTAATTCATTTTAAAGAATTTATGTAACAATTATGAATAATTTTAATGATTAAATAATTTTGAAAACAAAAATCTCATGCCGGCTCGCCAGCCCAGTCCAACCCACCAGACCCACGAACCATGAAAATCGGTAACAGACTGGTGTGGGCCAAGATGTTTTAGCCTGTGGAGTAGCCCGCACAACCCATGAATTTCACGGTCCGATCCTGGGCCGTGAAATCTCAACCCAGCCCGCTACAGCCCACGGTCTGGCTCGCCCAGCCCGCACTAGTCGCCGCACATTCCAACTTCAAATCGGTCATATATCTTTTATTTCGTATTCACATCAAGTGTGACCAATCACCTTCGGGATACAACTTGAATCAACACTTAATGATATGTAGCTTGGAAGATATACCTTCTTGAAGTCAACCTTTGTGCAAATAATAGAATGCACTTTGTGAACTTTGCTTATTAACTTCTTTTTGTAGAGATACACCAATGAAATAGTCAAAATGACAAATATGTATAGAAGATATACAAGAACTCTCAAAAAATGGAGTTCAAATCTTTGAAGGTGTATGTAAGTATGTAATTTACATCTTTTTTAAAATACAACTAAAAAAGGCTTTAAATTGGAGAATAAAAAAAAGATGAAAAATGGATTCAAAACAAGGAAAATAAAGGGTTTAGAGTGATATAAATAAGATTTGTCATCACCAGAAGAATTCGAAGATTATCACGTTGAAATACAAGGCATGATTGTGTGTATGGTCAAAGGTCATACATAAATTGCAGATTGTGCCTCGATAAATACTTCCTCCGTTTCATATTACTCGCTACACTTCTCAATTCACGGACTCGTAGGCAATTTTTGGAGAAGAAAGAGGTATAGAGTAAAAAGAAAAGGGACCCATGTGAGAGGAGAGAGATAGAGAGAGTTTATTGCCCAATAAAGAAGTGTAGCAAGTAATGTGAGACCTCCCGCAATGAAAAGTGTAGCGAGTATTATGAAACGGGGGAAGTAAGACAATACAGGTACAATCTCTATAGTATTGTAGGACTTAGACCAAAATTCTCAGAGTTGCAATTCAATCGTTGCTAGGCTGCAAGGAGATTATTAGTACACGACATGTCTAGTATTCAAAATCTATTTTACATTGACAGTTGGACATACTTCCTCCGTATCAAATTAATTGCAACAAATCCTTTGACACAGACTCCTCGGCAAATTTTCTTAAGGTAAGATTAATAAAGGTAAGGGCAAATGTTTAGTGTAATTAACCACCACCAAGTGCCACCACCACACATTGTCGCCACCACCGAAACTCCCCCACCACCACCACATAATGCCGACACCACCCCACATTGCCACCAGCACACACACTGCCGCCATTACCGAAATGCCCCCCACCATCACTACTGAAACGCCACCACCACCACTGAAACGCCACCATAACCACCAACAACCATCGTCAAAAGCCAAAAACTACCGAAAATCGAATCCATGATCAACGAAATTCGAATCCAAAAACTACCAACAAAATTCACTGAAATTCGAATCCAAAATCCACCAAAATTGGAATCCAAAAACTACCAACAAAATCCGCCTAAATTCGAATCCAAAACCCACCGAAATTCGAAGAGAGAGAAGAATGAAGGAGGAGAAAGAACGAAGAAACGAAGGTGCGAGATCTGGTGTGGATTTCGAGTGGAGAAAGAATGAAGAAAGATGGAGGTTGATTTCGGATTTGGGGTGGATTTCGGTGGATTTTGGTTGCTGGTGGTGGATTTCGGTTGGTGGTGGAGGAGATCAAAGATAAGAGGTGATGGTGGTGGTGCTGGGTGGAGCGTATCGAAGGTGATAATGATATTGGTGGGGGGGCGCCGGCGAGATTTGTGATGGTGATCATGGTGGTGGCAGGAGGATGGAGATGGGATAGATAAATGGTGGTGGGTGGTGGAGTAAAGGTGGTATTGAAGGGAAGGAGGGGTTATATTTAGGTTGATTAATTGTGATTATGTTTGTAATTAATTTGATTTGGGTAGTATAACAAGTGTTTTAGTTTTTTAATTAATACGGACATTTTGGTAATTTAAGGGGTAAAAATCATACCAAAAATGAAAAGAAGAAAATTGTTGTATTTCATTTGAAACAACTATTTTTAGAAACTTGTTGCATTTAATTTGATACGGTGAAAGTATATGAATACGACACATGAGACGCACCTTAGTATTTTTTTTACTCTCAATATGACTGATGTGTTTTAAAATATACCGCAAGTGCACGGTGTCTGTTTAGCAGAAACTGGCAAATACGGGTCGATCCACAGGGAGAGGAGTTCTACAGATTTGTGTCAATTATCTAACTATTTGCAGAGAGTAAATGATTGATTAATTAATAACTAAACTAAAATAAACTAGAACGCAGAAAAATGGAGATTTATCAAATAATTAAAAGCCTAGGGCAATCGATCGGTCCACCATGCTTATACCAGTTTAATCAAATAATATAATTCAACAACACTTGGATTGAGATTCAAATAATGAAGTAATTCGTTAATCCTTGGTCAGGCATTAACAACTCCTAGATTAACATATGCCAGTACGGTCGCTCAACATAATCAAATCTACCTATTGTAATAAGCCTCTAATGAATATGATCTTTCGATTCTAATTCTTATTAGCTAAACATAACTCATGATATTGCGCAATTACATGAATTAAGCAAGTATAAAAAATCAATAGGAATTATTCTAATTCAATCCAATTATTGAAGAACATCAAATCACAATAAAAAAAGGTATAAACATGGCTTCCCTCTCTAAACCCTAGAAATAGACTACTCACTCATGATGATATTGAAAACGATAAACATAATCAAAGTAAAAGAATTCATGAAATTAAACTAAGTAGAGAAGAATACCAAAATTGAAGAACGATGGAAAAGGAAATCGACGATCTCTATAATCTTCCAATGTAAAAGTTCCACAAAAGTAGAGAGAATAAACTAAGTGTTTTGCCCTAAAAAACGTAGAAAATAAGATAGGTTTAACGAAAATACTAAAACCCTATTTATACTAATTACAAAACCGACTAAAAAAACCCGAAAATTCGCGTCCTGAGAGTCCGCACGGTCGACCGGGCGAAATCCGCCCGGTCGGGCGACGGTGATCGCAAACTTACGACGAAGGAAAAATTCCGCCCGGTCAACCGGGCGCGTAAGCGTTTTTCTTCGTCTGATCGCCCGGTTGACCGGGCGAAATAAAAGATGAAAAATCCCAATTATTGAAGTTCGCCCGGTCGACCGGGCGAATCCGCCCGGTCGGGCGCGCAAACGGTTTCTTCTTCAAACGCTGCTGGTGGCTAAGTATGAAACTTCGCCCGGTCGGGCCACGCCGCCCGGTCGACCGGGCGAAGGTGTTTCCTCGTATTTTTCTTCGTGGAATCCAACCAAAACGCTCATTCGGTCTTCCGGATACGCCTTGGACCTTGTGTGACTGCTAGACTTCCGTGTTGCGACTCCGATAAAGGTGCAAAGTACCAAACCGCATCAAAATCTGCAAAACACGACAAGAACTCCAAACACATCAAATTCACAAGAAAAGAGCTCGAAAGAGCCCAAATCGACTATCAAAATAAGGGGATTAGAGTAAATAATCTTATGAATAATGAACACATCAAAATCCCCCAAGCTAACCTTTGTTTGTCCCTAAGCAAAACCATGACATGAACAAGAATATGATTGCCTCACCCCTTCAAATATGAAAACAGAGATCAAAATTTTTTATAAGGCTCACGAATCATTCAAGCAGGCACAATTCAAGTTCAACTGTTCAGATCACTCTAGTTACCAATCACCCAAATAACCAATCCAATGCAACTGCCTTATATGACGTACAAATCTTGAAAAGGTACTCACTGGGGTGTCACTCCTCTCGACATTTTGTGGCAGGCAAAAGATGTGCCCGATCGCTCACCATCCCAACCATAATGACCCTTCCCACTCACACTCTCATGTGTTTAGAAAGGTGATAATGTCACTCAACCTAATCATGTCGACTCAAGTAGCGAACGTACTCTTTAACTTTGACAAACTGACCACATCAATCCAATAGACAATATAAGCGCAAGCTCAAGAGGACTTTTTCGGGGTTGTAATGGGGCTTAGGTATGGGTATGGATTATGTATGAGAAATGTGGTGGAGAAAACCAAGAATAGGGGAGCACAAGTTATTAGAAGTATCCACTTAGATATAGCCAATAATAGTTTCCCAATTCTATAAATCACCAAATTTGCAATGAACTCATTCTAGAAATAGCGTGATTGAATTTTTTTTTCTTTGCAAGCACTTGGAAAAGAAAGAATTTTTGATCTTTTTTTTTTTTTTTCGTTTCTTCTTTTCAATCTTTCTTTTTCTTTCTCTTTGCATTTTTTCAATCCCATAATCACATGTATTTCATTTTGCTCATTCTTTTCTTTTTCTCAATTTTTGTACCTTAAGACAATCGTTTCCATCCAAAGTAACTCATAAAAACTATCTCAGATGCTAACTCAACCATATGCTCCCCCAAGCTAGGCTTGGGATTAGTATCAAAACAGGGTATGGGCATGTAATGAGGTTAAGTAACATGAAACAGTCATTAGGCTCAGCAGGGCTAAGGAGGATAAAAGTATATCATGAAAATCACTTTAAGGCTCAAAAAGCAGACAAAAGAACGCCTCTATCACAGCAATTGCCACAAGTCATCAAATCTCAATGCGTACGATGTCAAAGTCAAGATCAGTCAGCTAATGAGGAACTAACACACAAGAAAAACAGAATGGATATAGAAATGAATCCATTGGCAAAAATGAATCCTCACAGTCTAACCAGATCAAGTATGCAGTCAAGATAAGCGCTTTATTATCAAAACTCATTGAGGGTCATGGCCTTTAGAGTTCACATTCCAGCATCACAATCACAAGTACCCAACTATCCAGATAAAGAGCCCAAATACATTTTCAAAGAATATCATGGGGCACAGGGAAGCAATCATACCAATCCAGTCAATTCGTATTTTTGGTATTTTTTTCAGCAATATATGATTTTTTTTTTAAAAGCAATGAAACTAAACTATAACAAACACACTAACTAAACTGACTACACTAAAAAGCAATAAAAAGAGAGGGTGTACTTACAGCAAATCCCCCCAAGCTGAACTCGGCAATGACCTCATTGCAGCAAGAGGGAAGAAGAGAGGACTCATGTCTCATCGTCAGACATATCAGCAGTAAAACCGCCTCCAGAAGTACCTGCAGCACCAAAAACAGCATTGCCAAAGGCATCCTCCCCCATATGGTCAGTGGGGTCAGGTACGTGTGGCGTATACCAAGACGGATGGGTATGTCATGGGCGATAAGCCCCTGGTGGTAATAGTCATGGTAGATGGGGTAGAGGGCATGGTGCATGTCGGACTCCACGGTGGTCAACCGTGTGTCCAAGGAGGTCAGGTGGGTCTGAATGGTGGCCTGACCCAACTCAAGACGGCCCATCTGTGAGGTAAGGGACTGCTGTCCCTGCTCGATGCGAGTAAGGGCGGCCATCATAGGGTCTTCAGGAGCGGAGGAAGAGGCTTCCCCGCCGACTGCCTATGGTAGGTCCTCAAGGGTCGTCGAGCAATGGGCTCCTGACCCCGCAAAGGAAGTAGGTAGGAACCTACTCCAGGCTCAAGGCGGGTCTGGGCGCGGTCAGGAAGAAGGATGGACTCCTTCTTGGCAATGTACCACCTAAACTTGTTGGCCGACTGGGCAGTGATCCACTTGGCATTGATCATGTAATCGATGCCAATCTCTGCAGGGCCAACTACTGCATTGTTAACGTCAGGCACAAAACCAAAGTGAACAGCAATAGCAGTTATAAGTCCACCTACAACAATAGGTTGTCCCCTGACACTACCATCCTCAAATTGGGCAGGCAAGCTAGTGGCGGTCCGTTTGAGCTGGGAGACAAACAAATATGGCAGGCACAAAGCATAGTCAAGCTCGGGAAACAAATAGCTCCCCATCAGAAAAATCTCCTGTTTTTGACAGGAGTGGGGCTCAGCTCGCCCAAAAAGTGTACATCCCAGAAATCGCTGCAAGTAGCGAAGACTGGGAAAGTGCAAATGATCGGCAGACATATGTTGGGTGTTGACCTCATCTTCACCCGTAAAGGCCGTCCAAAGTGTTTTATGCGAAGTTCTGGGGGTGACGATGTTCCCCAGTTAGGGGTAGGCCAAAGATAGCAGCTAGTTGGCTCAATGTTAATTCCCTATCCTCATTCATGAGGCGAAAATGAAGCACCTGATTTTTATTCCCTACTTCTAGGGAACTCAGAAATTCGAGGGTTAGGTGCCTATAGGTCCAGAAAAACATGCCAAACATAGTACCCAAACCCAATTTCTCAAACAAAAGTCTTTGTATCATTAAATATTCCCAATGTATGTAGAGATTGTGAATCAACAAATCTAGTAGGAACAATATTTCTATGTTTCAATTTCTGAAATTTTTCTTTTTGTTCTAGAGATTTGAAGATTACCTCGGGGAAGTTGGAATCCGGTGGGATGCGAGTGCTTGATTCCCCTCGTGAATTTTGCCGCCTCTTGCTTGGCCTTGACATGCTTGAATTTGATGTGAAAGTGAATGTAAGTGAGAGAGAGAAAAGATGGAGATTTTCTGAATTTTTCTTTTGTTTTGGTGAGAAAGATAAGAAAAAGAAAAGTGAAGAAAATTTGAAGGAGGGATGAGATTGGTGAGAGAAGAGAGGTAGGAGAAGGTATGGAGATGGAGGTAGTGAGGAGAGAGAAAACAAGGGTTTGGAGAAGATGAAGGTTTTGAGAGAAGGAAAAAGAAAGAATGAAAAAGAGAGGTGAATTCGAGGGTTAAGAAAGGCTGTCGGGGGATTTCGCCCGGTCGGGCCGACCCGCCCGGTCGACCGGGCGAAAAGTTTTCGGTATTTTTGCATTTTTTCTCGAAACTGGGCGTTTACGAAAGAAGAAATTCCGCCCGGTCGACCGGGCGAAATCCGGCCGGTCGGGCGATTTCCAGATTTCTAACTTTCGTTTCGCCCGGTTGACCGGGCAATGGAATACCAAAACACGCTTGCGCGCCCGGTCGGGCGGCCTCGCCCGATCGACCGGGCGAAATGTACTTTACTTTTTTCTCGCGTTTTCCGTTCACTCTGGAAAAATGCTTGCGCGCCCGGTCGGGCGACTCGCCCGGGCGACCGGGCGATTTAAATTTTTCGCGTTTTTCCGTCAAAATTTTCCCAAGTCCGTAAATTTGCCTCCTGCACACACTAGACTCGTCCAAATATCAGTACACTCTCCCTCACCACACTAAGAAAGTAAACTAAAAAAAAATCAAAAGAAAACAAAATCGAAACTAAAAAGAAGAAAAGAAAAGACGGGTTGCCTCCCGCAAAGCGCTGGTTTAGATGGTCCCGCACGACCTTAGTACCTCTTCTCAAAATCAGGAGTGTCTAGGTACATGACCTCTACTTGGCCGATGAAGGCGCCCTCATGGTACAGTTTCAGACGCTGCCCATTCACTTTGAACTTCGTTCCAGCTGCATTGGCCACTTCAATAGCTCCATGTGTTTTCACGTCAGTGACGACAAAAGGTCCAGACCATTTTGACTTAAGCTTTCCAGGAAAAAGCCTCAGTCTAGAGTTGTATAATAGGACTTTGTCACCAACATGAAACTCCCGCTTTACAATCATCTTGTCATGAAATCGTTTGGTTTGCTCCTTGTAGAGTTTGTGGTTTTCATATGCTTCCAGTCGAAGCTCATCTAACTCATTCAGTTGAAGAAGTCTTGCTTCCCCTGCAGCCTCCAAATCCAAATTAATTTCTTTAACTGCCCAAGCTGAGAGATACTCCATTTCAACTGGTAAATGACAAGCTTTGCCATAGACTAATCGATATGGGGTGGTTCCTAGAGGTGTCTTAAAAGCAGTTCTCAGAGCCCACAGAGTATCATCCAATTTTTGTGACCAATCCTTCCTTGACCTGTTGACTACCTTCTCCAAAATGCGCTTGATCTGACGATTGGAGACTTCAACTTGACCACTAGTCTGAGGATGATAGGCTAAACCAACTTTGTGAGTGACTCCATATCTCTTCAGTAAAGCTTTGAAAGTGCGCTGGTGAAAGTGAGATCCCCCATCACTGATCAAGACTCTCGGGACTCCGAATCGAGGGAAAATGACCTTCTTGAAGAGCTTCATGACTACCTTAGAATCATTGGTAATGGAAGCCACAGCTTCAACCCACTTAGTCACATAGTCCACAGCAACCAAGATATACCTGTTCCCACAAGAAGAAGGGAAAGGTCCCATGAAATCAATACCCCATACATCAAAGGGTTCAATCTCCAAAATACCCATCTGGGGCATCTCCTGCCTCTTTGAAATATTACCCGTTCGTTGACATTCATCACAAGAGAGACAAAAAACACGAGCATCTTTAAAAATGGTAGGCCAATAAAAACCACTCTGGAGAACTCTATAAGCGGTGGCTTGTGAGCCCAGATGTCCACTGCAAGGCATACTATGACAATGTTGGAGAATGCCAACTATCTCCCAATCAGCTATACATCGTCGGAACAAGCCATCTGAACACTTCTTGTATAAGAGGGGTCATCCCAAAAATAATGCTTGGCATCGTGATAGAACTTCTTGCGCTGTTGGTATGTCAAATCAGGAGGATGAGAACCACTAACACAATAATTAGCAAAATCAGCATACCATGGAGATTGAGTAGACACAGCGAAAAGATGGTCATCTGGAAAAGCATCATCTATGGGACCGTCAGCACTTGACTCAAACCTCAACCGGGAGAGATGATCTGCAACTACATTCTCAGCACCCTTCTTGTCACGGATCTCCAGATCAAACTCTTGTAGTAACAATATCCATCGTATAAGTCGTGGTTTGGCCTCCTTCTTGGCCAAGAGATACTTTAGCGCAGCATGGTCAGTATGAACAATCACTTTCGAACCTATGAGGTAGGTCCGAAACTTGTCAAGAGCATACACAATGGCTAACAATTCTTTCTCTGTAGTAGCATAGTTGACCTGGGCCTCATCTAAGGTCTTGCTGGCATAGTAGATGGCATGGAGGACTTTGTTTTTCCGTTGACCAAGCACAGCACCAACCGCATAATCGCTAGCATCACACATGATCTCGAAAGGAAGACTCCAGTCTGGAGGTTGTATGATAGGGGCAGTGATCAATGCTTCCTTAATCCTGTCAAAAGACTCCACACACGCATCAGTAAAATCAAAGGTGGCATCCTTGAGCAACAATTGAGTAAGGGGTTTCGCAATTTTTGAAAAGTCTTTTATAAATCTGCGATAAAAACCCGCGTGACCCAGAAAACTTCTCACTCCCTTGACATTCACAGGAGGAGGAAGTTTCTCAATCACCTCAATTTTTGCTCTGTCCACCTGGATGCCACGCTCAGATATGAGATGTCCAAGTACCACTCCATCATTCACCATAAAGTGGCACTTTTCCCAATTAAGAACCAGATTAACCTCAGAACAACGTTTCAGAATTTGAGAGAGATTATGCAAACACACATCAAAGTCAGAACCATAAACACTAAAATCATCCATAAATACCTCCATGATATTTTCAATGAAATCAGAAAAAATGGCCATCATACATCTCTGAAATGTGGCAGGGGCGTTGCACAAACCAAATGGCATTCTGCGATATGCAAAAGTGCCATAGGGGCAAGTGAACGTCGTCTTCTCCTGATCAGCTGGGTGAATGGGAATCTGAAAGAAACCTGAATATCCATCCAAATAACAGAAAAAGTTATGTTTTGCTAATCTTTCTAACATCTGATCAATAAAAGGGAGAGGGAAATGATCTTTCAGAGTGGCAATGTTTAATCTGCGATAGTCAATACACATCCGCCAACCTGTAACAGTACGAGTAGGAATTAGTTCATCCTTATCATTCTTAACAACAGTAGCCCCCCCTTTTTAGGAACAACTTGAACCGGGCTCACCCACTTAGAATCTGAGATGGGGTAGATGATGCCCGCGTCAAGTAGTTTCATAATTTCCTTTTTCACCACCTCTTGCATATTAGGATTCAAACGTCTTTGAGGTTGTATGCAAGGGCGGTGATTTTCTTCCAAATTAATTCTATGCATGCAGAAATCAGGACTAATCCCTTTAGATCATCAATACTATACCCAATAGCCTTCTTGTGCATGCGAAGCACTGTAAGAAGTTGTGAAAGCTGGCTATCTGTGAGTTTAGTACTGACAATCACAGGACATTCCTCAGCATCATCAAGAAATGCATATTTGAGATGAGAAGGTAAAGGTTTAAGTTCTAACTTCTTTACCTGTGGTTCGGAAGTAGAGCAAATAGTCTCCATTACCTTACAATCTGCTACCGTATCAATGTCAAGATCATCAGTGAGATCAAGACTTGTCTCCAATAATTCATCAGACAGAAATTGTGAAAAACTAACTCCAGAGATCTCATCGAGTATGTCAATCCTGCAACATGTGTGCTCAAGCATAGGGGACTTAATAGCATTGGTTAACTTAAAAGTAATAGTATCATCACCAACACTCAAAGTCAGAGAGCCAGATTTTACATCAATAACAGCACCAGCAGTACATAGAAAAGGTCTACCCAAAATAATGGGAATTTGACTATCTTCTTCCATATCAAGTACTACAAAGTCCACAGGAATATAAAATTTTCCAACTCTAACAGGAAATCCTCTAAAATACCCAAAGGATACTTCACAGATCGATCAGCCATCTGTAAAGTAATCTGTGTGCACTTCAAAGCACCCAAGTTCAGTTTATTACAGACAGAAAGGCATAACAGATACACTAGCACCTAGATCACACAAAGCCTTATCTATAAACAGAGCACCCACATGACAGGGATGGAAAAACTACCAGGATCTTTTAATTTGGGTGGAATTTTATTTTGCAGAACAGCACTGCATTCTTCAGTTAAAGCAACCCTATCTATCCCACCAAAATCTTTCTTTTTAGTTATCATATCTTTCAGAAACTTGGCATACACAGGTACTTGAGAAATTAAATCAGTGAAAGGAACTGTTACCTCAAGATTTTTGACCATAGACATAAATTTACCAAGTTGTTGATCGACCTTTGATTTTTGCATCCTATGGGGGAAAGGTAGTGGTGGAGTAGGAGAATCAGTAACCTTCTCCTTGCGTTTCTGGTTCATCCACTTTCCCGCGCTCAACTTCAGTTCTGGAGCTATCCTCACCTTCATTGTCATCCACAGCATCATTCTGAACTGGAGGTATTGAATCATCAGTAGGCATAGGGGCATCATATTGTGTACCGCTTCGAAGAGTGACAGCATTAGCGGTTTCTTTAGGAATTGGTTCCCCGGCAGATGACCTGGTTGCCTTTGTGCATTGTTTCCAGCCACCTGAGCAAGTTGAGTCTCCAAATGCTTGGTGGTGTTCTTCAGCTCCTTGATGCTCTCCTCATGATTTTTCTGCATAAAAACCATCATTTTCATTAGATCAGACATAGTAGGCTCTTGAGAGTGTTATTATGAGGAGCTTGCTGCTGATAGCCTTGGGGTGAAGGCCTATTGAAACCAGGAGGGGGTTCTGAGGAGCCCCTTGATAATATGGTGGTCTAGCAGCATGTTGTGGTGGGTTTTGATGTGGTGGTTGGTAGGAAGATTGTGGTGGAGGTTGAGGATTTTGGACATTGTTGCTCTTATAGGAGAAATTGGGGTGATCTCTCCAACCTGGGTTGTAAGTGTTAGAATAGGGGTTGTGTGGTCTCTGCTGAAAAGCATTGGCATGCTCCATCTGATCGGATCAGGTTGACTGTAGGAACAATCATGACCAAAGTGGCCTTGAATACCACAACTTCACAAAAGGAGGAAGTAATAGGAGCCATGGAGGACATCGCATTAATACTCATGGGAGGAGTAGTGGACTGCGAAGATTTCAATGAGTCCATCTTCATGCTCAACTGTGCTACTTGTGAGGACAACAAAGCATATGCATCAGCATCCAACTTCTTCTTGTAGTAGTCCTGAGGACTATGATCATTTGCTGCTAAGTTGGCCAGAAAATCGTATCCTTCATCTCTCCCTTATCTAGGAAGACACCCCCTGCAGATGAATCAATCGTGCTCTTGATATGAGGTTGTAGACCATTGTAGAATGCTTGGGTGATGAACCACTTATCCAGATTGTGGTGTGGGCATTCTCTCTGCAGATCCTTAAATCTATTCCATGCTTCCTTCAATGTTTCATCAGGTTTTTGTTGGAAGGTGGCAAGCTTGTGTCTTATTTCTGCAGTTTTGGTGGGAGGGTAGTACTCTTTCAGGAATGCTTCAGATATAGCACTCCACTCAGTTTCATTAACATCATTCAGCCACTTCTGTGCCTTGTCCTTTAGTGAAAATTCAAAACCATAACCTTCAACTGATCAGGAGTGACCCCTTGGTGCTTAACGGTACGACAAAGCTGTTGAAACCGTTGTAAATGATTTGCAGGGTCTTCAGATGGATGGCCACCAAATTGATTCTGCTGGATCATGTTGATGAGGCCAGGCTTGATTTCGAAGTTGACTGCTTGGATATCAGGCATAGTAGGGCCTGTGGGAACATTGCCAGGAGAAGGTACCCCATAAGATTTCAGCGACTTAGGAGGCATAATTGGTTCAGTTGGTTCTTCCGTGGCTTTTTTCTGATTAGCAGACTGCTTTTTCTTCTGTTGTGTCTTCTTGAGCTGCCGGATGGTTTTCTCAAGATCAGGATCAGTCTGAACTGGAGAACCTGTTCTTTTAGACCTGGGCACAAAAGAAACAAAGAAAAATGTGCAGTGAGATGGCCTCAATTGGAACTTGAAGTTCCAATGAGACAGCAGAAATAGTCAAATAATTAATCAGAAAGCTATAGAAACTAGCCGTCTCCCCGGCAACGGCGCCAAAAACTTGATGTGTTTTAAAATATACCGCAAGTGCACGGTGTCTGTTTAGCAGAAACTGGCAAATACGGGTCGATCCACAGGGAGAGGAGTTCTACAGATTTGTGTCAATTATCTAACTATTTGCAGAGAGTAAATGATTGATTAATTAATAACTAAATTAAAATAAACTAGAACGCAGAAAAAGGAGATTTATCAAATAATTAAAAGCCTAGGGCAATCGATCGGTCCACCATGCTTATACCAGTTTAATCAATATAATATAATTCAACAACACTTGGATTGAGATTCAATAATGAAGTAATTCGTTAATCCTTGGTCAGGCATTAACAACTCCTAGATTAACATATGCCAGTACGGTCGCTCAACATAATCAAATCTACCTATTGTAATAAGCCTCTAATGAATATGATCTTTCGATTCTAATTCTTATTAGCTAAACATAACTCATGATATTGCGCAATTACATGAATTAAGCAAGTATAACAAATCAATAGGAATTATTCTAATTCAATCCAATTATTGAAGAACATCAAATCACAATAAAAAAGGTATAAACATGGCTTCCCTCTCTAAACCCTAGAAATAGACTACTCACTCATGATGATATTGAAAACGATAAACATAATCAAAGTAAAAGAATTCATGAAATTAAACTAAGTAGAGAAGAATACCAAAATTGAAGAAAGATGGAAAAGGAAATCGACGATCTCTATAATCTTCCAATGTAAAAGTTCAACAAAAGTAGAGAGAATAAACTAAGTGTTTTGCCCTAAAAAACGTAGAAAATAAGATAGGTTTAACGAAAATACTAAAACCCTATTTATACTAATTACAAAACCGGCTAAAAAAACCCGAAAATTCGCGTCCTGAGAGTCCGCCCGGTCGACCGGGCGAAATCCGCCCGGTCGGGCGACGGTGATCGCAAACTTACGACGAAGGAAAAATTCCGCCCGGTCAACCGGGCGAAATCCGCCCGGTCGGGCGCGTAAGCGTTTTTCTTCGTCTGATCGCCCGGTTGACCGGGCGAAATAAAAGATGAAAAATCCCAAGTATTGAAGTTCGCCCGGTCGACCGGGCGAATCCGCCCGGTCGGGCGCGCAAACGGTTTCTTCTTCGAACGCTGCTGGTGGCTAAGTATGAAACTTCGCCCGGTCGGGCCACACCGCCCGGTCGACCGGGCGAAGGTGTTTCCTCGTCTTTTTCTTCGTGGAATCCAACCAAAACGCTCATCCGGTCTTCCGGATACGCCTTGGACCTTGTGTGACTGCTAGACTTCCGTGTTGCGACTCCGATAAAGGTGCAAAGTACCAAATCCGCATCAAAATCTGCAAAACACGACAAGAACTCCAAACACATCAAATTCACAAGAAAAGAGCTCGAAAGAGCCCAAATCGACTATCAAAACTAAGGGGATTAGAGTAAATAATCTATGAATAATGAACACATCAATGACATGTCTAATATTGTTTTGGTACTTAAAGAATGCATTTCCTTTTGAAGGGACGATGCATTTCGAAGCTGGAATTTTTTAAGAAAGATGTTGTGGAACATTTTCAATAACATTTTTGTTCACCAAGGTTTTACCAAAATTCATCGGATACCTTTTCAATTTCCAAAATGTACAAGGTGTCCCTTAAGTTTTGAAAAATCCCTAACGTTAACCTGACGTCAAGTTTCCGTTAACTATCTTATTTAGAAAAATTGAAATTAACTTATAGTATTTCATTTCTCTCTTCACTACCACCACCCAAAATGTACATGTTGCATCACCACCGCAAACACTACATGATCACTCCACCACTAGCCCAACTACAGCCACCCACTCGGAAGGATGTAACCTCCATAAACACCATCAAGCTCACTAGAACACCACAAACTCACTGCATCACCACAACCACCCACACAGTTTGAACCATCGCAAACACTGACAGGCTAAAGTCATATCACCTTATCAAAAGTAATCCTAAAGTCCTCTAACAAATAGTAGTCAGGGAAGTAGGGTCGAATCCACAGAGAAACAGTGTTCTTTTCCTAATTGTCAGTCAAATCTAGAGTATAGGAACGAGTGTTTGTGAGTAATTATACTAAACTAGACTATAACTATATCAAGAATTATCAATAATAAAAAGTCTAGGGCATATGTTCACCAATGATCAATATTTCGGGATGAAACACAAAAATCAACAATTAATAATGCAGTTAAATAGGTTGATTCGCTCTATCAAGTCTAAATCAACCATAGAACGGTATTAACAGGCTCTCGCAATTTATTAATACCAACTCTACCTATTGAAACTAGCCCTAATATCAAGTTTATACCTCTCGGCGCATAACCTAATATTGCAATACTATAACGATCAAATCTGGCCAAATTCGATTGAATAGACATACAAACATTCAATAGGAATCAACAAACATCAATAAAAATCAATATACTTTAATAACATCCCTTCCTAATTGATCATAGATCCCCCTAAACCCTAGAAATAGACTACTCATATCATAATTGGAGAAAACATATTCATAATTAAATAAGCAAACATGAATTAATAATCAAGGATTGAATAAGAATAAAAAGAGAAGAGAAATAATACCAATTGTAGAACCAATCTTGCAAAAATCAAAACTTCTATTGAAAATTCAATGTAATTGGTGAAAAAGCAAAACTAGGGTTCTTCTCTAATTAAGAGAAAAAGAGTTCTAATCTCCAATGAATTAATGATGGAAAAAAACAAAATAGAAAATAAGATCGGAAATAATAATATTCCCTTGAATCTTTATACCTTTCTATTTCCTAAAACAACAAGAAAAATAGAGTCTAATTCGTCAAAAGATAAAGCCCTATTCGACTAAACAACACGGAATAACCCACGGGCGCGGGTTTCGTCCTGTAAAACAGCGTCAACTTGTAAAGACCATATCTCGCAAACTAGAAGTCGTATCGGGGAGTGTGATACACCGTTTTCTTCAAGTCTAGTTTTCAATCCCACTGGAATCACTAAATTCCGATCTCTGGATAATGAGTTATGATCAAAAGAGTGCACATGACTCAATTTCCATACTTCTTTTAATATGTTTCCGCTATGTTTGGGTTGCAATATGACTCGAAGATGCCCTTTGGACTTCTCATTTGACTTAGCTCCTTCCTAGATGCTTCTCATGCTTAAGCTTGTCCAATAATACTCCAATTGTGTTCTCAATACCTGAAAACTATCAAAAACACCGAAAACACACACAAGAGTGATATCTTCTCAACTTAAGTAACTATATGCAATTATGGACTAAAAATGCAACTAAATGATCCTAAAATGCAACCTAAATGCATCATGAAATACCTATATTAAAATGACTCATCAAACTCCCCCAAGCTAAACTGTTGCTTGTCCTCAAGCAATCAAACAATAGACACGGGAAGAAAATGATAACCTACAATATGGGACTAAAACAGGGTTAAGCACACAATCCAAAATACGAGCGATATCAATACTACACGAACCAAGCATCGAGTATCTATGAATCAAAGCCGCATAGCACGTCATGTGACCAATCAACTCAACAATCTTACCACAAACCCTTTCCCCCAAGCTGGACTTAACAAAACTTGACAGACCTCACTATAGATATGTGCACTAATACCCTCTTGTGTTTAGGGCAAAAATCAATGAAACTCAACGATCTCAACCTATATATATCAACTCAGAAGAAATAGTACTCTTTAACTTTGACCTTTTGACTCACCTTCAACACGAAAACGCAGCACACAAAGATCAAGAGGACTTTCAAGGGTTGTAATGAGGCTAAGGTTAAGGGTATGGATCATATTTTGGGAAATGTGGTGGAAAAGCCAAGAAGGGAAGCAAATATCAATGTAAAAACGGCCGAACAAAGCATTCACAACTTCATATAACACCATCATTACCAAAATATCGCCACAATATCTTTCATGCATAGTAACCCATATATGACCTTTTCACTTTTCTTTCAAAATATGTTCACTTTCTTTGTTTCTTTCATTTCTTTTTCTTCATTCTTTTTCCATATTGCCAAAATCACTTTGAACCACATTCGAATTCGATGATAAAGCTCATTAATAACACTTTCCTTCAACAAAACCACGCATTAACTACATCCATGTAATACAGTATGACCAAAACTAACACTTGCTCCCCCAAGCTAGGATTGGAACAATAATCAAATGAGATTAAGGGTTATAATATGCGTGAAAGTAGCAAGCAAAGGTCAGGAAGGCTCAGCGGGGCTAGAGACGGGAAACATGTAAACAAGTAGAACTCTGGAGCTAAAATCATGAAATGATCGCCTCAATCATATCAAATAGTGTACGCAATCAAGTATCAAGGAGTACCAGGTCAAAATCAAGATCAATACATCAACTGAGGAACTAATCACTCATGAAAGAACATAACTGACACAGATTCGTCAGTTTATTAGGAACAGAAGCTCACATGGGTCAATTTTGTCTGCACAGTAAAGTTAAAGCCAGCCAGAGATATCAAACAGTCTTACCAAGGCCAATAAATCGTATCACAATTATACTATGAAGAATCATGAGACCACTGTACAACAAAGCTGAAGAGCTGTAGTAGAGATATCCACAAAGTTCTCGAAGGTGTGCCAACAATAGTCCCATAGATGAAAACTAGAATGAAATGAGCTAGCTAAAATGCAACTATGATGCAACTAATAAAGCAGTACATTTTTTTTGGTTACACGTAAAATCCTATTCCTAATGAACAGGCAAAAGCGTGTAACAACTACAATGCAATAAAAACTACTCTAGAAAGCAATAGAGGATAGAATATCCCTCCCCCATGCTAAATACAGCACAATGTCTCACTGTGTAAAAAGTAAGGGAAGGGAAAAAACAAAGCTCACGCAATGGGAGCTTCGTCCATCGAGGATGGCTCAGGAGTAGTGTCAATGGCAATTAGAAATTCAACACGAGCTAAGCACCAATCAAGATTGATCAACAATAAATAACTTGAATAGCAACCAAGTATCAATAATGAGTAGTAGGCACAAACAATAAGAGTTCAAAATTCGGGATGAAAGTGAACAAATCGAAAACTTACTACCACGTGAAGTACAAGATTGATTGATGTAGGGGACTTGATTGAGGAAATCCAAGTATGTGTCCAAGAGTCCCAATTGAAATTTCAAAGCACCTTCAAGAAGAAACCCCAATTCAATGAGAAGGTTTAGGGTTTGAAGATTATGTGAATAGAAAAGGGGGGTGGATTTGTGGATGGGCAGTGGCCAAGTGGGTCGCTGCGCCGGCGGGTCGGACACCCGCCGGTCGTCGATAGAGGACGCTGGTGAGGGGGCGTGAAGGGTGCGGGGTCGAGCAGGGTGGGGAGAGTGTTGGAGGGTGGGGATGTTTGTGTGTTTAGTTTTGTTTTGGTATTGTGCGGCTGGTGTCAGAAAGGCTCGACAACCCGCGGACGCGAGCTCGACCCTGCGGGCGGACAAACTGTGTGCGATGTGGGGGGAGTTTTAGCCGCGGGCGCGGGATGTCGAGTGGATGCTGCGATAGGACCCCGCGGGCTGGCAGAAGTGTGGAGGTATCGGTGCGTTTCCGGCTGCGGGCGCGGGCCACACCCCGCGGGCTGGCAGAAGAATGTTGTGGGAGTGGAGTCGAATTCCCGCGGGCGCATGTTTGAGCTCGTGCTTTCACCTAGGGTCAAAATTAGCACACCAAAACCACTAGACAACACTTGATAGCATGGTTAGTCTAAAAAAAATGAAGATTGAATTCAAATGAATTCAAAAAAACTAAAAGAAACTAACTAAACTAAAAATTAAGAAACGAATTCAAGTGAATTCAAAAACACAAAAAATAAAAATAAATTGAACTCAAGTGAATTCAATATGCAAATATTTTTGTTCTTTTCTTTCTTTTCTTTTTTTTTTTTTGAAAATTAGGAATAAAAGAAAAAGGAAGAGTTAGAGATTCGGGTTGCCTCCCGAATAGCGCTGGTTTATGCAGGTCCCGCACAACCGCTTACCTCTACATTACACACAGATCGATCGAACCTCTTTACATGTTTGCATCCATCAAGGTCAAATTCTTCACTTGCTAGCATCTTCTCAATAGCAGCTACTTCATTGCTCCATATACTGCCATCACCTGTGGAAGAATCAAGACAAAGTACCGCCTCCAAGGGGTCTCCATAGAGAGCTTGGGGCATGTTATCATGGAAAATTACATCAACCACATCAATACTCCAACACTTTTCCTCTAGCATAGGACTTTTCATAGCAGTGCTTAGATTAAAAGTGACCTCATCATCTCCAACAGATAGTGTAAGCTTACCATTTTTCACATCAATGACGGCACCTGCAGTATGAAGGAATGGCCTACCCAAAATGATTGGAATTTGCCGATCTTCCTCCATATCAAGTACAACAAAGTCCACGGGAATAAAAAATTTACCTACTCTAACAGGCACATCCTCTAAAATACCTAGGGGGTATTTAACAGAACGGTCAGCCATTTGTAGAGTAATATTGGTAACTTTCAAACTTCCCATATTCAATTTTGAGGAAACAGGCAATGGCATAACACTCACACTAGCCCCCAAATCACATAAAGATTTATCGATGAACAAACTACCAATGTGACAAGGTATAGAGAAACTACCAGGATCTTTTAATTTTGGTGGAGATTTATTTAATTTTGTAAAAGGGCACTACATTCTTCAGTAAAAGCAATTGTCTCCACCTCGTTAAAAGCCCTTTTCCTAGTCAAGATATCTTTCATAAATTTTGCATAAGCAGGCACTTGAGTAATTAATTCCGTGAAAGGAACTGTTACCTGAAGATTCTTGACGACTTCCAAAAACTTACCAAATTGCTTTTCTAGCTTACTATTGAGGTGACGATTGGGGAAAGGAAGTTTGATAGGAGGAACCTCAATAGCAGGCTTTTTGGCTTCATTGGTCTCTTCATGTTCAGTTGCTTGCTTAGAGTTCTCCTTGTCATTTTTAGCTTCAGCTGAGACCTGTTCCTCATCATTTTTCACACTCAAAGTATCATCAACAGGCATGGGTGGTCCATTATAGTGAGAACCACTTCGGAGAGTGATGGCATTTGCTGAATCTGTAGGCTGAACAGGTTGTGCTGGAAGAGCACTTTGTTGGCGAGTAGAGTTCGAAGTAGCCAATTGTGCCAACTGATTCTCCAACATCTTATTGTGAGCTAGAATGGACTCAATTTGTGCCTTGTCAGCTTGTCTATCTTTTTGCATTTGTAGCATCATATTTCTCATCTCAACCATCATTGGATCGACAGGAGGTGCTTGTTAAGATGGATTGAAAGGTGGTCTAGAGAAACCAGGAGGGTGTTGAGAAGGTTGTCGGTAGTACCTCTGGTTCAATTGTTGTGCTTGTGGTTGTGGTGTAGGAGGATTTAGGACATTAGTGCTCTTGTAAGACAAATTAGGATGATTTCTCAACCCTGGATTGCATGTGTTGGAGTATGGGTTGTTCGGCTGATATGTTTGAAAAGCATTAACTTGTTCGAGAGAACTCCGACACTCTTGTTCCCAATGTCCAACTGTACCACAATTATCACACAAAATCACGGATGTAGTACCCAAAGCAGCAACACTTGCAGGAGAGGAGAGTTCCATATTGTCAAGCTTATGGCTGATTGCATTCATTTGTGCAGCTAATAGGGATATAGAATCTATCTCATGCTTTCCACCCTTGTTAGCTAGTCCTCGAGGATTGCCATATTGAGAGTTGTGAATAGCCATCTCCTCGATCAAATCATGTGCAACATCAATTTCTAGTTTCATGAATCTCCCATTTGCTGCAGAGTCAAGGATAAGTCTCGAGTTGTTCCCCAAACCATTGTAGAATACCTGAACTAGGAACCATTTTTGTAGACCATGATGGGGACATTCTCTCTGAAGATCTTTAAATCTTTCCCATGCCTCATGTAAAGACTCATCATTCCCTTGGGTGAAATTTGTAATCTGACTACGCAACCTAGCAGTCTTCTCTGGAGAGTAGTACTTTCTGTAGAAAGCTAAGGCCAAGGTATTCCAATCAGTGATCCCAAGAGTGGCTCGATTAATCCCATTGTACCACATCTTTTCCTTGTCTCGAAGTGAAAATGGGAAAAGAATCTCACGAATCTGATCTTGTGTCACTCCCTGCTGCTTAATGGTAGAGCAATATTGGCAGAAATCCTGATAATGAAGATTAGGGTCTTCATTAGGTCCACCACCAAATTGTTTTGTTTCGATCATGTCTAACAATGCAGGTGTGATCTCGAAATTTACAGCTTCAATTTCAGGCATTTGATTGCTCTTGGGAAGTTCAGCCAAAGAGGGTTGGGAAAAGTCAGTAAGCCTTTGAGCCATCTCTGATTCTGGTGGAGTAATAGAGACAATGCTGCTAGAATTAGAGTCAAGAGTCCAAAGGATTATCTTCCCTTGGATTATCTCGCAACTGTCTGGAAAAGTTCTTCTGTCTATGAAAGGATCTTTAGATTTCAGGATCAAATGGTAGGCAATCTGAACTCAAACTCCTGCCATAGAAGAACTAAAGAACAAACAATTAAGAGATTTCGTCCCAAAGAACAAGTGTTCTCTGAGACGAGAGTATATAATCTAGACTCTAAAACAATTAAACAAAATGGAACTAAACCGTTTCCCCGGCAACGGCGCCAAATTTTGACTGGCTAAAGTCGTATCACCTTATCAAAAGTAATCCTAAAGTCCTCTAACAAATAGTAGTCAGGGAAGTAGGGTCGAATCCACAGAGAAACAATGTTCTTTTCCTAATTGTCAGTCAAATCTAGAGTATAGGAACGAGTGTTTGTGAGTAAATATACTAAACTAGACTATAACTATATCAAGAATTATCAATAATAAAAAGTCTAGGGCATAGGTTCACCAATGATCAATATTTCGGGATGAAACACAAAAATCAACAATTAATAATGCAGTTAAATAGGTTGATTCGCTCTCTCAAGTCTAAATCAACCATAGAACGGTATTAACAGGCTCTCGCAATTTATTAATACCAACTCTACCTATTGAAACTAGCCCTAATATCAAGTTTATACCTCTCGGCGCACAACCTAATATTGCAATACTATAACGATCAAATCTAGCCAAATTCGATTGAATAGACATACAAACATTCAATAGGAATCAACAAACATCAATAAAAATCAATACTTTAATAACATCCCTTCCTAATTGATCATGGATCCCCCTAAACCCTAGAAATAGACTACTCAATCATAATTGGAGAAAACATATTCATAATTAAATAAGCAAACATGAATTAATAATCAAGGATTGAATAAGAATAAAAAGAGAAGAGAAATAATACCAATTGTAGAACCAATCTTGCAAAAATCAAAACTTCTATTGAAAATTCAATGTAATTGGTGAAAAAGCAAAACTAGGGTTCTTCACTAATTGAGAGAAAAAGAGTTCTAATCTCCAATGAATTAATGATGGAAAAAAACAAAATAGAAAATAAGATCGGAAATAATAATATTCCCTTGAATCTTTATACCTTTCTATTTCCTAAAACAACTAGAAAAATAGAGTCTAATTCGTCAAAAGATAAAGCCCTATTCGACTAAACAACACGGAATAACCCGCGGGCACGGGTTTCGTCCTGCAAAACAGCGTCAACTTGTAAAGACCATATCTCGCAAACTAGAAGTCGTATCGGGGCGTGTGATACACCGTTCTCTTCAAGTCTAGTTTTCAACCCCACTGGAATCACTAAATTCTGATCTCTGGATAATGAGTTATGATCAAAAGAGTGCACATGACTCAATTTCCATACTTCTTTTAATATGTTTCCGCTATGTTTGGGTTGCAATCTGACTCGAAGATGCCCTTTGGACTTCTCATTTGACTTAGCTCCTTCCTAGATACTTCTCATGCTTAAGCTTGTCCAATAATCCAATAATACTCCAATTGGGTTCTTAATACCTGAAAACTATCAAAAACACCGAAAACACACACAAGAGTGATATCTTCTCAACTTAAGTAACTATATGCAATTATGGACTAAAAATGCAACTAAATGATCCTAAAATGCAACCTAAATGCATCATGAAATACCTATATTAAAATGACTCATCAAACACCCACCATGCAACCACCCTAAAACACACCTACATTTACGCAGCACCACCTTGATGTCATGGCTTTGGGTGAAAATTTTGTGGATCTGAATGAGTTTTTCGTGGATTTCGACGATTTTTTTTTATTCGTGAGTTGGGGAAAAAAAATCTCGAATTCATGCGATATCAAATTACTAAAGCTCATAATCGATAAATTAGCTTAAGATGTTCAATTATTTGCTCGACTTTTATGAGATTAAATTGCGAGCTAGTGGGTGGAAGAAAATTTTGGAGAGATGGCTGGGGTGGTTGTCAAGGGCTTCAATGGTGAGTTAAGTGGTTTTTGATGGTTAGGATTATGATGTGGGATGGTTTTTACGGAGGTGTGTTGAGTGGTTTTTGGGGGGGCTATAAGGTGGTGGGGTTGTTTTCGACAGTTGGGGAGGTGGGTAGGGAAAGGAAATGAGTTGTTTCTGAGATGGTGGTGGCGGGGCGTGTGTGGCGTTTTAGGGTTGGTGTGTAGGTGGCTAGAAGTGTAATTAACTATGACTAATTAATGATTAATTAGATTTAATAGGAGTTAATTAGAATTAATCAAGGGTTATTTGCATTAATTAGGATGATTTGGCCTTCATAACCAACAGATTTAACGAAAAAATGACGACATGGTCAAATCCTATATTTTTCAAAACCTGAGGGACACCTTGTGCATTTTTGAAACTACGAGAGTACTCAGTGTATTTTTGTAAAACTCAATGATACATGGTTAAAAATCCGTAAAATAAAAGTAAAGTCAAGAATATTGTTTTATCTTCATAAAAATTAGGGTTGTAATATAGACTTAAATTTAGAAGGTAAATAAGTGCATTTCTAAATTTATTTTCAATTAACTCAATGAAAAATAAAAAATAGAAGTTTGCAGTTCTTGTATCTTTTAGCATGACACCATGTTTGTGTCATCCATAGCCGTTTACATGCAACTTAGGTCCGTGACTAGTGAACTGCCATTAGAAACCTTTGGTATTATTTAATTGAAATTAAAAACTACTTTTGATAGGGAAAAAAGAAGGCATCGATATATATAAGCATCAAATTGTACAGCAGAGAATCTGATCACTCTCTTCAACTTTGTAGAATCAGCGAAACCAAAATTAAAAGATATTGAATCCATCTCTTTGCACTAAAGAATAATTACATTAGTAGAAAGCTATGGCACAGACTTTATATCATGATATAGCTGCGTGTGAATTTGTTTAAATTTGTCCTTGAGCCTTCGAATCTGCATGACAAAACAGACCAAGTTCATTATTAAAAATCAGGCAAATAAACCAAAAGAGAGCAGCAAAATTCAAATGATCACATATATGTTTCAGGCATTACTCGTTTCAGTTCAATCTCCATGTCTCGTTTGCGCTGATCCAAAGAGCTTCTCAAACTAGCAGCATCAAAGATGGTATCAACATCATCTTCAAATTTAGACAAGTCTTCCCGCAAACGTTCAGGTAGCTTGTCTACTATTGGCATTAAGAGAAAGCAGTTGAACTACAAAGTGCAGCCCATCAGTATATAGTCAAAACTCAAAAGAGCTTATAAATCATCTCAAAACACAGATTATATCTTGTTCTTTCGTTCTAAAATTCTCTAAGATACAAACATATTATGTCAGTGAGATATTTCAAAAAATTATACTCTAATTCCTCAATATACCCTTTTCTATTTTACTCGGACTCAAGTACCCATGTTGGACACGGGTATGTGTCCAAGTTTTTGACTCGTCTAATTTATGTGTCCAAGTATTCGATTCATCTATTTATGAGAATTCTCCATAACCATGTTGGAGTGTTGAGGATCCAACAAGGGTCACGGGTACTTGAGGTAATATGAAAGAGTCCAGAGTAACATTATTCATTTGACCTTTATTGCCAACATACGAGAATGATCTCGAAATAAAGATTCATTTTATTTAATCAAGGCTATCATACTGATTGAATAATAAACTACACGAGCATATATGAATATTTAATAAACACGGGAATCTTGTGTAAATAAAAAGGATCAACACTCCACCTTCGATTGGTGAAGGAGGGAGTATAATTCATTAGGTGCAATAAGAAACTGATGAGTTCTGAAAGAAGATGTTGAAAAAGGATGTGAACCTTTAACTCAGCAGATGCCAAAAAGTACTCTTTTATCCCGTGAAATATTTGCTGTACTAGAGCATAGACAATCCTCTCAGATGAAGGAGCAAGTCTCCGGTTCCAAAGAGTGTTATCCAGCAGGTCAGCAAGTCTCGTTTCTGCCAGCTGGGCAGAACCATTGGAGTCCATGCCTGAGGCCAAGTGACTCGATTTTGCTGCCATTTTTGGCGTGGTTTCTGGTTTTTCTTTTTGTGTTGAATCTTGAGAAATATCAGGAGAATAATTCATTAATAAGTTCGATCAAGATTCAAGAATTACCAAAAAAATATTACAGTAACAGAAAGGGACAACTGGAAGCATAAGACCAAGATAACCTAATTACCACCAAGAACAGATGGATCTGTCGCACTCGCCCCAAAGGAGTCCAGAAAATGACGCAAACCAGCTCGATTCTGCAGGTTATACCATGACAATTTCTTGAAAAAAGCATGAAGAGCAGGACTTTCTAGTTGTGAAAGACATGAAAGTATTAAAATTATTCCTTCAAGACTTGTCATTGTCAGTCTGTCACTAGAAACAATCAATAGAGTAAATAAGCTCACTCAACGGTTTTCTATTTTTTTTTTTTTTTTTTACAACAGGTAAAAAAAAGAACGTAAAAAAGAACATAAAACAAGTTAGAGTCCTTTTCTGGCCTTATTGGCCAAATTATGGGCTCTTACTACTTCTTCCCTTTTTACTTTCGTACACCTGAAGTGTTGAAATGTACTAGCTAGATTCTTCACTTCCTTAATTATATGGTATATAGCTTTGTTGCAGTGCTTCAAGTTATGCAGTGAGTGAATTATTTCGGCACAGTCCGTTTTGATTTGTATATATGCACATCTCCATTGTAGGTCTTTTGTTGCTTGTAGGACTGCTCGTGCTTCAGTTTGTAGGGGGAAATAGCGAATATTCTTTTTGACTTGATCTCGGGTGGGATTTCCTTGCTGGGATGTCTAGGCTATCGCTGCTTGCCATTCGTTTTTCTTGCACTTTACTTTTCATGAGCTGTCTACCAGGATTATCAGGAGGGTTTGATGAGATATGTTCCCTATGTTCCACTCCTCCGCTCCTTGATGAATTTGTTTTGTTGTAGAGTTTGCCTCCCAAACCTGAGTCGCTTCCATGTGTCTCTTCTTGTTTTCCTTGTAAATTCCCAGCACTTTTGTTGGGTTTGGTTTGTCTCCTTTGAACAGCCTTTTGGTGATGTTTTTAGGCATCAGGTAGATAGATAAGATGTGGGAAGCTAAGGCTGAGAGGATGGTATTTAAAAGAATGAGTTTTCCTGCTTGAGAGAGGTTAATGAACTTCCAAGAGAGGATTTTATCTACTGTTTTAGAGATGATTGAGGTAAACTGTGAGGTTGTTCTTCCATCTACCTCCATAGGGCAACCTAAATAGGTTCCTATTTTGGGATTATTAGTGACCCCTAGTGGATTTCTCATTAACATGATGAAGGTTGAAGGGGTGTTGGGGCTGAAAGTAACATGACATTTGTCGAAGTTAACCATTTCCCCTAATTTGTTGCAGAAATCTTGAATGATTTTTTTGATTGTCCAACAATTGCTTGGTTTTGCTTTGAAGAAAAGTAAAGCATCGTCTCCAAAGAATAGGTGGGAAATATCTGGGGCGGATCTGGCTATCTTCATACCCTCCAGGTCTTTAGACTGTTGCAAACTTGAAAGGTTTCTCGAAAAGACTTCCATACAGAGAATAAAGACAAATGAAAGAGGATCACCTTGGCATAGGCCCGCTTTTAGTCTGAATGGTTCTGAAGGCTCTCCATTGATTAGGATCTCATAGGATACTTTTGTAATGCATTACATGATCCAGTGAATCCAGCGTGGAGGGAAATTCATCTTTATTAGAATAGCTTCTACAAAGTCCCATCTGATTCTGTCATATGCTTTGCTGAGGTTTATCTTCATGATTCCTTGCATAGTTCATGATTTTATGTGATATAAAACAGTTGTCCATCATCTGTCTACCAGGGACAAAGGCATTTTGGTATTTGTCAAACACATTCCCTAGGATTAACTTGAGCCTTATATTATTTTGTATGACGTATTGCATAGGCTGAGAGGCCTGAAGTCATTGATTTGTTGTGGGCGATCGACCTATAGAATTAGGGTAATGAATGTTCGGTTTTGCTCCCTCAAAAGGTGACCTCCCTGAAGGAATTAAAATACACGAGAGAGGGCATCCTTTTTGACCTCTTGCCGATTTTTTTAGTAAAAGGCTGGTGACATACTATTGGTCCTCGGGATTTTAATGGATGAGGGCTAAAGGTTGCATCCTTGATCTCCTTTTCTGTGAAGGGAAGGGAGAGCCATTGGAGATGCGTTTCTAACGCACTTTATGACCTCCTTTTGGTTTATTTTGGTCCTCCTTATTCTATTTTATCCCCTCTTTTCTCCTCCTTTCCCTTTCTACTTCCTCACTTGATCATTGATTGATCATACTGACTTTTTGCTAGATTTTCGATCTATTTTGATCGAATTTCTAGTACATATACTTTCACCAGGTCTTCTCGTGTTTTTATTGCAGGTATGGCCCTTTTCAGGGTCGAATATTGCGAGATACAACTTAAGGGGAAGAGCGAGAGACATTGAGGAAGCTTGTGGTGCGTTTGGAGGCCCCCGCACATGATGATGCGCCCGCACATGCTAATGGTGCGCCCGCACCTTCAGCCAATTCAGAAGCAAAATACAGAACACAAAGATGCTCCCGCACCTGTGTCTGGTGCGCCCGCACACCATCTGACGGAACAATTCACTTTGAGGCAGAAGAGTCAGGTGGGCGCACCTGACTTATGGTGAGCCCGCACCTTTGCATGGTGCGCCCGCACCATGCGTTTTCGGAAAGAAAACACGCTTCATTAAACTATAGTTTTGTTTTAGTTTGGACTTACGTTCTATTCTAGTTTTTAGAGAATATTGTAGGGTTTTACACTAGAGAGAAAACACTTGAGTTTCAATTGAGAATTGAGATTAGTGATCATAGTTTGTGATTCCATTTACATTCAAGGTACTTTTCATTCAATTTAATTTAAAGTTTCAGTTTTTATTTCATTTTTTTCGTGTTTGTTCTTGCTTTTGGTTATTCTTAGATCTTCATTCTCTTAGTTTCATAATTGTGATTTCCATTAGTTTAATCATTTCTTAATCATGTTTAGCCTTAGATTAGTTATAGATTTTATGTTTAATTGCTTAAACTCCATGATTAGTGAGTTGTTTCATATCTAGGGTTAGGGTGAAAGTATGAATTAGGGTTTTAAATGTGTTGTTGATGTGATTGTGATGTTTTAAAGAAGTTTATGCATTGATCTTGGTGTTTTGAGACCTTAGGATAGATATTAATCACATTATACTTTGGTATTTTGATTTCAAATTTTCTTAAATCGAATTTTGAACTCTTTTATCATCCCATCAACTTAATTTCTAGGCCAAGATATTGGGTAGAAATTAAGGGGATCCTTCATTAGGGGTTTTCCAAACTTATTGAATCTCTTAATCAGTTAACTAAAGATCATTCGAGAGAGGATTTAGTTGATTGATTAAGTTATTACTCTTGAGGACCATTCGAGAGAGGACTCGAGTACTTTAGAGGAAAACTAAACCTTGCATAATCGTCTTCGTTGCTTCACAATCGCATTAACAATCATTATATGTTCTTATTCATACTAGTAACCTTAACACTAATGTCTTTATATTTGATATTTTAACCTGTGATACTTGCTTGTTCTTGTTATTAGATAGTCTTAGTTGTTACCAAACCTCTTTCAATCCCCCAAACAAATAGGTAGTCTGGACTTAATAGACTTTTATCAATCCCATTTTCCCTGTGAATCGACCCTTGACTTGCCCTTATTAGTCTCTTAGTAATTGCTTGTTGGGACTTATAAATATTGTTTGGAAAGTGATTTTTGGTGTCTTAACGACACACTAAAAACCTCTTATCAAAATGGCGTTGTTGCCAGGAAATTGTGCTATTAATTAAAGTTTATTTTAGTTTAGTTTGATTAGTTGATTTTCCTTTTATTTTCTTTTTGACTGTGGTTGTTATTTGCTAATCCTCTACTTAGCTTTGTTGTGTTACATGAGAAGAAGAGCTCACGGTTCACCCACTTTGCCTTTAGATCCTGAAATCGACCGTACATTGCGAAAGTTTCGGAAAAATTTGGAAAGTTTGTCTTTGGGTTCCGAGCCATCTTCACCAGTCTCAAGTACAAGTGCAGTAGAATTATAAATGGGTGAAGCTGAATCCGCAACTCTTTAGGGATTTCGGAAATCCAGGGTCCTATATTCTTCAAGATGGTATTCGACTTCCCACCACTACTACAAATTTCAGCATTCACCCTCAATATACTCAGATGGTGAAAGCAAAGCAATTTTGTAGGGGTCGGATGAAGATCATCTTGACCATCTCGACAAGTTTCTTGAAATCTGTGCTATGATAACAACAAATGGCGTCTCCCCTGATTATATCAAAATGTATTTGTTCCAATCCTCTCTTATCGGAAAGGTAAAGTCATGGCTCAAGAGCTTGCCTGCTAATTCCCTCATTACATGGGAAGAAGTCACAATGGTCTTCTTAAAAAAATACTTCCCGGAGTGGTTGCAAGACATAAGGAGGAAGATCTCCTCCTTTGAGCAAGAGAACGATGAGACACTTGCAGAAGCTTGGGAGCGATTCAAGGAGATGATCCGCTCATGCCCTCACCATGAGTTCAGCAAAAACCTCCTCATGCGGTTTTTCTATGATGGTCTTGATCCTATATCAGAGGGCAACCTTGATGCTGGAGCGGGAGCTCAACTTTCTAAGATCCCGCAAGAACAACTTGAGTCCACTATTGAGGAAGTGATCAAGAACTACTCATGGGTAGAAGACGAAGAGGTGCTCAACCCTTGAAGAGCGAAAAGTTTGAATTAGACCCCATGGATCAAATTCAAGCCAAGATGGACCAACTTGACAAGAAGCTCTCTAAGATCAATCTTGCCTTATCTAATCCTTCACAAGTAAATTCTTTTTCTTGTGATATTTGTGGTGGTACTAACCATGATACTTCTTATTGTGGAGGTACCCATTCGGAGCATGTGGCAGCGATAAATTCAAGAGAAGATGGGTATCAAGGAAACCAAGGGTATATAAACAATCAACAAGGAGGTTGGAGACAACCTCAACAAAACTCCACCCAAGGATTCAACCAACCTCAACATGGATGGAATCAACCTCAACAAGGGTACAACCAAGCTCATAACCAAGGGTATGTGCAAAGGTATAACCAAAACTATAACCAAGATGGTTCATCCTCACAAGGGTCCAACACTTACCAAGCTCCACATCAAAGGGCCACCCAAAAACCTCCCTCTAATCCTCCATTCCCCAAACAAAATCCGGAACCTATACCATCTCCCGATCCAACCTCTCTCCAAATTCTCCAACAACTCCAATCCATGAACCAAATTCTCCAAAACCATGAGCAAAGGTTTCAAGAGCTACAAGCCCATAACAAAATGCTTGAAACCCAAATCGCCCAAATAGCCAAGAGGAATCCCTCAACTCCCATAAATCAACTTCCGGGCCAACCCATCCCTAAATCCAACCTCCATCAAGCCAAGCCACCCTAGACACATGGTCAAGGTCGGTGTGGATACCCGCAAGAGTAGCATTAATCGCGCGGTGATTGGCCTCCTCAGAGGCCTATATTTTGGCTATAACCGCCATAACGGAGCCCATATCGAAAGACTGAGAGGAGAAAGCTTCGGCCACCTCACTCTCAGGAATGCGATGGTCGGGTCTCGTACCTCTCGGAGCGCGTGGAATGCCCTCCACAAGGATGGACTGAGTCAAAGTCCTATCAGGGACATCCTGAGGGGCGATATGTGAAGGGGGAACCCGCCAACGGTTTTCACAGTTAGCGGGGGGTTCCAAATGAACTCGGTGTTCATATAACAATAAGGTCGCCCCCCTAGAAGCCAAATGCAGTTTGGCTTCATGTAATGGCGTAGCAATTTCATCTGCTGCACACTCGCACTATCCAATTGGTTGGAGTGACCAACAGTAGCCACGCTAGCTTCCAAACGAGCCAGGTCATCGTCCAACTCGTGGTACGACGCTATCCGGGTGATCATTCCACCACAAACAATCTCCCTAGATACCGTAGTAACCCCTCGAATCTCCTGCAGTCGGTTTAGGAAGAGAGCAGCAAAGTTAATTCGGGCTCTATGGTAGGCCCCGTCAGTGGCCAACCAAAAAACCAGCAGTTCTTCCTTCCTCAACTCCCCGACTTCCTACTTAGGAAAGATGGTATAAACCAACATCCTATGGAAGTAACGGAGAGCAATGTGGATGATCTCCGATGCTTTGGACGAGTTCGTCCGAAACAGAGTCGTGTCATTGCTGATCTTAGCCCACCATTCCTTCTCGTTGTACCCCTGCCAAATGGTGCCCAAAGGGGCATCACAAGGGGCACTAAAATCCATCCCAAATGCTTCACAAAATTCGTCAAAAAAGAATGTTCTAACTTGATTAAACAGACGACACTGAATAGTTATAGAACACTCGTGTCCGCCTCCCAGCTTATGTTCAACGTACTCAAGAATTCCAGAGTAAGTTGATCATAAGTAGATTCACGGACGGCGAGGAAGTCCGATAGCCCTACATTATCTGACATCTCCCTTATCATCGATTCGATGTTAAGGTTGACGCAGGTAACATAGTCATAGAGCTTAGTAGGACGAAGTCTTCGCTCAGAAAGCCGTGTAAAAATTTGTTTTTGAGTCGTCTTGGGAAATTTCAGAGCATAGAGGGGTGGGGGATTAGAGCTGGAAGAGGGTCCTTGTGGGAAGAAGCAGTGGCGAGGGTTCATCCTCTCGGTCTAAGAGAGCTAAGACATGGTCCTCCTCACAAGGACCCTCTTCCAGCTCTAATCCCCCACCACTCTATGCTCTGAAATTTCCCAATACGACTCAAAAAAAAAATTTACACGACTTTCTGAGCGCAGACTTCGTCCTACGAAGTTCTATGACTATGTTACCTGCGTCAACCTTAACATCGAATCGATGATAAGGGAGATGGCAGATAATGTAAGGCTATCGGACTTCCTCGCCGTCCGTGAACCTACTTATGATCAACTTACTCTCGAATTCTTGAGTACGTTGAACATAAGCAGGGAGGGGAACACAGGTGTTCTAACTATTCAGTATCGTTTGTTTAATCAAGTTAGAACACTCTCTTTCGACGAATTCTGTGAAGCATTTGGGATGGATTCTAGTGCCCCTTGTGATGCCCCTTTGGGCACCATTTGGCAAGGGTACAACGAGAAGGAATGGTGGGCTAAGATCACCAATATCACGACTCCGTTGCGGACAAACTCGTCCAAAGCATCGGAGATCATCCACATTGCTCTCCGTTACTTCCATAGGATGTTGGTTTATACCATCTTTCCTAAGAAGGAAGTCGGCAGTTTAGGAAGGAAGAGCTACTGGTTCTTTGGGTGGCCACTGACGGGGCCCACCATAGAGCCCGAATTAACTTTTCTACTCTCTTCCTTAACCGACTGCAGGAGAATCGAGGGGGTACTACGGTATCTGGGGAGTTCGTTTGTGGTGTTATGATCACCCGGATAGCGTCTTACCTCGAGTTGGACGATGACCTGGCTCGCTCGGAAGATAGCGTGCCTACTGTTGGTCAGTCCAATCAATTAGATGGTGCGAGTCTGCAGCACATGAAATTTCTACGCCATTACATGAAGCCAAACTGCATTTGGCTTGTAGCTAGCGACCTTATTGTTACATGAACACCGAGTTAATTTGGAAACCCCCCCCCCCCCGCGAACTGTGAAAACCGTTGGCGAGTTTCCCCTTCCCATATCGCCCCTCAGGATGTCCCTGATAGGACTTTGACTCAGTCCACCCTACGGAGGGCATTCCACGCGTTCCGAGAGGTCCGAGGCCCGACCACAGCATTCTTGAGAGTGAGGTGGCCGAAGCTTCCTCCTCTCAGTCTTTCGATATGGGCTCCGTTATGGCAGTTATAGCCAAAATGTAGGTCTCTCAGGAAGCCAATCACCGCGCGATTAATGCTACTCTTGCCGGTATCCACACCGACCTTGACCATGTGTCTACGGTGGCTTGGCTTGATGGAGGCTGGATTTAGGGATGGGTTGGCCCGGAAGTTGATTTATGGGGGTTGAGGGATTCCTCTTGGCTATTTGGGCGATTTGGGTTTCAAGCATTTTGTTATGGGCTTGTAGCTCTTGAAACCTTTGCTCATGGTTTTGGAGAATTTGGTTCATGGATTGGAGTTGTTGGAGAATTTGGAGAGAGGTTGGATCGGGGGATGGTATGGTTCCGGATTTTGTTTGGGGAATGGAGGATTAAGGGAGGTTTTTGGGTGGCCCTTTGATGTGGAGCTTGGTAAGTGTTGGACCCTTGTGAGGATGAACCATTTGGTTATAGTTTTTGGTTATACCCTTGCGCATACCCTTGGTTATGAGCTTGGTTGTACCCTTGTTGAGGTTGATTCCATCCATGTTGAGGTTGGTTGAATCCTTGGGTGGAGTTTTGTTGAGGTTGTCTCCAACCTCCTTGTTGATTGTTTATATACCCTTGGTTTCCTTGATACCCATCTCCTCTTGAATTTATCGCTGCCACATGCTCCGAATGGGTACCTCCACAATAAGAAGTATCATGGTTAGTACCACCACAAATATCACAAGAAAAAGAATTTACTTGTGAAGGATTAGATGAGGCAAGATTGATCTTAGAGAGCTTCTTGTCAAGTTGGTCCATCTTGGCTTGAATTTGATCCATGGGGTCTAATTCAAACTGTTCGCTCTTCAAAGGTTGAGCACCTCTTCGTCTTCTACCCCATGAGTAGTTCTTGATCACTTCCTCAATAGTGGACTCAAGTTGTTCTTGCGGGATCTTAGAAGGTTGGCCTGTGATATAGGATCAAGACCATCATAGAAAAACCGCATGAGGAGGTTTTTGTTGAACTCATGGTGAGGGCATGAACGGATCATCTCCTTGAACCGCTCCAAGCTTCTGCAAGTGTCTCATCGTTCTCTTGCTCAAAGGAGGAGATCTTCCTCCTTATATCGCAACCACTCCGGGAAGTATTTCTTCAAGAAGACCATTGTGACTTCTTTCCATGTAGTGAGGGAATTAGCAGGCAAGCTCTTGAACCATGACTTTGCGTTTCAGGTAAGAGAGGATCGGAACAAATGCATCTTAATCTAATCAGGGCAGACGTCATTTGTTGTTATCATAGCACAGATTTCAAGAAACCTATCGAGATGGTCAAGAGGATCTTCATTCGACCCCCACAAAATTGCTCTGCTTTCACCATCCGATTATACTGATGGTGAATGCTGAAATTTGTAATAGTGGTGGGAAGTCGAATACCACCTTGAAGAACATAGGACCCCGAATTTTCGAAATCCCTAAAGAGTTGCGGATTTGCTTCACCCATTTATAATTCAACTTCACTTGTACTTGAGACTGGTGAAGATGGCTCGGAACCAGAGACAAATTTTCCAAATTCTTCTGAAGCTTTCGCAATGTACGATCGATTTCAGGATCTAAAGGCAAAGTGGGTGAACCGTGAGCTCTTCTTCTCATGTAACACAACAAAGCTAAGTTAGACACATGGTCAAGGTCGGTGCAGATACCGACAAGAGTAGCAGTAACCGCGCGGTGATTGGCCTCCTAAGAGGCCTGCATTTGGGCTATAGCCGCCATCCATATCGAAAGACTGATGGAGGAAGCTCCGGCCACCTCACTCTCAGGAATGCGGTGGTCGGGCCTTAGACCTCTCGGAGCGCGTGGAATGCCCTCCGCAGGGATGGACTGAGTCAAAGTCCTATCAGGGACATCCTGAGGGGCGATATGGGAAGGGGGAACCCGCTAACGGTTTTCACAGTTAGCGGGGGGTCCAAATTAACTCGGTGTTCATATAACAATAAGGTCGCCCCCTACAAGCCAAATGCAGTTTGGCTTCATGTAATGGCGTAGAAATTTCATCTGCTGCAGGCTCGCACCATCCAATTGGTTGGACTGACCAACAGTAGGCACGATATCTTCCGAGCAAGCCAGGTCATCGTCCAACTCGAGGTAAGACGCTATCCGGGTGATCATTCCACCACAAACGATCTCCCCATATACCGTAGTACCCCCTCGAATCTCCTGCAGTCGGTTAAGGAAGAGAGCAGCACAGTTAATTCCGGCTCTATGGTGGGCCCCGTCAGTGACCACCCAAAGAACCAGCAGCTCTTCCTTCCTCAACTGCCCGACTTCCTGCTTAGGAAAGATGGTATAAACCAACATCCTATGGAAGTAACGGAGAGCAATGTGGATGATCTCCGATGCTTTGGACGAGTTTGTCCGAAACGGAGTCGTGCCATTGGTGATCTTAGCCCAGCTCGTTGTATCCCTGCCAAATGGTGTCCAAAGGGGCATCATAAGGGGCACTAGAATCCATCCCGAATGCTTCACAGAATTCGTCGAAAGAGAGTGTTCTAACTTGATTAAACAGACGATACTGAATAGTTAGAAAACCCGTGTCCGCCTCCCTGCTTATGTTCAACGTACTCAAGAATTCGAGAGGAAGTTGATCATAAGTAGGTTCACGGACGGCGAGGAAGTCTGATAGCCCTACATTATCTATCATCTCCCTTATCATCGATCCAATGTTAAAGTTGACGCAGGTAACATAGTCATAGAACTTCGCAGGACGAAGTCTGCGCTCAGAAAGTCGTGTAAAAATTTGTTTGAGTCGTATTGGGAAATTTCAAAGCATAGAGTGGTGGGGGATTAGAGCTGGAAGAGAGTCCTTGTGGTATTTGATTTCCCACCACTACTACAAATTTCAGCATTCACCCTCAGTATACTCGGATGGTGAAAGCAGAGCAATTTTGTGGGGGTCGTATGAAGATCCTCTTGACCATCTCGATAGGTTTCTTAAAATTTGTGCTATGATAACAACAAATTACGTCTCCCGTGATTATATCAAGATACATTTGTTCCAATCCTCTCTTACCGGAAAGGCAAAGTCATGGCTCCAGAGCTTGCCTGCTAATTTCCTCACTAAATGGGAAAAAGTCATTATGGTTTTCGTGAAAAAATACTTCCCGGAGTGGTTGCAGACATAAGGATGAAGATCTCCTCCTTTGAGCAAGAGAACGATGAGACACTTGCAGAAGCTTGGAAGCGATTCAAGGAGATGATCCGCTCATGCCCTCACCATGTGTTCAGCAAAAACCTCCTCATGCGGTTTTTCTATGATGGTCTTGATCCTATATCAGAGGCCAACCTTGATGCTGGAGCGGGAGGTCAACTTTCTAAGATCCCGCAGGAACAACTTGAGTCCACTATTGAGGAAGTGATCAAGAACTACTCATGGGGTAGAAGACGAAGAGGTGCTCAACCCTTGAAGAGCGAAAAGTTTGAATTAGACCCCATGGATCAAATTCAAGCCAAGATGGACCAACTTGACAAGAAGCTCTCTAAGATCAATCTTGCCTCATCTAATCCTTCACAAGTAAGGTGGTACTAACCATGATACTTCTTATTGTGGAGGTACCCATTCGGAGCATGTGGCAGCGATAAATTCAAGAGAAGATGGGTATCAAGGAAAGCAAGGGTATATAAACAATCAACAAGGAGGTTGGAGACAGCCTCAACAAAACTCCACCCAAGGATTCAACCAACCTGAACATGGATGGAATCAACCTCAACAAGGATACAACCAAGCTCATAACCAAGGGTATGCGCAAGGGTATAACCAAAACTGTAACCAAGATGCTTCATCCTCACAAGGGTCCAACACTTACCAAGCTCCACATCACAGGGCCACCCAAAAACCTCCCTCTAATCCTCCATTCCCCAAACAAAATCCGGAACCCATACCATCTCCCGATCCAACCTCTCTCCAAATTCTCCAACAACTCCAATCCATGAACCAAATTCTCAAAAAACCATGAACAAAGGTTTCAAGAGCTACAAGCCCATAACAAAATGCTTGAAACCCAAATCACCCAAGTAGCCCAGAGGAATCCCTCAACCCCCACAAATCAACTTCCGAGCCAACCCATCCCTAAACCCAACCTCCATCAAGCCAAGCCACCCTAGACACATGGTCAAGGTCGGTGCGGATACGATATCGAAAGACTGAGAGGATGAAGCTTTGGTCACCTCACTCTCAGGAATGCGGTGGTCGGGCCTCGAACCTCTCGGAGCGCGTGGAATGCCCTCCGCAGGGATGGACTAAGTCAAAGTCCTATCAGGGACATCCTGAGAGGCGATATAGGAAGGGGGAACCCGCCAACGGTTTTCAGAATTAGCGGGGGGTTCCAGATGAACTCGGTGTTCATATAACAATAAGGTCGCCCCCTACAAGCCAAATGCAGTTTGGCTTCATGTAATGGCGCAGAAATTTTATCACTCGCACCATCCAATTGGTTGGGCTGACCAACAGTAGGCACGCTAGCGTCTTACCTCGAGTTGGACGATGACCTGGCTCGCTTGGAAGCTAGCGTGCCTACTCTTGGTCAGCCCAACCAATTGGATGGTGCGAGTCTGTAGCAGATGAAATTTCTGTGCCATTACATGAAGCCAAACTGCATTTGGCTTGTAGAGGGGTGACATTATTGTTATATGAACACCGAGTTCATCTGGAACCCCCCCGCTAATTGTGAAAATCGTTGGCGGGTTCCCCCTTCCCATATCGCCTCTCAGGATGTCCCTGATAGGACTTTGACTTAGTCCATCCCTGCGGAGGGCATTCCACGCGCTCCGAGAGGTCCGAGGCCCAACCACCGCATTCCTGAGAGTGAGGTGGCTAAAGCTTCCTCCTCTCAGTCTTTCGATATGGGCTCCGTCATGGCTGCTATAACCCAAATGCAGGCCTCTCAGGAGGCCAATCAGCGCGCGGTTACTGCTACTCTTGCCGGTATCCGCACCGACCTTGACCATGTGTCTAGGGTGGCTTGGCGCACTCACCTCGCCAATGTCCACTCCAGACATGAGGCTCCCTTCCCTAACCATCCCCACTATCGTCCTTCTTTCGCCATTTGATGAGTCTTCTTTCCGTCCTTATCCCCACTACCTGGCTTACTATCCAGATGAGTCCTTCGATGGGTATTTCCCTCCTTACCCCGCTCACGATGGGGGCGATGGTGGGAATTATTAGGAGCTTTTCATGCCCCCCCTCCCTCTCCCTCCTTTTGCAACTCCGAGCGCGGAGTTTCGCTTAAGCTTGGGGGACTTGCATGTATGTTCTTATCTTTGGGAGTTTGGGGTCATCGGTGGTTAGCAATTTAAGGGTCTCATTGGTTTTCGGTGTCATTCGGTGATTGATACTGTCTGTTGGTTTTGACTTCCCCCACCCCTGTTGACTTCTCTTTCACCTGTACAGTTCTTTATAGTTTGTTTTTGTAGTTTCGTTTTGCTTTGCATATATATAAAAAAAACAAAAAAAACATTTTCCTCTTTTATTTTTTTTCTTTTCTTCTATTTTATTATTTTTTTTTTCTGCATTTAGGATAGCTTGGTTGCTTGCATGATTTGTGGCTAATTGTTCATAACTTGATTGGAAGACCTTCCCTACATTAGACTTGATGATTTTGGAAGCCCTGTTGTGATTTTAAGCGTCTCTTGAAACGATAACTTTTGGTAGAGTCTCTTTGAAATTAGGCGAGTTGGATGAATGGATTGTCCTGCCCCTTGTGCGACGAATCCCTAGGAGGGCCAAGAACCTCGTAAGACTCACTCGCAACACTCATGATTGATCCTAACTTGTGACTTGCATTTTAGCTCCCCAAGATTGCATAAGACGAGCCTCTAGAAGATGATTTAGGGCGTTTCTTTTGCTAGTAATAGGAGCTACAAAACCAAAAGCTTGAATACCGCATAATATCCGCTTCTCAACCATCTGAGCCTTTCTATCCTATTTTTGTTAACCCCATAATGAGTCATGGCCAAACTTTCCCCAAAGTGGAGTGCATGTCTAGTTTGTGTTGAGTTGAGTTTTGATACTAAGTCTTGGTTGAAAGTGAGTTAATTGCTGTATGATCGCAAAAGTTGAAAAAATTTGTGAAAAAGAAAGGCAAAAGAAATAAAAGAAAGAAAGCTCTTATTGTTTGATTTGGATTTCTATTGAAAAAGAAAAGAAAGAAAGATAAAATTGATGAGTAAAATGAAAAAGTTCAAAAAGTGAAAAAGAGACAGTGAAAATCAAGGTTATGTGTGAAATTTTGATTTGAGATCGGTGTTAGGACTAGCTTAGGGGAGTATTTACCCCTAGTTTGTACTCCACTTACCCTTTTTGCACCACATCCCTAAAATATAATCCACACCCCTAACCTAGCCCCGTTACAACCTTAACAAAGTCCCTTTTGACTTCTAGATTGGACTTGGTCGATTTAGTAGTGGCGGGAGAGATTTCGTGCAAGTCATGATGAGGGTTATCAAAATGTGGTAGAGGCGAGCAATTATGGTTAAACATCCCTAGAGAGGAGTCAAACTTGGGACATGGAAGTGGAGAAGAGTGAGAAATCACTCTTGGAAAGCCTTCTTTCAAAAAGACTCGATTGATCGGTGGATTGAGGCCTTAGAGTCACTCTTGTGCTTCCTAATCATCTTCCCTCTTGTGTTTGGTTGGTCTCCTAAATCTTGCATGAACTCATTTAGTTGCATGTCATGTTGTAACCTTGCATTTAGAGCATATAGGTTAGTTTGCTGCATGTTTTCCTTTCCTTTTTCTTCTTCTTTCCTTCATTCTCACTCTTGGTTTACTTGAGGACAAGCAAAACGCTAAGCTTGGGGGAGTTTGATAAGTGCGTTTCTAACGCACTTTATAACCTCCTTTTGGTTTATTTTGGTCCTCCTTATTATATTTTATCCCCTCTTTTCTCCTCATTTCCCTTTCTACTTCCTCACTTGATCATTGATTGATCATAGTGACTTTTTGCTAGATTTTCGATCTATTTTGATCGAATTTCTAGTACATATGCTTTCACCAGGTCTTCTCGTGTTTTTATTGCAGGTATGACCCTTTTCGGGGCCGAATATTGCGAGATACAACTTAAGGGGAAGAGCGAGAGACATCCAGGAAGCTTGTGGTGCATTTGGAGGCCCCCGCACACGATGGTGCGCCCGCACATGCTGCTGGTGCGCCCGCACCTTCAGCCAATTCAGAAGCAAAATACATAACACAAAGATGCGCCCGCACCAAGCACAAGGTGCGCCCGCACCTGTGTCTAGTTCGCCCGCACCAACTGTTGGTGCGCCCGCACACCATCTGACTTAACAATTCACTTTGAGGCAGAAGAGTCAGGTGGGCGCACCTGACATATGGTGCGCCCGCACCATGCGTTTTCGGAAGGAAAATTACGCTTCATTAAACTATAGTTTTGTTTTAGTTTGGACTTACGTTCTATTCTAGTTTTTAGAGAATATTTTAGGGTTTTACACTAGAGAGAAAACACTTGAGTTTCAATTGAGAATTGAGATTAGTGATCATAGTTTGTGATTCCATTTACATTCGAGGTATTTTTCATTCAATTTAATTTAAAGTTTCAGTTTTTATTTCATTCTTTTCGTGTTTGTTCTTGCTTTTGGTTATTCTTAGATCTTCATTCTCTTAGTTTCATAATTGTGATTTCCATTAGTTTAATCATTTCTGAATCATGTTTAGCCTTAGATTAGTCGTAGATTTTATGTTTAATTGCTTAAACTCCATGATTAGTGAGTTGTTTCATATCTAGGGTTAGGGTGAAAGTATGAATTAGGGTTTTAAATGTGTTGTTGATGTGATTGTGATGTTTTAAAGAAGTTTATGCATTGATCTTGGTGTTTTGAGACATTAGGATAGATATTGATCACATTTATACTTTGGTTTTTGATTTCAAATGTTCTTAAATCGAATTTTGAACTCTTTTATCATCCCCACGAATCAACTTAATTTTTTGGCCAAGATATTGGGTAGAAATTAAGGGGATCCTTCATTAGGGGTTTTCCGAACTTATTGAATCTCTTAATCAATGAACTAAAGACCATTCGAGAGAGGATTTAGTTGATTGATTAAGTGATTACTCTTGAGGACCATTCGAGAGAGGACTCAAATACGTTAAAGGAAAACTAAACCTTGCATAATCGTCTTCGTTGCTTCACAATCGCATAAACAATCATTATCCGTTCTTATTCATACTAGTAACCTTAACTCTAGTGTCTTTATATTTGATATTTTAACCCGTGATATCTGCTTGTTCTTGTTATTAGATAGTCTTAATTGTTACCAGACCTCTTTCAAACCCCCAAATACCATTCAATTAGGTAGTCTGGACTTGATAGACCCTTGACTTGCCCTTACTATTCTCTTAGTAATTGCTTTTTAGGACTTATAAATATTGTTTGAAAAGTGATTTTTGGTGTCTTAACGACACACTAAAAACCTCTTATCACTTGGCATGTTACCCAAGATAGGTTCAGTAGGGGAGATGTTTGAATCTTGTGGGCTAGGGCCTTTAAACAGTTCTTCGAAGTTGTTTTTGAAGAGAGTTTTAATACTTTTTTAATATGTGCACCAATTGTCATCGTTGTCCTTTGATGGCTTCAGTTTGTTTTTGGTAGTTTGTTTCCAGTTGTCCTTGATGGCTTCAGTTTGTTTTTGGTAGTTTGTTTCCAGTACTTGGTTTTTTTCTGTAACTCTTCTAAAGTTTTGGTTTTCATCTTATAATCCCCTTGAGCTTCAGCAGTTGAAATGATGCTTTGTTGTATTGTTGTAAGATCATTGGTAATTTCATGCCAATCGATCCTATTCTTCTTTTTGTAGTTTAGGCACCAAGTTCGAGTCCTTCTTAACGTATTTTGGAGCTTTCTTTGGAGGATGAATGCACTGAGGTGGAGCCCCACTCCTGTTTTATAATGTTTTTAACATCTTCATGTTCTAAACACCAGGCTTCTAGTCTATAGGGTCTTGCTTTCTTCTGAGTTTGAGTGGGATGCAATTGAAGGATTAGGGGGCTGTGGTCTGATAACAGAATTGGTAGGTTCCATAATGCTGCATCTGGGAATTTGCATTTCCATGCTTCATTACAGAATGCTTTGTCTATTCTTTCATACATTGCCTCATGATTGGTTATGTTGTTTGTCCAAGTGTAGTTAACCCCATGAAACGGAATGTCCAGAATTTTGTTATGAAGTTTCCAACATAGGAATCCCTTTGCTCCTCTAATTAGTTCAGAACCTAGCAATTTTTGTTCTTTATTCTCAACTTGGTTAAAATCGTCTATAAGTATCCATTGTCCTCGATGCTCTTCTACTATGAAGGTTAGGGTGTTCCAAACATGTTGTCTTTCAGGTATACTAGGGGAACCATAGATAAAGGCGATATAGTAGGAATTACTAGCCATATCCGTAGTTTTACAACCTATTACATTCTTGGTTAAAGCTATGATAAAAAATACTACCCGCCTACTCCAATAGAGGAACAAGCCTCCACTGTTGTTCTCGGCATTTGACCCCGTACACCTTAAAAAAACCCGAGTTTAGAGAAAACTGGTTCCAGGCTAGGAACCTCACTCTTAGTTTCAAACAAGAAAATGAAATCTACACTACTTTTTTTGCCGTAATAGAAATGAAACTAAGAATCTTGGAGTCCAAAGATCTCAGACCCCTACAATTCCAGCTTAGCGCAGTCATTTTTTAACCAAAGGCTGTGGGTCAGCCGCACCTAGAGTAGAGTATGAGAACCTTTCCTTGGATGGGGTGATGTTTTTTTCCTGAAATATGTCATCTTCCTCATCACTGAGCCCAAACATCAGAGTAGCTTTCCCCTTTGTCTTCTTTGAATTTTCATCCGTTTTGCGCAAACCTCCGACTCTTCACTTTCTCGATCCCTCGGAGAACTATTAAGATCAATCTTCTTCGTCTCACTTTCCTTCTGCGCCGACTTCAGATTCCCTTTAATAATGATCTCCAAGTCCTAATTCTTCGTTGTTTTAGCTTGGGGGCAGCTGAGGAAGAGCTTGAGCAGTGCGGGTCTCTCATTCTGAGTTATGAACTGAAATGGGGTTTGACTTTGTGGTGGTAAGGGAGTGAGGTTAAGATTGAAATCCATGTCTTGAACAACAAAGTCGCACTCCTCCAAGGGGAAATTTGAGTTTGCAGATGAGTAGGAATTGTTTGAGAAAGGTGGGCTTGGGGGAGTTGTGATCAAGTTATAGGAGTCTTCTAAAGACGCTTGGGAGGTAGAATTTATGCCTTGATTCTGAGCCTTTGGATTTGGGCTTTGAGTGTAGAAAGAGACTATTTTCCCTAGTTCGTCCCAGTCAACAAAGGACAAACTTTTGAGATGAGTCTTCTTGTGGTGGGCTTTTTTGAATTTTTTTTGGTGCGCTTTGTGATTGGGGTAGGATTGGTCTTTTTCTAACATTGGGTTTGGGGCTTGGTTGGAATTTGGGCTTGATGAATGACTGAAGGGAGGCTTGAAGGAATGAAGGGAAAGTTTTGGGCCACTTGACCAAATGGTGAAACCAACTTGGAGTTTAAAATCTCCTCCACCTCATCTTCCTTTGGCAAGGGCTCGAACCTGTTTTCGCACGTAATTTGAAAAGTTCCTGAGGGTGAGTTTGGCGGGTTTTTGTAGTTTGGTTCCTCACATAGGTCCAAGTTTTGTGAAGAATTTGAGCAGGTGAAAATGTTGTTGTCGAGGTAGCTTAGAGACCCAAAAGGGGTGAAGGGATCATTCAAGGGATCTCTTGGGATGTAGATACGGTCGGATTCAGAGATGGAGACATTGAGGAAGAGGTCAGCGAGGTTAACTTCTTCATATGGAGGAAAGAAAACAACTTGGTGGTCCATGGTGCTAGAAACACGGACTTTGTCTGGTTTGGATATGGTAGTTTGAAGATGGGTGGAGAGATTTATGGCTTTACTTTTTTTGATAGGAATAAAGTTGGGAGGGGTTGTCTTTTTTGGTCTTGTGTGGCTTAAATAGGCGAGTAGAAGTAGAGCAAGTGCAAGTGAAGCTATGAAGCATGGGTACGGCACCCAGGGACCGAATCCCGTACCGGGGACGGGGACGTCCTGGGTACAGTACGGATTTGGCTAGGATTCGTACCCAGGACGAATCCAAAAACTGGGTACGGGGGTTATGTATGGGTACGGCTGAGGTCAGATCGGGGACGGGGCTCGGGACGTTTCTTAGAGTGAGCCCACTTACCCATCTAGTTTAATGAAATTTGAGAGCCCAAATTTCATTTTCTAGGGTTTCAGATTTTCGAAAAACCCAAATTCTCTCTCAACTCACCTGAACTGGGAGTGCGAAGTGCTTCGATGTCTCGCCGGACGCCGCCTTGCCGCCTCGCCGCCCGCCGTTCACCGATCTTCCGTCGAGTCGCCGGTTTCTGACTTTCTTCTCTCTCGTTTCTTCTCCTTTCACTCGTCGGTTTCTTCAGGACTGAAGGTCGACTCGGACTCGCATAGTCGCAGCCAAGCGTCGGTTTTTCTTCTCCGTCGAAGTCGCCGGTAAGGTTCTCTCACTCTCTCAGTTCTCTGTTTCTCTACTTTCGAATTTCCGTGGATGTATGTTCGGCAGAATTGAGTTGGCAGACAGTTTGGGTCTTTTTTTGAGTGGAGGTTTGTTTGCTTTTTTTTTTTTAGGAATAAATGCAGTAAGTTAGTGACTTAGTTTAGTGTTAGTTTATTTAGTTTAATTGAGTGTTGATAATTGAATTGTTGTTGTGTTGATTCTGTTTTGATTGTTGATAGGGGTGTAAGTTCGGTTTTTGGTTTGGTTTTAGGTCAAAACCAAACCAAACCGAAATAAATTCGGTTTTGAAATTTTCAAACCAAATCCAAACCGAAATTCGACTCAATCCAAACCAAACCAAACCAAAATATGAAACCAAAAACCAAACCACAAACTAAACCGGATTTTTTTAATCTTTTAAAATCCTAACCAAAACAAACCAATTTTTTTTCATATTCCAAAATCCAAACCAAACCGAAATGAAATTAAATCAAACCAAGATAAAAACCAAACCGAATTTAAACCAAACTTTTTGATAATTTGTATTTTAAGTGACAATATTTTGTATTTTCGTAATTAATATTAAAAAAAAGAAACACAAAAAAATAATAGACAAAATTCGTATGTTAAGTGACAATAATTCGGTTTTTTCGGTTTTCCAAAACCAAAACCAATCCAAACCGAAAAACCGGATTTTTTTTTTTTTGAACCCAAACCAAACCGAATTTCAAAAAAAACCAAACCAAATTACTAATTCGGTTTGGTTTGGTTTGGTTTTCGGTTTTTAACCAAATAACTTACACCCCTAATTGTTGAATGTTGGGTTGAATTGTTGTGTTGATTGTTGAATGTGTTTATTAGGAAAAATATGGCATCCCAATCTCAACAACAAAGTACTAATATTGGTAGCAGCACGGGTAGTGGGTCTGGTGCGGAATCAACGCAAAATGAGGGTTTGCCTCCATTGTGGAGGTTTGTAACAAGACTTGAAAAACAAGGGGCGGTTGGTGGAACATGGAAATATAGATGTAATTTTTGTAATGAAAATCGAACATCTAGTTATTCTAGAGTTAGAGCCCATTTGCTTCAAATTAAGGGTCAAGGAATTGCATGTTGTAAGAAAGTGTCCGTGTTGATAAACTTGAAATGCAAAAACTTGATGATGAATATGAGACTAAGAAACAGGATTCGGGCCCTAGGGAAGTTCCTTTGCCTAGTGAATCTCTTTCTCATTTGGACTCCGATTCTACATTCAAGAAAAGAAAGTCTGAAAAATCACCTATTACTAGATGTTTTGGGATTGAAACTAGGGATCAATTGGATCAAGAAATTGCAAGGATGTTTTACACAGGAGGGTTGCCATTTAATCTTGCTAGGAATCCACACTATATGAGGGCCTTCATTTTGCTGCCACCCATAATATAGGAGGTTACAAACCTCCTGGTTACAACAAGCTTAGAACTACATTACTTGTACAAGAAAAAGCTAATGTAGAGAGGCTTATGATACCATTGAAATCAACTTGGAGAGAAAAAGGGGTAACAATTGTGACTGATGGATGGAGTGATCCAACAAGAAAACCTCTCATTAATTTCATGGCTACTTCTGGTAATGGTCCAATCTTTCTTAAAGCTGTGAATTGTTTTGGTGAAGTGAAAGATAAGTATTTCATTGCTAATCTTATGAAAGAAGTCATTCAAGAAGTAGGCCATCAAAATGTTGTGCAAATCATAACTGACAATGCAGCAAATTGCAAAGGGGCGGGGAGCTCATTGAGAGTGAGTTTCCTCACATTTATTGGACACCATGTGTTGTTCATACCCTTAATCTTGCTTTGAAGAATATTTGTGCGGCAAGGAATGTGAATAGCAATCATGAAACTTATGAAGAATGTAGTTGGATCACAGAAATCCATGGAGATGCCATTCAAATTAAAAATTTCATCATGAACCACAACATGAGATTGGCCATGTTCCAAAGATTTTCTCCTCTTAAGTTGCTTTCCGTGGCCGATACTCGCTTTGCCTCCATTATTGTGATGCTTAAGAGATTTAAGCTCATCAAACGAGGTCTTCAAGCCTGGTTATAAGTGATGAGTGGACTTCTTATAGAGAAGAAGACATGGGGAAGGCAAACTTTGTGAAGGAGAAGATTGTGAATGATGATTGGTGGGACAAACTTTCTTACATTGTTGATTTCACAAGGCCTATCTATGACATGATTAGGCATTGTGACACCGATAAACCATGCCTTCACTTAGTGTATGAGATGTGGGATTCCATGATTGAACAAGTGAAGCTTGAGATTTACAAGAAAGAATGTCGTCCTCATTCGGAGTTTAGTCCCTTTTTTCATGTGGTTTATGAAATCTTGGTAGCTCGTTGGGCAAAAAGCAACACTCCTCTCCATTGTTTAGCCCACTCCTTGAACCCGAGGTATATATTCTTTGGCATTCTTTTTATCTTGTTATATTTATACACAAATTTATAATCTTTTTTTTTAAATATTGAAGGTTCTATAGTGATGAATGGCTACTTGGAGCTCCATCTAGAGTTGCTCCTCATAGAGATGGTGAAGTATCTCGAGAAAGAATGAAGTGCTTTCGTAGATTATTTGCACTTAGTGATGATGTTGGTAAAGTAATGGATGAATATGCACTATTCTCTATGAAGAGTGGACCTTTTGAGGATTTAACTTGTATTGAAAGGATGCATTCTATGGATCCTAAGAGTTGGTGGGCAAACTTTGGAGCTCAAACTCCTCTCCTCCAATCTTTGGCATTTAAAGTGCTTGGGCAACCTACTTCATCATCTTGTAGTGAGAGAAATTGGAGTACATATTCCTTCATTCACTCACTTAGGAGGAACAAGCTAAATCCAAGTCGTGCACAAGATTTGGTTTTCATACACAAATCTTCGCCTTTTATCAAGGAATTCCGAAGAGTATTGGGAGCTTTACACTAAGATGTGGGATATTGGTGGAGATGCATTTGATTCATTGGAGGATGTTGGGTTTCTAGAGTTTGCGGAACTCTCACTAGATGAGCCGGATTTAGAAAATGAGTTGCTTCTTGAAGATTGATGTGTTGCGATGTTGCCTTATCTAAGCTTTATCTAGTTTAAGACATTAAATTTAGTTGTTGTTTTATGTTATTTTTAACTTTGAACTATTTATGTATGAATGTTTAATTTAGTTAATTTTTTTTTTTGCCGAATCCATGCCGTACCCGTTTTTTGCAATTTTGATTTTGCCGTTTTCCGTCCCCGTACCCGTCCCCGTACCCGTTTCCGTGCAACCTAGAAGTGAAGTGTAGTTTTTGTCAGTGAAATACCCATTTTGAAAGCTACTTGTCATGGGATTATTACTAGGAATAATGTCTGACTTTTGAAATAGCTTCAGGAGATGAGAGAGGAAAAGGCAAAATACCATTCTACCCTTGTTATGAGAGAGAGAGGGGTCGAGAGGTAATTTCTAATAGCATCAGTAGGAGAGATGGAGAGTTGCGACTTACCTGTTGCTATTAATGGCTTTGGGAGAGTGCTTTGGGACTTCTTTTGCTTTGGACTCGAAATAGGAGTCTTAAGCCAACCACCCTTGCAGGAAAATGAATGAGACTTGCCTTTAATGCCATAAATGCTCGTAGTACAGTGGATGTGGTTGGCTTGGGGTAGTGGTTGCTTGATTTTCCGATGATCGAACTTGATTTTTTTTCTTGGATGAATAGCTTCAGACATTAAGCGAAACTTTTTCGTGTGGGATCTTTTGTAGAGGTGAGTCTTATGTGAAGTAAGGAAAAGGAATACATTGTCTCGAACGGAGTCTGAAACTTCCTTTTCTTTATCATATGACGGTTGCTTGTGGCTGTTAGTGAGGACTTTGTTATGGGAAAAGTCTTGACCTTGAATGGGATAGGGACTATAGAGCTGCTGCAGTGGAAAGCTTGAGTTTGGGTTGTTGCAAGTTTTATGGAGTTTACTCGATGAGGATTTAATTTGACTCTCTTGGTTTTGACTCTGTGCATGGCTTCTTTTGTGACCTCTAGGTGTGCTCTGACTCCTACTCCTTGAGTCATTGTTTTGTTCGTGTTGATCTTGTTCATGATCATGTTCCCTATCTTTGTTTCCTCATGATACGTCACAATCACTGTTCCCGAACTATCATTATCATTGTTGTTCCCTACGTTATTGTCATCCCCTTGGTCTTTGCTTTGTTCTGGAGGGAGGGTGATCTCGGATGGGTTGTCACCTTCTTCATCTCTTTCCCGTGAGTCATTTACTAAATTTATGCACGTAGACCTACTTCTATCCACTCTCTTTAGTCCTATTAACTTATTACTTTATTAGTAAAGAGGGGGTGGAATGTTTGGGCTGTATATGGAGGTTCCACTCTTTGCCCTACATTTTCCATGACGATCTTAAAATGTTTTTGTGTTGTTTCGATTGGCATTCTACACTTTGGTCTTCTGTGACCTATTCTCCCACATTTGTTACAATAAACGAAGATCCCCTCGTACCTAAAATTCAACCAGTCAGGCTCTCCACTGTGATAATCTAAATAGAAGCCTAGTATAAGAGGGTTCTTGACTGAGATGATGACTTTTGCTCTCAGAAAGTCCTTGAATTCTTAGGTGGTGGAGGGATTTTCAAAGTAAAGGACTTCTCCCACCCTTTCCAAGGCCCTCCTGGCTACTTGTGGTCTGTGATAAATTAGTGGGAGGCCCTCGACTCTAATCCAGATTGGAGATTGTGTGAATGTGAAAGATTGGAAGGAAGCCCTTGTCTTACACTTTGTAAACAGGAATAAAGCCCCGTCGAAGCTTGCTGCTTCTAGGGCGTCTAGGTTATCTCTATCCCTAACGTCAAGAAGAAAAATTTACCTATTTTTTTGATTGAGATTTCATCATGAGTAATCCATTTGAGGTAAATCTAGTCTTGTATGTCTCGTTCTTTGAAGTCTCGAAAATCCTTTGCTTTACCGACTATTGCGTTTACCGACTATTGCGTTTAGAAGTAGGCTGTCTTCTGGGGAAATATCACCCTCCAGAGGTCTAATTATATGACCCATGTGTCGCATTGTGTTTTCGTTTCCATTCGTTAGATTAATTGTAGGTGAAAAGGGATTCATTATAGAGAAAGGGTTCTTGAGAGGGGGGGGGGGGGGGGGTTGGAGTTGTGTGCTGTGTAATGTTTGGGTTTGCTGATATTTCTCAGTTTTAAGTGAGAAAAGCTCTCTACTAGTGAGAGGAAAAAAAAACAGAATTATATTGTGCGGATTATCTACCAAGAGTTCTAATGGTTTTCTATATGAAACACTCTCTTTGGGTCAATTTATTTAGCTAAACAAGAGATTGAAAAGTTGTGGGTCCCTACAAAGTGAAGTTAATGAAATAGCCCCATCAAATTCAAGGCTCAAAAATCAAGCTCACTAAAAATTTAGCCAAATAGCCTATTCTTCCTATATTACTTGCATTAGACATATCCTATCAAGTGACAACAGGACAAACAGATACTGAGATGAAAGCCTACAGGCATCTCATCATAAAGATTAAATTATGAGCCTATATCAGCTATAAAGCACCATTGCATGAAATGACTCCAACTAAACTCCTCAATCAATGCTAAAACAAGAGTTAGTCCAGCTTCTTCTAATCATTTAAGCATTGTTATGAGCTCGTAGCAAAGTACTAATTGGATAATAAAGGGCTAGCTTCAATCATCTAAGTTCTTGTAGTTTTTAGAAACTATCCCTGGGAGCATTTAACCCTACAAAGCAAAATATTTCAACACTTGGACAATATGTCTGCACATCAAAATTAGGAAGCCAGGGGATTTGAATCACCCTTTTCTTCATGCTTCATTCTCACCCATTGAACTTCATATCACTTTGTTGTAATTTTATATAGTCCCTCCTGAAATGAAGTCCTCTATCCAAAGTATTTAAATTAAGATAATTCCAACTACTTTTTCCATTAATGTCTATATCTGCAGGACATCACAATACATGTTGAACAGTTGGACATTGATAGTATTACCTTGTTATGGAGAGACCAAGAAACATAGCGGGTTGTGCTCACTAGATCTTCCATACACCTGTCGAGAACAGTAAGTCAAGCAATAACAAGACTTCAGTAAAACTAATGTCTATCACAACTAACATGCACATGGATGTACAACCACGCATGAATACACATGTTTCTTCTCAGCACAATCAGCAATCATCAAAGTTTGACAGGAGGTGAACCTCAGTTTTCACATTTCTCCATCCCACTTGAAATACTTGAGATTTAAAAGTTAACAGAGTTCAATAGACTTAGCTTTCAAAGAGTGTTGAGATGACAGACAAATCACAATCATCTTCAGAGAAAACTCATAATGAGTTTTGAGCCATTGTCTTGATTGGTGCACACAGCATAGACTTTATCTTGGTAAAGCAAATCGAGAAACCAAAATCTATTGCCTGCAGCTTTGTTACAGCATATAACTTCTAAGGGGAAGATGGACACAAGTAAGTATGTAATGGTACTTCCTTTCAGAATTGAACAGTAATGTCTTCATTAAATAAATCCCAAGAAAGAAGCACACAAGATTTCAAGAAGAAATCACACCTTTATTGTCGACGAAATGCAAAGTCAAGGTCATTACAAAGGTATAGTGGTATGGGTTTGGAATCAAGAATGAAACCAAGGTGGTATAGGTTTGGAACTTGATACCTAATACCATGTGTTTGGTTTTATTTGGGAATGAATTTTTATCTTTTATTTAATACCTAGAGGTATTGGTATGAGTCATACCCACCTCCCCCCTTGGGTTTCTAAACCCCATACCTTATGGGTTTGAGGTATGGGTTTTTAATCTATCAATTTTTTAAACAAACACTAGGTATTTTGCTCATTCTAAACTCATACCTCATACCAAAATCATATGAACCAAACGATCCCCTAAGGGGAAGATGGACACAAGTACGTATGTAATGGTACTTCCTTTCAGAATTGAACAGTAATGTCTTCATTAAACAAAGCCCAAGAAAGAAGCACACAAGATCTTGAGAAGAAAGCACACCTTTATTTTCGAGGTAATGCAAAGTCAAGGCCATTACAAAGGTTTCTTAAACTTTAAAAAAAAATGCCCTAGCTAGAAGTTGGTTCTAGAAAAAAAGCCATGCGTTGTCAGTGACATGACACCCTCTGAAGCCAAATAAGCAAACAACCCATTTCCCAATCATTTCGACTGAAAACAAATTTCTTCCTTTACAGCAAGGAAGAAACAATATCTTTGTCACACACTTTCGATAGACTAAAGACAAGCCAAAAAGACAGCAGCAGCTTATAACTGTGAATTTTCACAGTCCACAGCCTTATAGGCTAAATCCATCCATTTCCTAGTCACTAAACAACAATAGAAGATCAGTGAAGCCCCACAGCAAGCATTAGAGATTGTATGTCCAAAACAACATACTCCATCAGACTATTACCTTTACATGACAGAAAAAGAATTCTCTTGAGATTTAAAAAAAAAAGGATCAAGAGACAGCTAATTGCTTACTTTTCTCGACATGATTTTTCAGTAGATTCTGCAAAATTGTTGAAGGCTGACGTAACACGACCCAGAAAACCCTCATTACGGCTCAAATATTCACCATCCTTCTGTAAGTTGAAATTAAATTAGAACTAGTGATGTTACAAATGCATAAACAAATCCCACAAGAAGTCTTAATTCATAGAACATCGTAAACCAGTTCACAGCTCACACATCGCAGAAACCATACCTGTAGAAGGTAGATACATATAGGAAGCAATCTCTTGAGAATGTGCAAAAGCCTGTGTCCCAACTGCAACCAGTGAAAGAAAAGACTCACATTAGTAACATCATAGGATGCAACAAACCCATTCATGAGCAATAGAAATGAAAGTGATACAGCATCTCCACATTATTAAGACCAACAAAACATGTTAACCAGGAAAATGCAGGATGAACAAAACATCACGCAATCTTTCAGACTTTGACTACACCTTCTGTAATTTTTCTTCATTGATGCAGTGCAAACAAATTATTGGAGAACAAATTTGCATGTAAGAGAGGATTTTTCCTCAATCATTCCCTTCCCACAAACCCACAAAAGAATTTAATAAAATAGAGTAGACCAAAACATTATAAAAGTAGATACACCCATTCCTTGAAGCATTTCAGATATTGAATCCATGACAACACTGGAAACAACCACCCCAGCAGACTACACGGAATATACATAGCTAATAACCATTCCAAGTCCATTGTCTTCAAAGATTCTCGCATCATTCTCCCAGTATATGAATTTCAGAAGGAAAAACCGACATGATAATGTGGCAAGCTGCTTGCTTTTTAAGCAGCAGCCTCTGATTCTTCAGTTTCTCTTTCTTTTGGGTGCTTTGGTCAGAGATGAAAATTTGGTGTGGTTGAAAATTCTTCTCTGATGGAGCATGTGGTATAATTAGCTTCTCATTAGGATCACACTCATGGGGAATTCTCTAATCTTTCCCTCTCTAATATTGCGTATATAGGAAAATTTTGATTGCTTTTATATATGATAAACTTCCAGTTTCCCTTCTTTGTATCATTTCTTTTGCTGTTGAATGAAAATTTTTTTCTTATCACATGAAGTAGTAATTGAAAAGATGAAAAGGTATCTTTTCCTCCCAATTAGAATTAGTTTCAGAAACTTTATTGATCAAAAGCGGAAAAAGGAGAAAGAAAATGAAGACTACGAATAGTACAAAAAACATAAGAGAGCTAAGACAGCACATGAAGCATGGACGATGATTTGTGCCAGGGTGCCACCAAAATAAACATCAATCTATCAAGAAAGATTCCTATTAAACTAGAGTATGTAGCACATTTTCTTTGTTGCACATATATTCTTACCTACTCTTTATCAGTCCCACAAAGTTTCTAAGGCTGTTCAAGTAGAAACATATATATAAAAGAACATAATGTTATATATTTTTCATTATCATATTTCTTCTGTAATCTGGATTGTATACTACTTAAAGGGATTAAAGACTAGGGAGAAAACTGGTCCATAATAATGTTTATCTGTCGAATTTATAATGCATGCTTATTTTCTTTTACTTATGAATCTTTTACAGACAGTATTCTGGGATAGCTAATATTAGAAATATCGAAAAACTTCACATGATAGTGTATCTTGAATGGACAAAAGCCCCCACCAGTCTTAGCTCTGCTCTTAAGTGATAAACTTTTAGCACCACAACTTAGAGATCACGAGAAGAGGAAAGTACATTCTGAGTTCTAATTAGCATATCACCTGATGAAGAAAAGGTTCAAATGTGTCACGAGCCTTTGAAACAGCTATCACGCAAGCCGTCCTGTAAATGGGAAAATTGTAAGCAAACAGTGACGGATACACCAAAACGCGCAATCACATGCAACATCAACATGGGAAAAGTGTAAGTGAACAGTGACGAATACACCAAAAGACGCAATCACATGCAACATCAACATGTGCAACTTCTAGAAGTTATCTTGTATGCCACGTATACTCAACAAAATAGATGATAAATAAGCAAACAGGCATACACTTGTATAGATTGCTAATGCAAATATTGACAATTTCGTACAAACTCATATGTGACTCATTCCAGGAGAAACTCAGTAGACATGTCAACTTAAGCATGATATACTTGCAAATGGTTCAAATTTCATAGATAAGACATCAAGCTTCATTATGTTAGCTTGCCGCCAAGGAAAAAAACATTAACTGAAATGTCAGTTCCCCTTTAAGCCATACTACGGCAGGAGATGAAAGACACGAGAATTTCCTAATACTAAGAAGACCTTTGCTTGTGACATGGGCCATGCCCTGTCAGCAACTAGCTCCAGTACCAGATCCAAGGAACTAAGATACTATGGTTAGTACACAAAGCTAGGCTAGTATTTTCAAATCTAGCAGCTTGGTATAAAATGTCTCCAATAGAAATCAACATAAGATCTATAAAATATAATTACAAATTATAATGAACGAGCCATAGGTTCACAAAAGTATGTAGAATGATGGAAGGAAACACAAGAAACTAGGTAACCAAGAAAATTTTCACATTCACAAAAGAAATGCATTCGCAATATGATGGTTACGTTTTAGCGACCAAGTAACCACCCATAATAGTTCGAGTATATAGAGGTAACTGGTCAGAATTTCAGACATTTCATATAATTGATGTGATTTCGCAAGTTAAGCAAAGAAGTAAAAACCTTGAATAGTTTGTTCCATCATGAATATCTTCAACTCCACAAGCATTTACAATTTCTTCACGTGTTATTTGGGGACATTTAGTTCCTCCTACCACAAAACGGAATTCAGCCATAGCACGATGATATTGTGCACCCCCATAGAGACGCATTGCTGCATTCTGCACAAACCTTCAAATATCTATTAGCTAAATTGATACAGTCAAAACACGGGAAGAAACTGGATTACACAAAGTCCAAGCTACTTCTCAGAAAAAAGTTCTTGATGGCCTTAATCACAGAGATAGTGAGCTTCTTGTGCTTGAAACAGAAACCAGGGAACATGGTAAGAACTCCCCAATAGCTACACTTTTTTGTTCTGGTATTGCAACTCTAGCCTTCTGACCATCAGATAACTATTGAATTTAAGGGAACTTTGAAGATATTTGAGTTTTCAAGGAACATGCAAAGCACTTTCTAACTCATATTCCGAATAAAAGGTATGACAATTTTTTTAACTTACAGGTATTAACTTCGGCGGAAATTGAAGGCCATCAGGACCAGTGAATGCTCCTCCATTTACTCTCTCATCTTGGAGTGTTTCCCCTACAAACAGCGCAATTGAATCAGAAAGAATCAGCAGCTTCAGATGATGCCTTGCACAGGTTGCAGTTGGGAAGCTTATTCTCTCTTTTGAAATTTGTTTCAAAATAACTTACCGAACTTATCTGGTGGAGCTACAATGGACCCTTTCAGTAGCAATGATAACTGCAAAACATATACTAGTCAAACCAAGAAACCAAACCAGAAGCCCAAAACACAACATCTGGAGTTTAATCTCACTTCTTTTTTTCTTAAGAGAGGGTACACTACCACCTTCCAGAAATAAATGTCACTAAAATAGTGTAATTATATAAGAAAAATGTGATAGCTAAATTTAGACAAAACTAGCATTACAGGTATTAAGGAGGTGTCGCCCAAGCACAGAAACAAAGAGCTAGAGCCAAAAACTACTCTTACGCTCAAACTATCATGATGAATTAGTATATAAATCTAGGAGAACTCGAGTAACACTTGTACTGCTGGGTAAATTACACTTGAGTCCAGCTTTAGGATAGCCTAAGAAACATTGAACCCTTGACACAAGTAAGCTCTGCCCTCGGAAGTCCATTGATTTCTTTATTTCCTAGTACAACATCAAATTGCCATTGGAACCACCCTCCACTCTAAGCACGGATATTGATCCGTGCCCTCCTCTCTCCTTTACTGGTTTACCCTGCTCCTTTGTTTTGTGGTTGCCTCCCTTTCCCAGGCTTATCTAATCTGCTAGTGGAAGGTAGATTAAGGGATGGCATAGCCACATCTAATGGAAGTCAGCAACCACAGAATAAGCCCAAGAGATCAGAGATACTAAAGTGGATCAAGATTAATAGATGGCAGAATATTATTTTAACTTGCAGAGAGTTCTCCAAGAAATTCAGGAAGAAACCATTATCAGATAAAATTTGACTAATGTTATCTTGGAATGTAGGGAATACTTCACAAAACTGGGGACTATAAGAGTCCATCAATTTAGAGGAAGCCATGTAGCAAGGAGTACACTTCTGTTGAATGATTGTCATTAAAACAATGTCCACCCTTCATGGTTATACTAAGTAGTCCTGCTTGCCCTACGAGAGGCCAACTGACTTGATAAGTAGTCTTATACACCCTGTGGGAAGTGGGAACTAATGATTTAATTTATATGTTGTTCTCAGGGCAACTCGGGAGGCCCATGTGCTGTAATGTAACTAACTCAATGCTTTAATTAATCCATGCCTTCTGTAAGAAGAAGTTTTTAATAGCAGCGTAAATAAGATGGATCACACATGTCTATAACAATTTTAACATTCACCGCCAGAAAAGACCAAAAGGCTGTAAGAACTGTCTCTACTGCTTAAAGAATTCCTGATCTCAATCCTATAGCAATGGTGCTCTGTTATCATCAGTCTCATCAACCAATTTGCTATGAACAAGCCTCTCTGCATGAAGAATAGAGAGGTGCCATGAAGGAAGAAGTTCAACAATGGAAAGAGCCACACCACACAAGTACATTGGACCAAGTGGATAAAGCTCAATCCAAATAGTCCAATTCAAAATTACAAAGACAGAAGATATATTACTACAGTCTACAGTCAGATTACTCACAACCATTTGGTGTTGATGCAGTTTACGGAAGATACATTACTACAGTCTACAGTAAGATTACATCTGAAGACCATTTTGGATCAAAAAGGACCACATAGTGCAAAATGTTTATCACACAATAAATCAAAATCAGACTCTGCTCTTTCAAATCACCAAAGTCCAGAAGGTAACGTATCACATATATAATGAACAACTAAGAGAAGTTCAAAATGGAGGAATAAGCAACAAAACCTTTGTAAGAAACTGATCATGAAAGTGTCTTCCTTTCTCCTTCAAATTTAATTCATTCAACATGCTGCATACAAGCAAATTGCAAACAATTAAATTAGAAATAGAGCAACATGAGGTACTGGATCACTTATATTATATTAACAGTAAAGAACTAGCAGAAAACTACAGATCAACTCGGGACTATCATGAAAACAAAGAATAGAATGCCCCAAGTTGAGTTAAGGGATGTTGTTACGCACCCAGAGAAAACTGCAAATCTTAGGGGTAAATTTAATAGTAGGGTGCTACAGGAAGACTGACACAGCACAAAGTTGCCTCATCCAAAAGCTTCTTGGCAAACTTTGGCAATATGTAATTATGAACAAGTTCAACTACAACTATAAACTTGCGGAGGGTTTACCGATTTATTAGCATGCCCCGAGTTCACTTATAAGACGAGGGGTGCATCAGTAGTCAACAACTTTGTGAGAGTTTTTCCACCTATGTCCATATAGCCAATTCACCGAGACAGAGTACAAGAGTAATACACAGTCACTTGCATTAGGTGCCTGACAACTAGCTTAGATTATGTTGGTTATATTCTGGCAGAAAAAGACAACACTTCTACCAGCACCAAAGCACTGAGTGTCATCACAGCTCTGAACTTAAATGTGTTTGGGGGGAGTAAATAATGCTGGGGTGAGACTTTCAGGACATACTTCCTACCCTGTCATCAACAGGAGCCTTATTTGAAAATTCAGGCACTAGGATATTGGTAATGGATCAATGCCTAAGAGATCCCTATATTGTACTCCTCCACTTAGGCCCTCACTCCATGGACACAAGAAAGACCTGAAGCTGAAGGAGTTATTATTACCATGGAGGCTTATTACATCTTAACTTGTACTATAACAGCTTTGCACATTGGGAAAAATGTACTACTTTTTTTAGCTATCAAAAAGTGTAGATTCATTATAGTAGTTTTCAATAAAAGCAACGAGATTCAAACAATCATCATTTAGTTAGAACTATATTAGATACAATCTGTTGCAACATGGTAAATGCAAATCTAGTTACGGTAGGTGTAATGCCATCCAAAATCTAACAGTACTAGAGTTGTTAAATGCTCGGAAGAAGGTTAAATACCAATAAAACATAGAAGGCCTCCTGCATTCTAGGAAATTAATTTCATAATACCTCCTTCAGGCACAAGATTTGAGAAGGTATATAAAACTACCAACCTGAATTCTTCATTAATTTCATTCAGGTTTCGCGTTGTATTTCGGTGCTCTTTCTCAAGAAGTGGAATTATCAATGGGACACTATTAATGAACCTGTAAACATATCAATGTCATATACCAGCTGAGAATGAGCAACAATTTAGAATGATTATAATTTCAATATGAAATCACAGACCTCTTCTGCAGTAATTCTTCTAAAAACAGTCTCAGGCTGCTTATACCCATTCTGCTCCTTTCTTGCTTTGACAACGGTCTGCCTAGTTTCTCCTCCAAAGATGAGATATCTTCCACCTCCCTCAAACAAATAGCCTGTATAGGTTTAGAATGAAAATCATTGAAGGTCAATACCTGGTCTCATTCTGATTGAACATATGAACATAGGTTATAACTTAAAACTTATACAAAAGCGTGCATCTCCATCGTGAATCGAGATATATTAAAATTGTGCTAAGCGCCGTGATTGGGTTCAAGTATGTGCCCAAACCACATCGATCATACCAAGAAAGTGACTGCCAAATGAGAAACTTATCATAAGATAGACACTCCTCCAGCAGATCTATGTGTGCCAGAGCTGTGAATGTTTAACATGGAATAAGAATCATACATCAAAAATATACCAGTATTGAATCACTCTTCACCTAGTCTTTATCATAATAAAACAAAAAATAAAAAATTAAAGCGTGGGTGGGTTGGCTCTTTTAGGTAAACAGATTCAGAAGAGCAAAAATATTGAAATACAAATGGAACATATTTCTGGGCCATCTAGAAAAGCGCACTGCAATGTAATATCAAAAGGATATCCAAATCGGAAGCAGCTTGTGAAGTGATCATTGATGTGAGCACACACATGAACTGTTTGCAGGTTAGACTTTTAGAAACAAGTACCAGGATAGAACTGGGAAAATGATTACGAATTTTACTCAGTCGCATGGAACACATCAAGGAATGATGAAAAAGTTAAACCATTTGCAGGCTAATGCAGTCAAAAGAAGCAACCTATGACCTTTTTAAACTCGTCATTTGATCTGAAAACAGAATCAGGAGATGAACCAACTCTTCCAGAGGGTACTGATGTGAAAAATGGTGAGTCACCCAGTATGAAACCATCCAGAGTACATGCTGGTGGAGAGAGAAAAACTTCAACATCAGAAGTACGTGCAAATTGTGGTATCTTAGTATCAAGCTTCGTTGACACAATTACAGTCCTTGAAAGCTCTGGATCAACCTGTACGCATATAATGAAAGAAATATAGATATTACTCAGTGCACATAATAATATCTTCTCGAATAGTTGTTCCCATTGATGATGCAAAACCCTTACGTTATCATATATGAAACAATGGATACAACAATGATAAGTTAGATTGAGTCAATAAAAGCAATATAATTCTCTATCTCTCTATCTATATATATTTCTTGTTCTTGGTCTCTTACGTCGTCAATGAGCTGCAATTCCACTACCACTTTCCAACGCGCCATCAAATCTTCCACTTTTTGCCATTGATGTTCCCCAGAGGTTCTCCATCTCCTCTGCTATATTTTTTTCTCTACTCTCATTGCCACTGCTGTTTTCTGCAAGCGAATGTGACCAACTAGTGAACCAGCCACAGCCTAGTACCAAGCCTACCAACTCTTCCCACACCTGGATTGAAGCTACAAACATAGTTATCTCTCTCATAGCCTAAACTAGCATGCGAATTTCATCATCACATCCACAAAATTTATTTTGGGTAAACAATTTTACGCAAAGGTTGATACTTTCTCCATGCTTTTATAATTGTTACATTTCCCGTTTAAGTAATAATCTCTACAAACCCATTTCTATTAACTTTCTCAGGATGAAATGACTAGTGTGCCCTTACCTCTTTTACATAACATTATTTAATTACCTTAGGACCACTTTGACCTACTTTTTCCTTACCAAATTTGCAAAACTACATTCTCTCTCCTCTTACACACAATCAAATGGCCCTGGTGACCACTTTCGCCTTTTTGCCTTAATATGTAGAAATTACTCCCTCCGTCCCAGAACACTCTTTCCACTTTCCTTTTTTATCTGTCCATAATACTCTTTACGCTTCTATTTTGGGATATGATCCACTATTATTTTAATCATTCTACATTTTAACTATTGGCCCACACTCTCTCTCCTCCAAATAAAATAATACCTCTTATTACCTACCAACTCTAACCATGGCCCACATTCTCTCTCCTTAAAATAAAAAAATACTACTTTTACTAACTAGTAACTCCTATCACATCTACTTTTCAATAAAATAACAATTGATAACCAAACATCAACTTATCATCTAAAACTACGTGCCTTGATAAGTGTCAAGAGTATTCTGGGACGGAGGGAGTATATAAGAACTAAGGAGTATACAAAAGTATTCAAAGTGCCAGTGAACAATAAGTAAGAAAGCTACCTAAATGCCTAGAAAGAAAATCTAAGCCCTCTTATTGAAATTCTTTATCGAGAATAACTCTTTCATTTAGCATTGCACTCCACGTCAAATGAGTAGTTATCGACTTATGACAGGGTGTTTCGCTGCTGCTTGCATGATTGCCAGAAGTAGGAGTGCAAAATAAAATGATATCTTGAATGTGGTCTGTTATGTGCTTCATATATATCTTGTTAGTGAAATTGATAATTGAGAAACCTATTATAATATAGTTATGATATGAATAGTTGAGCACCTCATTTTTAGTGGCAGACGACTGAACTCACTCCTCTTTGTAGGCAAGGGACTAAGCCCACAACAACCATCACCTTTTCAGAAGAGTAAGAAGTTGTGCCGCTTTCCTAATCAAAAGATAGGAGAGCACCCCTTCTCCCGAAGTTACGGGGTCATTTTGCCGAGTTCCTTCGACATGGTTCTCTCAAGCGCCCTAGTATACTCTACTTGTTCACCTGTGTCGGTTTGGGGTACGGTCAGTTCACGATTCCTCTCTCGTCACGAGATCCCGGTCAAAATTCTTCCTGAGAAAGAATGGGGGTGGTTCGTTCCCCTTCGACCAAAGAAGAATTCGGGAAAGCGGTAGCAACACTGACGGAGTTTTAAGACAAAAGTTGTTTAGCCGAAAAAGGATTGAACGATTCCAATGGGAGGCTTAGCTGCGTCCTGTCCTTCTGTCCAAACTGCCTTCGGTCTAATTGGTCGAAATCTCTCCATACTGCTGTTTTTTTTACTGTTAAGGGATGCAGGTGGTGAACGGAGAGCAGTGGTGAACGGAGAGCAGTGGTCGAATTCTATTGCTGGAAAAAGTAAGGGCCCTTTACCAAGTCTACCAGATAGAAGATGAAAGAGGGCCACAGGCGGGCGGCGTGCTTATCTTGTGTGACAACACTAGAGAGAGAGGGGCTCTTCTGAATAGCAGAAAGAAAAAATGTCACGAACCCAACTCCTAGGTCACTAGGAAGAAGAATGGAGGGAAATAGAAGAGTCCATGTATTTAAAATATTGACATTGTAAAACTATTTACTCTCTTTATCCCAAATGAGACTTCTTCATTACTATTCAGGACTTCATGCCAAAATACAAAATCCTTGTTTCTCTTAAATTACAAAAAACAAAGACGATTCTTCCCAAATATCTGATATCCTTCAAACTTTTAGCTCAAATCATATGAATATAGAAGGATAGTCATTAGGAAGACTTCTCCAAAGAAATAAATGAACAATCGTTATATTAAGATATATTAAAAAAAAATTAATACATACTTGCATTACCACCCTTCTAGTAGTTGCAATGCTCCAATCACTACAATCTTCGAGGCATAATATGATGAACTCCTTATGCTGCATTTTTGCCCGAACTAGTGACTCAACAGCAGAAGCTTGAGCCTGTCAATGAAGAACATCGTTACCAACAAAAGTGAAGATAATAGCAGACCTCTAAGTCTTATCAGCCAGAAAATGGACCTGCAGTGAATGACTCTTTCGACCTGGAGTTCTAGCTGGAGCAGGAGCAATGAGACCTGGAGTGTCTATAATGGTGAGGTTCGGACAGTATTTATATTCTACTTTAATGATTATTTCCTTAGAAGAGAACTGGCATGGCTCACTCTCCAGCCTCATGTTCTCTGCTTCAATGAATGCCTGAGAAAGTAAAAATCATTAGAGTAGTTAAAATAGTCACCGAAAACATTTTAGTATTTGACCAATGTGTCAAACTTCAAAGCGGCATTGGCAGCATCTAAAGTCTGAGTTGCTGGGCAACAACTGCAACTCTAGTCACCAGCCAAATGCAATAGCTGTAAGAATAGCATATAAAGAACAATCTGACATCTCAATGACTCCAACAGCTTCTTTTGGCAAATGGGAAATCTAAAGCGGGTCACTTAGGTTTTATCCAATCATCCAAGAGAAGGATGCAGCAACCAAGAATATTTCATCCCCATTGTAATATTAATGAGCCTGATACTTTCAACAACGAGGACAACAATATCACCTAAAGCTATCATCTTTTGTTTTGACAGACCTAAAGCTATCATCAAGAAAAGCTGATTTGGGTAATTGTGTAAAGGCATGAGTAAAGATTGTAATGGCACAAAGCTGGATGCATGCTTTAATTAACTTAAAAATGCAATGAAAACTACATGATAAACCAGTTTAGAAGCTCTGAGGGTGGAAGTTTCTTAGATTAAAATAATAGAATTATATTGCACGGAGAGGTTCTGAAAAATACACAAGGCAACCTTCTGAAAGCAAGCCAAACCGATATACATAATGGAAATCCATAATTTATATAATAAGCTTAGAGTTCAACAAGCAGCATTGGCCTTTGCTCTTGTTCAAGCGGATAAACTACCATGTCTCAGAAAACACCTCTATACAAATGTTCCAATGGAAATTTGTGCATCAGTCACTAAACAAAAGCACCAAATTGTCACAAACAAAGCCTTCTGGCAAAGTAACTTCTCGTTGTAATTGAAGTACCTCATGTAATCATGTATTTCCCGCGTTCGTTTTTAATTGCAAAGTTTCCCTTAATAGAAAGTTTCATATTAATTGCAACATTTCTGTGTATTTGGTAATATATTCTCTCTATCTCTCCCCTATCATGTGGCAAAGATGTTCTTGTTCACTCTACGGCTCTGTTTGGTAGGACGTAAAACATTTTCGGTGTAAAAAATGGAAAACAATTTACAACGGAAAACACAATTCCAAAATTAGTTTTCAGTTATTTGGTTTGATGTAAGAAAAATGATGAAATGGAAGGAAATAAAAGGGAAAGTAGAGAGGTAGTGAGAGGAGTGTACAACAGAGATAAAGGAAAATAGTTTTCCCTTCATTTTAAAAGAAAAAAATGATTTTCCATCATTGGGAGAATAATTTTACCTCAAGGAAAATAATTTTACACTCCTTTGCCCACCAAACAATGTGAAACTGAAAATAGAGGAAAACAGTTTTCCGCGAAAACGTTTTACGCCCTACCAAACCAGCCTACATTGAGATTCTACATACATCTGAGAAATTTAATCATGCTTCCACATAGTTAGAATCAAGAGACTTGAATTGCCTCAAGACCTGAAAAAGAAAAAAGAAAAAAGCAAAAGGAGGAGAGAAAAGACCTGAATTGCCTCAAGAGACTTGTGTTGAAGAAGAGAAGAGTCAGAATCAGAGACAAGGAAACAAAGAGGGGATTCACAGTCAGGGTTATACTTCATGTGTAGAGTAATGGGTCGTCGAGTCTTGGTTCCTCCACCAACATGGTTGAATTGAAAGCCCATTAAAGCTTCAACCAATGCGCTCTTCCCATCTGTCTGATGACCCACTACAAGAATTGCTGGAGCTTCAAATGGAGTCGAGAATTCTTGAGCTAATCCATGGAGTTCGTTGAATGCTTCGTATAAATCCCATTCTTTCTCCATTTTTCCTATCTTCTTCTCTCCTCCTACTTCCTCCATTACCAATGACTTACTCCAATACTTCCTAATCTGTCTGTTTAAGTTTTATGAGCAAACTTATTTGGGTGCCTACCGGCTCCCATATTCTCGTCATCACTTATAGAGAGCAAGTTTTTTTTTGAAAATTGACGATAGAGTCTGAACTTTTGGGGTAATTTTTAAAAGGTTTGAACTATTGATTAATGTGTGTAGGTCACAATTTTAGGGGTCTTAATTTTTAGCGGGCCTTAGTGATTTAAAACTGGCTTAATAGGTCATCACTTGTAAAATTTGGGTCACATCAGAAGGGTTAATTGAGAGGGGTTTAGAAATTAGGTGAGATTTAAAAAAAATCTTCAGTTTTAAGTCGTCGAGGCCCGCTAAAAGTTAAGTCCCCCTAAAGTTGGGACCTACACAGGTTAATCAATAATTCAGACCTTTTAAAATTATCACCCAAAATTCAGACCTCTATTGTCAATTTTTCCTTTTTTTTAAGGACATTTTCTCAGTAAATACCATTTTATGGCACTTTTTCAAATAGTTTGGATTATTATTGAATGATCCATAGTTGGGACTATTTTGAGCGAAATGATAATAGTTTGGATTATTTTTGTCAATTTTTCCTAAATAAAATTGTTCCTTCATCCCATAATATGGTTGATTTCATTTTTTCACGAAAAGTAAGGGAAATACAATACAAGAGGAAATTAAAGACTTTTTATTCATTTAAATAAATGTTGAATGAAAGAAAGTGATTTTAAGAGAGAGAAGGGAAACAATTGGTGAAAGAGCATTAAATATAACTCTTGGGTTAAATAAACAAATTAAAAAAACAAATTTCAAGAAGCACCATTTGCTTTTTCGCACTACTAATCAACCAACTTTGTTAAACTATCTTGCATCATTAGATAAGAAAAAAAAACATAGTCAAGTGAGGTCTTATTAGATTCGTCTCAATGCGAGGATTCCAAATATCAGTTTTTAATTGATTTTACTTATACTCAATTAGAAACATTAATGTTCAAAGAAGTGTCTCGACAAGTGTGAAAAAATAAATGGTACAACTAAAAAAACTGAGGAAGTTTGTATTTAGAGCATCAACATTCATTAACATTCTCATAATTTCTCTCTTTTCATCTCATTCGTCTACATCACTTTCCACTAACTTTATCACCTACCCTTCCCATTTCACAATTCCACACCTTTATTCATTAACCTCCCCATTTACTTTCTCACTCCTACTTTCCATACCCCACCTCCTTTTCTCTCTCCTACTTTCCATACCCCACCCATAATTTGTCTTCCACGTGGCAACGCACCATAGGCCACCATTATTGGATGGTTTCCTATTTATTGGTGTTCCCCATTTATTGGCGTTCCCCCTTTTTTTTTCATTATGAGTAACATACCTCTATTGGTGGGAAAGTTCCTATTTTAAGTTTTTCATAAATGGGGAATCCCAATGTAGGTGCTCTTAGGATTGGGTTAGTAAATGTCAAACATCCTACTTTGGATGTTGCGCCACAACTTATGGATTATTTTCTACTTCCTAACTATATCTTAGGTGTTGTTGAGCTTCTTTTTGGCCCTTCACAAATGAAAGTCTGGCTAATTGAATGATTTTGCAAATGTGCTCCTAAAACTCCAAAATATTTTTAAAATTACAACTAATGTTAGTGCGTAGAAATTTGGTCAGTAGTGTGGAAAGTTGGGCACTGTCTTGAGTCATAAAGATGTTCCTTTTATAATAATAAAAAAAACTCACACACAAATACAACAATATTCACTTTAGATCAATCATGTTAGAGTAAAAATGAGTCTCGGTAATAGTATTTTGCAATCTCCTTACACATATGTGGGTATTATCAACATAAATATGTCGATCAAATTTGCTCTCTAAACTGTTAATTCTTGGGGTTTAGATTTACTACTAATGTGTTCATCGGAAATTCAACTAAGATCACACACAATTAACTGAGATCCCAGAATATCTAAATTGTATCTGTAGTGATAAAGTAGTGTATTGATTGAGTAATGTCTGTGTTAATAGTTTTGGCCATTTAAACATTCTTATGTGGATATTGCCAAAGTTTGACTGTCCAATTAAGTTGCACTTTGAACTTGTAAATTGTAGTAGTTTCAAAATTGATTTCATCATGTTCATCTAATATTGAAGCAAGATACCAAGATATATACAAGTTTTAAATTATAGTAAAGTTGTTTAATTGACATAATAAAAATTGGTCGTGATAATATTCTTGTCATTTACATTATCTTGTGTGGACATTGTCAATGTTTTGATGCACATTAAATTCGAGGTGGAATTTATCTGAATTATTCCTCCTCCATTTCAATGAATATCAAATTCAAACAACATTGTTGATTCTAAAAACAACAAATAGATAAAAAGGTGACCCACTTTTTTGGGCTAAAATGAGGGTGATGTGGGAAAAAATAGGAGAATATTATGTAAGTGGATAATATAGAGCAGGTATTGTATTATTTTCACATAAAGCAATTGGATGAACTTTTCTTTTTAGCTAATGTAGCATCTATTATGACAATTCTGAATAAGAAAATTGTAGCATTTATTTTAAAACGGATGAAGTATATATTATAGGTGTTCATGTTTAGTATTGTTGTATCTATCTAATATTAAACTAAGATCATACATAATCTATATAAAAAACCTAAACTGTACTTTCTCCAATTTCTTTTGTCGTTCCTTTATTCCGAATCGGGAAATTTCAATGTGTTGTCCTTTCTGAATCTCTTTAAACATAGTGTAATTTATGGATTAAAGTTTTCATTAGTTTTAAGTTGCAATAAATATATTCACACTATTGAATAGTCTTTTTTCTTTTACTTTTTTACCCCTCAAACTTTTGCCTCATTGGTCGCCTAACATAGGGTAACTCAAATTCTCAAAGGGCAATAAATGTGTTCACACTAGTTTTTTAATCATTTTTTACTCTTTTACCCTTGAAACTTTTGTGTCATTAGTTTCTAACATAGAATAACTCAAAGGGGTAGAATCTTCATGTTTAGTTAATTTAATTTAATTTAAAAGAATGGAATCTTGTCCATTTTTTAGTTGCATTAGTTTCTTCCCTGATTCCAAATAGAAACAACAAAAGAAAATGAAAGGAGTATATTATAGTGAAATTGTATATTGATGGAATAATAGTGGGTGTTGGAATTTCCAAAGCTTTGTTGTCCATCAAATTTGCATTTTAACTATTAATTACAGGCACTAGTACAAAATCCACGATTTGCGTCGAATGCTGGATCATCATTTGCGTCGAATGTTGGATCATCACTTGCGTCGAATATCGGTCCAACGCTACAGGCCCTTACTCAAGTGTCCCTTACAAGATATGTGTCGGACGAGGAGACTACGCAATTCTTGAACCATTTGCGGTCGGACCATGGGGAACGTCCGATGCACATGACAATGACAGCCCAGCATACAGGGTCATAAGTAGCAAGCGGCAGGAGTCATTTGCGACGCATCCTAGGATATATGCGATGCAAAATGCAGTAATAATACGAAATTTAAAAATTTGTAGTTAAGCAGTTCATGATTTGCTAAACATCCTTCTATTTGTGTTCATTATCATGACATGCTTTGAATCACGTAATCAACAAATCAGATGTAACACAAAAGGAAAAATTAACAAACAAATTAGATCCCATTCATATCGACTAATAAAGAAAAATAAAACGAAACTAAAAACTTGAAACAAATCAGATCTAACACAAATAAAAACCTAAAAATTTATTTTCAACCATTATAGGAACCACTTTTACACAAAATTATGAGACAAAAAATTAAAATTACAAATTTACAACTGTAGATACATAGAGGTTTTTGCTTAACTTTGAACAGGTATAACTTTTGTTCCAGAGCTTTGTTTCGTACATGTAATATATTGTTGGAAAGCTCTTCAAGTCTAGTTTCCAAACCAATTGGAATCACCTCATTATCATTTTGGTATTAATAGTTATGGATAAAATGGTGCAGATGTGTCATATTTCACACAAGTGCATCATGAAGTCCTTTGTATCTTCTTCAATTCCAATCCGTTTTGAGCACATGATATATCGTTTTGATGGTAATACAAGTGCCCTAATCATCACATCTTTAAAAAGGAGTCCAAAATACCTGAAATTACATCAAAACACCAAACAACCCGTGAAAGCGTCGTAGCTTGTAAAAAAGGACCTAAATATGCATAAATGCAATGTAAATGCTCTAATGCTACATGAAAATGCACCCTAATATGCCTATAAATGATGTTAGAATATGCACTTATCATTATGCTACACAAAAAGTTTGAATTTCAAATTTATGAACCTTAATTTTCTTCAAATTGAATCGTAAAATGACGACCCTAATTGTCTTTAAATTACCATGCTCACCGTTAATGGAGGTTTGGGGGCATTGAAAAAGACATTCATGGAGTTCAAATAATATGTGCCAATTTTTAAATAAATTTGATAGGTGTGTCGCACACCTAACAAAAACAAATAACCTAACTAACCTACTAACTATGTAGTAGGGTAAGTCAAGGTCGATCCTATAGAGAGGAAGTTGTTCTATAATTAGCTTTCAAATAATGGTAAGACTAAAGTAGATTAATATTGGGAATGATAGAATAAACTATACTAATCAATAAATAAAAAGTCTCTAGAGTTAAGTATCCTCACTAGCATGAACTAATACAATAATACTTCCTATCCTAAACTAATCAATTAGATGTTCTCAAGGAAAAATACACCTTATAAAGTACCATAAATCTCTCCCCAGTATCTATGGCTTCCCTAATATGCACTCAAGCCTATTCTCGTGGAATCATGCAAATTAAAGGTATTAAACGCATCACTCTAACTTCCTAACAATCCATTATACCTACTCTTGTGGAAAATTTCATGTCCTTGATTGAAATACCAAAATCCGTGAAAATCTGACTCCCGTTTTGATCAGTACAATGGAATAATAACAATACTAATTATCCCTAATCTAGTATTGGAATATGCACAATCAATTAAGCAAGAGCAATTAACAGTGCTTTCACACGTTATTTGGTATTTTGATTTAATTTCAGGTACTTTGAACTCCTTTTTAAGGACATGATAATTAAGGCACTTGTATTACCTTCAAAACGACATATCATGTGCTCAAGACGGATTGGAATTGAAGAAGATACAAAGGACTTTGTGTACTTGTGCAAAATATGACACCTCTGCACCATTATGTCTATAACTTTTGACATAAAAATGATAATAATGTGATTCCAATTGTGTTGGAAACTATACTTGAAGAAATTTCCAACGATATATCACATGCGCCAAACGAAGCTTTGTAGAAAAAGTTATAGCTGTTCGAATTTGAGTTGGGGAAACTGACGATTACAGGATAACACACCGTGTCACTCTGATTCCTTCAAGGTAGTAGCTTATTTTTGTAATGTTACATTTTATGGTTATAGGTAAATACGTCCGTGTCGGTCTGCTCCATGACGCGTTTTGCGAAGTCGGTTTTATTATTTTAGGAAGTTGTAAATACTCTTTTATTTGTTTAATGACGGTATAATCTATTATACACACTTTTTTAGGGTTTCTAGAGAGAAGTTAGAGAGAGAAACTTGTAGATCCATTATTCTCCAAGACTCTACCTTTTTTTTCATTAATTCGAGTACTTATTTTCTTCTTCTTTCTCTTTGTTTTCTATTATGAACTTTAACAATATATTCTTCTCTAGTTTTTTTATTTATTTTAATTATGCTTGAGTAGTTCCTTTTATCTATGGTTAAGTTGAATCCTAGTATGATTTAATTCATGATTATTTTTTTTAAATTCTCATATTAATTGTTAATTATTCTTGCTTAATTGATTGTGCATATTCCAATACTAGATTAAGGAGAACTAGTATAGTTCTGATTCCGTTGTTGGATTTGAGTATTTCAATCAAGGACATGAAGTGCTCCGTCGGAGTAGGTAGAATGGATTGTTAGAAAGTCAGAGTGTCGGGTATAATGTCTTTAATTTGCATGATTCCACGGGAGTAGGCTTGAGTGCATATTAGGGAAGCTATAGATACTCGGGAGAGCTTTGTGGTATTTTATAGGGTGTACTTTTTTTGTAAACATGTAATTGATTAGTTTGGGGTAGGAATTATTAGTTCATGCTAGTGGGGATACTTAACTGTGGAGTCTTTTATTTATTATAGTTTATTAGACCATCATCGACATTAAACTCCTTTAGTATTACCATTACATAAGGGCTAATAGAACAACTTTCTCTCTGTGGGATCGATCCTGACTAACCCTACTACATAATTAGGAGGTTTAGTTAGATTATTTATTTTTATTAGGTGCGCGACACGCCTTTCAAAAGTATACATATAAAGAATAATTTCGCATATTATAAGGTTTAATTTCGTATATTGTAAATCATAAAATTCTAAATAATCGATGCAACTTATAAATTATGTATATAATTTAATGCATTGCACTATTTACATTATTAAATCACAAATACAAAAAATACAAAAAAACAATTAAGAATTTAATGTATATAATTTTGAAAGTTATCCATAAATGAGTATAAACCGCCATAAATACATATATAAAAGATTTACCCATTACTATATTAACATATAAATACATTACTGCTGATTAGGGGTGTTCATGGGTGGTTAACCGTACCGAAATAAAATTTCGGGACGGTAACCGGAAATATCGGTTCGCCATATTTGCGAACCGTAACCGTTCAAACCGGTAACCGCATAAACGGTTAACCGGTTTTTCGGTACGGTTTTCCGGTTAACCATTAACCGTTACTCAAGTTTTATCAAATCACTTTACTTATTTTATATATTAAATGGCGTGGAATGTGGATGCTGCTAGCCTGCTAGAGTGCTATGCTTACTACTTACTTGCTAAATGCTAAGAGTCTTCAAATCTCTTCATTATTTTAGACTTGGGCTAACTTAACCAATATTTTCGAATTTTGGGCTTACTCTCCTCTACACTCTAGTCCAGTAGTCCTCTACTCCTCTAGTCGAATTAACTAACCAGTGACAATAAGTGAAGTCACAGACTACATGTCTACACTTTATAATTAATGTCTTTAATAAAAAAAAAATTAATATAATTATTATAAAAAATTAAATAATAAGAATAAATAAATTTATTCGGTTTTTCGGTTAACCGTTTTATAAAAAATCATAACCGTAACCGTACCGTTTAACCGTTATTTTTACCAGTTCGGTAACCGAACCGTTCAATCGCAAATTTTCCGGTTCGGTAACCGTCCATTTTAACCGGTTTTTCGGGTTTTCGGTACGGGATTTCGGTTTCGGTTTTTTGTGAACACCCCCTACTGCTGATGTGGAAAAATTTGTAATTCTCATTGCTTCTTTTCGAGAGCCTTTATAGAAGAAGGCTACTGTAAATTTTTTAATGAATTACAGAAGTGTTATGTGTTATAGTATTACATAATACTATCGTCTTGTCAAATAATAAAGGATAATTAGTATTTGGGTCCGGGCGTTGTCCCGAGTGGTATTTTTTTCAAACTTTATATGTATTTTTTTTCCATTTGCATTAGAATATAATAAAAAAAACCTCAACATTTAAAAGGTACAAATATAATAATACGAACATTTAAAGCATGACTAAAATTTGGTTGAGATGGTAACTATGCTTTATGTAATAGTAAGATTGCATGGGTTCAAATCTTAATTATTACAAGCCAATTAAGTTTATTAGTTCACATGACATATATACATATTGGACAATTCTAGATTTCTAGTGGAGTAGAGGTACCATGTGACGTGCAGAAGTTGTCGGATACGCCTTTTAATATATTTGTATAGGTTTATACTTGACTAGTAAAAAGGTAACTCTCAATTACAAATAATCGGTTATGGTAATATAAACCTAGTAAAAAGTTTGACAATTACCGTGTTCTATCATGTTGTGAAGGCAAACTTATGCACGATTATGACATTTTGTTTATTTTACGATTTTTTCACTAGTTACCCCTGTGGTTTTTCAAAATTTATGGGGTACCCCTATTTTTTTTTAATGCACCAGGTACCCTTATTATTTCAATAAAATTCACAAAATGCCCTTAATGACTAACGGTGTTAAGTTTCTATTAGTCATTAATCCTAATTAACCCTATACTCCTAATTAACTCTCTAACCCTAACCCTTAAGCCCTAATCCTAACACCTTAACACCTAACCCCAACCTTCACCACCCAACCACCACCTTCCCCACCCCTCCCCACCCACGCAGCCCGTCGAATTCCCCCTCCCCACCCACACCCCCGTCGATGGCCTTTGATGTTGTTCTTAGAGGTCTCAATTTCTCTCTCCTCCTTCGTCATTGATATCCTTATTTTCGAAAATCGATTGGAGAGGGTGAGAGGAGGTGAGGTGGTGAATAGTCTGGTGTCGTGATATTAATGAGCGGCGGTAGGTGATGCAGTGGTGGTGGTCTGGTGCGGTGAGAGTGTGAGAGGAGGTGAGGTGGTGGATGAGTGGGGGTGAGGTTTTGAGAAAATCGACAGGGGATGGGACTGCTGTTGGGGGTGGGTGGGATGGGGTGGGGGTGGGGTTAGGTTGGGGAAATCGACGGGGGAGGAGGGCTGTTGGAGGGGGTGAGGGAGGGGGAGGGGAGGTGGTGCTGGTTGGGTGATGGTGGTGGAGTTAGGGTTTGAAGTTATGGGACTAGGATAGGGTTAGAGGTTAGGGTTTAGTTAGTTAATTAATTCTAGAATTAGAGGGATTAATTAACCCTGATGACTAATAAAAACTTGACACCATTAGTCATTAAGGACATTTGAACATTTTACCCCCAAAGTAAGGGTACATGGTGCATTAAGAAAAGTAGGGGTACCCCCATGAATTTTGAAAAATCACCGGGATACCTGGTGAAAAAACCGTTTATATTAACTTAACTTTAAATAATAGACGACATATAGAAATATTATAAAGACAAAAGTTATATATTTTTCATCTTATCTTTCATATCCTCCTTGTTTATTTAAAAAGAATAATTTTATTCTTGAGCCATAATAGAAAAGATAGATGATTTTGTTGATATTGAAATATCATGTTGTATTTAAACTTTTCCAAAATCTTGAAATTCCTTTTTGTTAATATCAAAATGAGGAAGAATACTAATTTATTTGATTAATTTTAGTATTAATTAGCATGTTTTTTTATCATGATTTTGGTTTGAGTATTAACATGATGATCATAAATACGCCTATAGCTATTAATTATGTACTCATGAACAAATTATGCTATTTATTTTTAAAACAATAAACATGATATAGTTGTTTGTTAATTTATTGAGTATAGTTAAATGGCATGAAGTTGTGAAAATTTTGAACTTGTTGTTTGTTAGTAGGTCATCTTGGTGTGGGATATTTAGTTTTCAATTTTAACCATGTGTTGTCTAATTGTTATAAATGTGATTCTATGTTTTTATATTCTAGACATGGTGTTAAGATGATTATAATTTATCTCTTAATTTTGTATACAAATTTGGGTGATGTTTATAATTCATAAGCTAAAGGAAAAACCAAATTAGTTGATTTATTTCGATGATTTCATGGTAAATCACTTGTATAAGAGTGTATATATATCTAATTTGGTGAATACGTTTCAAAAGTTATATATATGGTCGGGGAAATCCTATACTAGAAAATGATTTTGATTTATGGACTATTATTATTTCATTTATTTTCATTTTTTTTTTATTAAGTGACATGTATTACAATTGAAAAAAGTACAACAAAAAACATGGTGATTAATTATTTTAATTTATAAGATTATTAAGCTAATGATTTTTGAGGTAATTGGTAGTATAAATTGGATATGTATCAAATTCAGGGACAATGAAATTTGTCTAAATTTGGTGTTGTGTATATAAATTTATACTTGGAACTGATTTTGATATTAATTGAAATTATTAAATGTCTTGAAAAAATGAAATATTTTTAATAGATGGTATTGATTGTAAACTATAAGTATGTTATTTGATTCGAGAAGAATAATAATTATTATTTGGTGTTAGCTAATTAAATCTTGGTTTTAGGAATTTCTGTTTTACAAGAAGATGATATTTTTTCTTAGAAGAGGTACTTCATGGAGGAGGTTCTTTGTAGAGGAGGTTAATTCCTTGTGATCCAAGAAGTGTTTTGTGGCTTGGACCATGTAGCATATCACTAGTTATGTGATATACTTCAATAAATATGAATGACATATGATTATTGGATCATAATATGTTTATAATGGCAAGTTAAGACACATTGGATTGTGATATTGTAGTGTTTGTGATTTTATAAACACAGAGTCGTGTTAGTTAATTTTTTAATGATTTTCAATTAACTTGATAGAGTTATTGTCAAGTTATGTTATACGCCCTCCGTTCTTTAAGGATATTCACATTTGTGTTTTACATGGTCTCTAATACACTACTTTGACCATTAATAATTTTTATTGTTTAATAATAAGATTAAGAAAATTAAAATTATAGAAATATACATTGACACAAATCTAACTATACCTCCCACTATAATATTTTTCACATATATTCATCATCACATAAGATCAATGTTTTTAAAACTAGGACTACTTGAATATGGAATGTGAATATCTTTTAAAAAAATAAAGGGAATATAAAGTAGGTGTGGGTTTTAAGCCTTTAATTAGTAACTTTTAAATGAAGAAACTCAATTCACGTCTTGTAAAGCGCATGATCTTAATTTCAATGAGGATACCACTTTATTTAATTTTGAAACACGATAATATTTATAATTATATCCCATGGTTAGTACATGTTTTGGCAATGTTGGAGGTTGATTAATTTTTAAATAATCTTGTAGTTAGTTGATCATGTTGCGAGAACATGTTATCTAAAGTTTACCTTAACCTGTGTGAGTAATGAGTTTGGAGTTCTACCTAGTCTGGGGCTTAACTTTTTCTTTTGTTAATTTTGGGGATTAATTAGGAACATTAATGAATGTCGATATGGACTCAAGTCCTAAATAGAGTTGAAGGTTACAATGTAATTTGCGTAAACTTGTGTGTATAACAACTTCGAATTTTCATATGGTTGAGTGACTCAATGCTCAATCAATCAATTCAATTGAATGTACTAAGTGGAGATTCAATCTTAGAGACATTTTCAAATGTAGGAAGATTGTTAGAATATTTATAGTTAAATGTGTTGTAGGTTATACATATGATGTTTATTACACTTGGTGTAGTAGAGTGCAAGTGCAGTACGAATGTAGAGAATTTTTTTTTGAAGAATTTTAGGCACTGGAAATGGTGTGCCCACACCTAGGTATAAGGGTATGTGCAATGAAATTCGGAGGCATCAGTTACTTTTGTGCGCCCGCACAAAGGTTTTGTTGCGCCCACACCATAATGCCTAAGCGTGATTTTCGCGTGTTTTCAATGTGTCTTTTGGTGTGAAGTAACACCTTGTTTAGGAATTTCCTCTAAGTATCTGCTATAGGGGTGTGTCATATTTATTTAAATATGCAAAGAATCATTCTCGTTCAATTGCTTAGAGAATGGATTTCTCTTGTGTTTTCTCTAAACAAAATCTACCTACAAATTCTTGTTGGGAGTTGTTTCTTGTCAACAACCAAGATTGAATTGCTTCTTCTTCGTATCTCACAAGTATTATCGCGATACTCGTTGTTCTAGTCAGTTGGTAAATAATTCATAAAATACTGTATCTAGCTCATAATCCCTCCGTTTCCTAAAGATCTTCCCTCTTTTCGTTTAAGGGTGTTTCCAAAAGATCTTTCCTCTTTTGCTTTATTCCTTATTTGGCAAAACAAATTTCCCTATTTACCCTCTCATGTCACTATCATATGGTCCACCATTACATTATTAATTCAATTTTACTCCCTTTCTCTCTCCTACTTTAACCCCTTTTTATTTGTTTATTTATCTTACCCCTTTCTCTCTCCTACTTTACTCACACCATGCCCCACACAACTTGATTTTTCTTGGTATCTGTAGGAACAGTAAGTGGGAAGATCTTTAGGAAACGGAGGGAGTACATGCTTGGAATATAGTTTATCCGGATTCTCACTATTATATCCATTCACATTTCAAGAAACTCTCAGTAAAAATATCTATATGGAGCACCTTAAATAGATTATAGGAAGTTCTTAAGAAACTGAGAGATTATTTGAATAAAAGTATGTATAATATTAGTTCAGCAAGTCTTTTATTTGAAAAGCTAATCAGGTTATGTTGAACAGATTAGTTCATTTTTATCTTATCTCTTAAATTTTGTATATTTATTTTATAATTTTATATATATATATATATATATATATATATATATATATTTAATTATTTATTTGATCATTTAACATATTAATTAACAATCCAACTATTATACCGTTTTTACTAAAACTTTATGAAGATAATTGACAAATTTTCCAACTGCCTTACTTTTACTTGCACATATACTAAAGTGCTAGCAAAATAAAAATAGTGATAACTTCCTCCCTCAAGATCGAATGTATGCCATTCTTTAAGCCACACATATATAATCCACAAATCCCCAACCAAAGTACCCAAAAAAAAAAAAAAAAAAAAAAAAAGAAACAAACAAAAAGAGAACAAATCTTATCCTCCAAAATCCAGTAGCTATCCTATATCCAACATATCCAATGATCATCTCTACCACACTCTCCACCACCGCACACCCTCACCTCCTCCTCCACCACTACCACCACCGTCGCCACCATCATTACAACCACCACCGCCGTATCGCATTCGTCCCAAAATCCACCCTCAACGACCCGAAAACTGCCATCATAATCGGCGGCGGTCTCGCCGGCCTCTCCGCCGCCACTCACCTCCACTCCTCCAACATCCCATTCCTCCTTCTCGAATCTTCCGACGGCGTCGGAGGTCGCGTCCGTACCGACATCGTCGACGGTTTCCGCCTCGACAGGGGTTTCCAAATCTTCATCACCGCCTATCCGGAAGCCAAGAAGCTTCTCAATTACTCCTCATTGAACCTCCAGAAGTTCTACTCTGGAGCTCGCGTGTATTTTAATGGCGGGTTTTTTACAGTAGCTGATCCTGCTAGACACTTAATGGACTCTGTTTGGAGTTTATTTAACCCCATTGGTTCAGCTCTTGATAAATTCCTCATCGGATTGGCCAGAGTTCGAGTCTTGATTAAATCCGATGAGGAGATTTTTCGGTCTGATGAGGTTCCAGTGATGGAGTTGCTCAAAAATTCTGGGTTTTCCGATTCGATAATTGATCGGTTTTTTAGGCCTTTCTTTGGCGGGGTTTTCTTTGATACAGAGCTCGAAACTACATCGAGGTTGTTTGATTTTATATTTAAGTGTCTCGCATTGGGGGATAATACGCTCCCTGCGAAAGGAATAGGTGAAATCCCGGATCAATTGGCCGCGAAATTGCCAAGTGATTGTATTAGATTGAATTCGAGGGTAGTTTCGGTTGAATTTGATGATGAGGGAGAAAAAGGGGTTGTTGTAAGGTTGGATAATGGAGAGAAGTTGAGGAGTGAGATTGGGGTGATTATAGCCGTTGAACAACCTGAGGTTGAAAAGCTTTTGGCGGGAAATTTAATAGAGGGGGTAAGTAAACCGGGTAATGATAAACCGGGTCGGAGTACGGTTTGCTTGTATTTTTCGTCGGACCGGGATAAAATCCCGACTTCAGACCCGGTTTTGTTCTTAAATGGTTCGGGCCGTGGGATTGTGAACAATATGTTTTTTGCCACTAATGTAGCCCGGTTATACGGCCCGCCCGATAAAGCATTGGTATCGGTGTCGTTGATTGGATTGTTCGAGGATGAGTCGGATGATGAGTTGATAGGTAAGGTGGTTCGGGAGCTTGGCGGGTGGTTTGGAGAGTCTGTTGTTGAGGGATGGAAGCACTTGAGGACTTATCGGGTCAGGTTTGCCCAGCCCAATCAAAGCCCGCCAACGGACTTGATGAAAAGCCCGAGAATAGGGGCCGGGTTCGGGTTGTATTTGTGTGGGGATTATCAAACTAGTGCCACATTTGATGGGGCCTTGGTGTCTGGTAGAAGGGCTGTTGAAGCATTGCTTGAAGATAGAGCGGCTAGTGGAGTTGTATAAGAAGTAAATTGATTAAATTTTGCGCCAAAGATTGATTCATTATACTACTAGTACGAGTTGGAAGAAAACTAGTTATATGGAAACTGCTCGTTAATGTCTGAGTTGAATGGATTTTATAAATCAAATGACATGATTGTAAATATAATGTCACTAAGATATAGCCGTGGATGTTTTTTTTTTGTAAAAACAACAAATTGATTTATTGTATTCTTAAATATATGCACACAAATAATCTAGATATGCAATTGTAGTTGTTGGGTATACAATCGAATATATGAGATATACTTTGCACCAAATTGATCACAATAGCCCATCATTTCCAAATTTCAGAAAGACAAGAAATTGGGGCATTGCATTGACCATCTTATAGTTTTCTCCATTAACTAAACTATGACTATAAAGCTTACTGTGATCAATCTATCTATGCTACAATCTTCGGGTCACTAAAAAGAACTGCTATGATAAAATACTTGAAATAATCCATCTGATTCAAGGAGGATTTACTCTTATATACATTATAAGAGTTTAGAGATTAACAATCCATTTCCCTCCAAAAGGAAAAAGAGGTTAACGATCGAAATACGAAAATCTTTAATTATGCAATTAAGAAAAAGCCAATAGTAATCTTAAAACAAATTAGTAGTACATAATTAGGCTATCTAAGTCCAAGAAAACGAATTTGGCTACCCATAAATAGAGAAAATATCACTAAACTATTGAGATAAGTGAATAACCCATCTATCATGAGTTTGTAGAGTAGTTGGTTAGTGCATTTGTTATTTCAAATGAGAGGGTATAGATTTGAGTCTTAAAAACACATATTTGAGATGATGGAGTAGTAACATCACTTCACACCTCGTATCGCTCAGATCTAGATATAAAACTTATAGGACTCATATGATAAATTCCCCTTATCTTTTTAAAGTGAGCCCCTTCATCTTACATTCTTACACACTAGCTTTTTATGCACGCGATGCGAGTGATGACATTTTTAGGCCTAATTATTACTAAGTAGTAAACAAAAAGAAAATGCAAGTTAGTATTTTAAGTTCACCTCCATTTTGTGAATAAGATTCTTTGAAATACAATCAAATAGTACTCCTTCTACATTATGTTCTTTCTTTTGCAGTCATTAACTCTTTGCATTTAAGTAGCATTATAGTATTACTCCCTTAGTTAAACTTATCTTTATTGAACAAAAAAAAATTGAGTCCATATTATATGTTATGTTGAATTTCCAATGGAACAATATTATAATTTGGCTAATTTATACTTTGATCTACACTTGTATTTGAAACCCATATTATAATTTGGCTAATTTATACTTTGATCCACACTTATATTTGAAACCCAAAATTTTGAGTGACGTATTGTAGCCTGTAGGCACATCCTTCTAGAATTTTAACAAAACATATTTCACTACCTTTTCCACTACTTGGCAACATCAGTATAATTTCACTACTTTTGCTATTCATTTTCTCTCTCCTCTCACTACAAATCTAACCATATTTTCAAGGAACCTAGTTCATCAAACTATACACTATACAATAAGAAAATCAGCCTTTTCAAGTATTGAGCAAAGCAGTAGATCTAATTCATCAAAAATCCATTAGCCATATCAACCACTTTTGAAGGAAGCAAACCAACTTCAGTTTTTTCTTGAGGCGATTTTCTAACAAAGAAAGGTAATTTCTTAAATCAACTAACTTTAGTTTTTTCTTGGGTCGATTATCTATTATCCCAAAATTTAATCCGAAAAGTATGAATCAATTTCAGTTTTTTTTTCCCTTGCCTAACATCTAAATTATGATCTCACAAACTTATATTTAGAATTTTCATCATTCTCATATTTAAAATTATATTTGAGATAAAATTCTAAATTTTCATACACAATTTGATATTGAAATTTTTTTAAAAAAACAAAAATCGTTTCTTTTATCTTGTTTTCTGATTTCACATGAAAATGAATTAAATTTAAATTGTATGAAAGCCCTTTTTTCCATTTCAAAATTTTACAGTTTTCTTGGTGCTTAATTTCACTATTTGTTTTTGCAAAATAATGTAATTTTTTTTATGAAAATAGTTTTAGCAAATTAATTTATTTTTTTTCTGAAAATTGATTTTTGCAAAAACCGTTCGCGAAAACATTGATTTTGGTTTTTTTTTTTTCAAAATTTATTTGTGAAAATGGTTTTTTTGCAAAAGTTATGAGCAGAATTTCAATATTGGAATTTTTTTTTTAAAAAAAAAAACTAAATTTGTTACTTTTATCTTGTTCTCTCATTTCATGTGAAAATAAAGGGTTAAATTTAAGTCCTTTTTAACTAATTGCTATCATCTCCCTTTTTTCTGTTAGTCGCTACATAACAATTGCTATTGTTTTTTCAACTAATTTGAAATAACTTGGAAGATTAAAAGAATTATGTACCTTTTTGGAAGTTTGCAATTCGCCGATGGACAAATGTGTGATATCCCCGTCGAAATTTTATGTTTTGTTTACAGATTTTTATGCATAGCGTGTATTGGTAAAGAATAATTTGTAAGTGAAATTTGTGAGTTCTTGAGAACAATCATTTGTAAGTGAATTTTGTGAATATTTTTTTTATGTATTTACGCGCTACTATATTAGTTTTGGTTTGTAAGTTAATTTTTAATTTTTTGCAAAGTTTAGTGATTTGCGGAATTTCTTGAATGTGATTTAGAAAGGGATTTGTAAAGTTTCCTAACATAAGTGATTTGGGAGTGATGTTGAAATTTAATTTCCGATAGCTTTGTTTGAATCCCAGTTTTGGTATTGATATTATTTTTGTAATTTAGTAAGGAAAAAGGGGGCAAAATAGTTAGTTCAAAAGAGGACACCATAGGTCCCCTTCCCTTATGTAATAGAGATAAATGTGCTGCGGGGCTCTGGCTGTTGCGTTGGAATAAATTGAAGTTCCTTTCTTTGCTGAGTTGCTTTACGTGAGATTTATGGCTGGCCTTTTTCTTCTTAATTATATTTTGCCAAGCAACTTGCTGACTTGCATTGTTGGGCCGAACAAATGGTTAGACTTGTTTGTCTTGTATATTTAAATGCTCGCTACTTCAGCTTCATTTTTGTATATGTTGCACCTTTTACAAGCTTTTGTTTTTTTGGGTTACTAAATGCAACCCCACCTTACTAAACGCAAATTTACATTATCATATTCTTTTTTAAAATCTTCGATCTAAAAAAAATATTCTCTCCTCCTCCTTTCAACAGTTGAAGAAACATAAATTGCAAAAAACCCTAATTGACAAATTTGAATTTGATACTCAATGAACAATAATTTTGACCCAAAAAAACTTTAATCTGATATAAGTAATCTGGGTTTTTTTGGTAACTAATCAATTTCGTGCAATTTCAATGAATTCTTAGCATTATTTCGTGCAATCCTCAAGAAACAGATTACTCTATTTCATGCAAATTGATTGAAACAAGTTACACTATTTCATGATGATTGTATGAAACAAATAAAGCTGTTTCGTGCAAATTGTATGAAACTCTTATTTTTAATGGCAAAAATTCTTGAAGATAATGGTAACGCGAGAAACGGGCAGCTTTAATTGCATCGCGTGGTTAATTGCATATTCCAGATTTTTCCGGCTATTACGTGTTGAATCTTGTGTTATCCCTTTTTTTTCATAATTAGCATTTCATTTCATTAATTAAGGGTGGTATAACCAACCATATTACGAGGGAACCAAAGTGGTAGTCACCACTTACATTCAGAAGCATATAAGAGCAAGAGAAACATGAAATGCTACCCGATAAAAAATGAAATGAAATGTTGCAAACCACCATGAAAACCCAAAATCCCTGCAAAACTCAAAGTAACGACTGAGACTTTTTATTCTTTTTCTCCCATTTTTCGTGAAAACCCAACTTTTTCTTAAATTGCCCAATTCTATGTCTCATCTTCCATGGTGTTCCCAATATGTTTTTCAAACATTTTATTTACTAACCTTTGGTAAGTTGCACTGGCATTATTCAAGCCAAAAGGCATCACTTTGTAGTAATAAATTCCTCGGTCCGTGATAAATGCTATCTTTTCTTGATGTTCGAGGTGCATGAGGATCTGATTGTACCCACTAAATGCATGCATAAAGGTGAGCATCTCATGGCCAGCAGTTGCGTCTCCTACGATATCAATGTAAGGCAGTGGAAATGGGTCTTTCGGGCAAGCTTTGTTGAGATCCGTGAAGTCGATGCAAACTCGCCACTTTCTATTCTTCTTTGCTACCACTACCACGTTTGCAAGCTAGTCTGGGTATCTTGCTTCTCGTATCTTGGCTATTTCTAAGAGGTTTTGCACTTCTTTGTTGATGACTTGGTTGCGTTCTGGTGCAAATTTCCTGCGTTTTTCTTGACAAGCAAGTGGTTAGGATTAAAATTTAATTAATGTGTTATTACCTCAGGGTTGATGCCAACCATGTCCTCATGGGACTAGGCGAAGCAATCAACATTTGGCCAGTAGAATTCAATCGGGCGTTCTTGCAGCTCGCGTTGAAAGTCTGTTAAAATTCTGGCATTTTGCTTAGGTTTTGACGGATCAAGGATGATTTCATCGATTGGCTCAGCTTTAAGTTCGGCATATTCTTCGATGGTCTGTCGTTGCTGTAGTTGCTATGCAGGCATCTTGCAAGTTGCGGAAGGTTTCAGGGCTGTCTTGTAGCATTTCTTAACCAACTTCTGGTCACCTTTTATCTCATGCACTCCCTATTTGGTGGGGAACTTGATTATTTGGTGATAGATGGATGACACTGCCTTCATGTCGTGAATCCAAGGCCTGCCAACAATGACATTGTAAGACGATAGGCAATCAATAGCTAGGAATTTTACGTGAATGTTGACGCCTTGTGCATAGGTGGACAAAGTGATCTCGCCAAGTGTATGTTTGGCCTTGCCACTGAATCCTACAAGCATTGTAGATTTTTTGATGATGTCACTTTCGCTTAGCCCTATATCTTTGAGGGCATCTAGCATGATGATGTTTGCTGAACTACCATTGTCTACGAGCACTCTTCTTAAAAGGCAATTTCCAATTACGAGCGAGATGACAAATCCATCAAGGTGCAGATCTGCATCATCTTCTTCGTCAAAGGATATGGGCTTGCAGTCTGCCTTTGCTTTTCTGCACACGCCGACTGGTTTCTCCATGGCGCTCTCCTTGGCATGACGCTTTGCAGCTGAATATGTTAAACCGCACACGTCAGACCCACCTGAAATAAGATTAACAATTCTAGAAGGTTACGGGGGAGCTAGCGGCCTTTTTGAAGTTGACACTTCGCGCTGCATAGTTGCTTTGGCTTTATCGGTCATGAGGTCCTTCAAGAATCCCTTTCTGAGCAGGTGGGCAACTTCTCTTTTGAGGGGAATGCATTTGTCTATTGTATGACCGATATCGGCATGAAAGTCGAACCACTTTGATGGATCTTTTTCGTCTGACAGCTTGTCTAACTTTTTAGGCCATCTGACTTCATCTCCTAACTTGCTAAGGCTGCTTACCAGTTCAGCGGGACTAACATTGAAGTTCTATTCTCGAATTGCCGGAGGATGATTTGAATTTTCCACGTTGACATTTTGCACAACATCTTTGTGATATGGTTGATATCGGTTGTTTAGACGATTGTTGTTGCTTGGGGCAATACTGCAGCCTCGATCCAATTCTGTCGCTCCTTTTCTGGTGTTGACATCTTCCTCGAACCTGATATGCGCGAGGGCTTTCTCTTGGGCCTCTTCGAAAGTTGGACAGGGATATTTTGTCAGCTTCTTGCATGGCTCCGATTCTTCTAGCAAGCCTTGCCGAAAAGCTTCAATAGCGGTAGGGCGTTGCATCTTGGGATTGAGACATTTTCATGGTTGAATTTGTTGAGGTAGTCTTATAGCGATTCGCCATATCTTTGCATGACCGGGTATAATCGCTGGTTTATTTTCCAGGTGTCTACTGCTGGCGAACAGGAGGTTGAACATGTCTACTAAACCTACAAAAGTCAAAATTGCACCATTAGGTAGATTATTGAACTATTGAAGAGCAGGACCTGATAAAGTTAATCCAAAGCGCTTGCACATGCAAGCTTCACGCATCTCGCGTGGTACTGGGATGGTGATCATCCTTTGCTTGTATTGGGAGACATGTTCGCTACGATCCGTCATTCCATCATACAACTTCATGGCAGGAACAGTGAAGCGCTCGAGATCTCGACCAAGGCAATGGCATCGGCAAGCGTAACTGGTCAGGGCAGCTTTCTCCATGGGTCTTGCCTCTCAAGGGATTTTGAGGATCATCTCTTCGACCTGTTTGAGGCACTCATATAGTTAATCCGCGGTGACAGCTGAGGGCACAACTCCGGGATTATATAGTAGCATGATCGGCTTGCTCTAGATTCTTGGCGTTCGCTGGGGCTGCTCCGCTGCTGCCTTTGGTAACGACTCCTTCTGGACGGGTTGGTCTGGCAACTTGCCAACATCTTTTTCAAATGGGGAAACCCGCTCATAGGCAGTTTGGTGGTTCAAACTAGGATATTTGCCGACAGTTGGCACTCCTTGCTCTGGCATGGCGTCCTCGTCATCTTCATAGCTGGGATCTTCCATGTCAAGTTGCTTAGTGATGTTACTAATATCACTTTGGCGCTGCTTCCGAGAATTGGACGCATGGGACGCATGGGACGCGTTGGACAACATTTGGTACCAGAGCTCCTCGGTCTCTTTCTTGAATTCGGCTCCTTGCGCAACGATCTCGTCTCTGAGATATTGTTTCATCTTGTCAATGGCTCCTATGATTTGGTCCATGGCTTCTTGCCCCGGTACTTCAATGGGCGAATTGGGAGTTATGGGCGACTCATTTGCATTGATCTCAGACATGTTGAGTGACAGATTGGTTGAGAGTTAGGATTGCTTTTTAATTATTTGTCCTACGGTGGGCGCCAACTTATTTAGGGAAAATTTCGCACAAGGGTCAATTGACTTGGAGTGGGGATTGCCATTTAACTTGCGAATAATAAGAACTTGCGAGAAATAAAGTTGCACAAAGTAAAAGCAAGAACAAAATAATTTTTACGTGGAAATTCTTTGGAAATGAGGGAAAAACCACGGGAGGGTTGATATCCTGCCAAATGCCTTAAGTTGCTTAGTTTGCCGGAGAGTACAAGGGTTGAAGCTAGTGAGAGAGTAGTGAGTATGTGATGATTTACAATATGAGAGCTAAGGAGCTATTTGTACGAAGCCATAATAATGACGTTGCTTTTTTAGCCGTTTTCCCATAGGCATTTGATTGGCCTAGATCCTATTTACATGGGATGTGCGTATATCTTCTATTTGACAGTTATTCTTCACTCCACTTCTTTCTCCAACATTCGCTACTTCGTAGAATGTAGAGATCTCCAAACCACCTGCCATATCATGGCACCAATCCTTATTTCCTTCATGCGTTCAATTACTCGCTGCCACATGTCTTCATAAATAGATGCAATCTGGGCCATTCATTTTCTTGCCATGTTTGAATAAATTGACCCCTAACAATTAACTTGTGTGATTCTGTTGCGTAGTTTTAGGAGAAACACTACCAAATTGAAGGTCTAATTATCATAAACTTTCTCTTTCCTTTTCCAATTTTCTTGTTGATAGTATGAGTTTTAATGTGTTTTTTTAATCCTTAAATTTGTTGTATAATCATGGAAAATTGAAAATATTAGACGCAAGTCTAGGAAAAATACATAATTAACCCCAATTTTGGACAATAGAAGAATAGGAAGAGGGAGAAAGGAGAGAGAAATGGGTTGAGGGAACAAGGAGTTATGAGCAAGATGGGTATTTTAGGCTTTTTGAAGGGTTGTGTTTAGTAAAGTGAGGTTGCATTTAGCAACCATGTTTTTTTTAATAAGTTTGCTTCTTTTTAAGGTAAAAAAAATCCGCCAAAACATCTATACAAATATATTAAAGCGTTTCTATCAAAAGGAACGGTGTCACGTGACACTCTACTCAAGCTTTTTATACATGTCTATGATCTCATTAAAAAATATTAACAATGTGTATATAGCTAGTAGGAATCGAACACATGGCATTTGAAATAAAATGTGAGAATTTAACCACCAATCTACTACAATTTCAATGCATTTTTAATGTTTCAAAGTAAAATATAATAAAGTGTTACAATTATATGTAACTATGAAGACATAGACAAAGTCTTTTGATCAATAATACTATTATTAAGGTAATAACATTCTTTCACCCCAATTCCATTGATATTGTTGTTATTTTTATCTCGAATTTCTTGGAAGTTTTTTTTAGAACAATTTATCATACCGTAACATCCATTTTCCATTTTCACACTAGAAAGAAATTTACGAAAAGTTAATAAAATTAATTATGAACCTTATGAGTAATAATATATTTGATAATTATAACTATTCGGGATATCGCCCGGGCTTAAAATACTAGTTAGAAATACATTACTAGTATATAGAATTATATGAGTCATATCTTAATAAAAACTCATGTAGATGCAGTTTATATATATATATATATATATATATATTATATATATATATATATATATATATATATATATATACTAGTAATATAGAGTAACCTAAGGGTGACTAACTAATCATCATATTATTGTTTTTAGCGGAAACAATTTAGCATTAGAAGGAGGAGCAATTTCAAAAGCCACTCCCGAATCTCCACCCATGGACGCACACGTCACAAACAAATGTATGAATAACAAGTCAAGCGAGGACAATATGGAGCAGACACCACCAGCTTATTCCCAACGCAAGGAGAACCTGGACCAAAGGTTCGGCATACATGATCAAGGAAGGAAAAAGAAAGGCAGACCTTAATCACCCCCCGACTTCCCATCCCCAAATCGATGGAACACGCCATCAAAACTTTGCCATCAGCAAGAAAGTTTATGGCATCCATCCACCAAAAGGCTAAAATGTCTAAGCACAACAGACAAGAGAGAAGTAAGGCCTTAGGATCCAAGCATGAACGAAGCCACGAACAACGGCATGAAAGGAGCTAAGCTCCAAAAACCAGATATAAAGGGAGTCAAGCTCCTAAATGGTGATGCGAAAATAGCCAAGCCCTAGAGCCTTGGAATGAAGGGACATAGCTCCAAAATGTTGACTCGGTTGTTACTGAGACGGCACAAGCAATAATGAACCTCTCCGTTCCAAATAAAAAGCAACCCTAGAGCAGACTCATTACCTGATCAGAGGTTGGTTTGAATCGACTTGAAACACCAAGGTCATTGAAGGACTTAGACTACTACAAAGAGTCTGTCTCCCAATCATCCGCTTATAAGGCTAACTAGAGGTGATCATGGGCCGGGCCGCGCCTAAAAAAATTTGCCCATTGGTCGGGTCGGTGTTTATGCCAAAAATCGCCAAGGTGACAATCTTTGGTCGGGACGACGACGACTAGATTAGATAAGAAAAATAGATAGCATAATTTAAAGGGAAGAAATAAAGAGAGAAGAGACACAAGAAAATGGTGACGCGGAAAACCCATGAAAAAGGGATAAAACCGCGGGTGGCAATGAGTCCACCAATCCACTATAATTTGGGCGTTAAAGCCTTTGAATACAAGTATATATTTTTAGCATATGAATGAAAGATAGCTGAATTTATCTAAGTATGACTATGAAAGTGTAAGTAAATAACATAGGTCATATCTCTCCCTTTTGGTCTGCTTACGAGCCACTATTTATAATAGTAGGGCTGGTGGAGATAGCCTTAACAACTCCCTAAAAATGAGGAATTAGTTGCTGGAATCTCGGACTCCACTTCTGGCAGCAGTTACTGGTTATGTGAATTGGTCTTCCTACTTTTTAGGCACGTAAAGAGTGATGCTTGAGCATACTTCTCTTTAGACTTAGTCTCCTTGATTTTAGGAACCGATTTCCTTGACTTTAGCTGAGATATTTACCTTCTACTGCTGTACTATTTCGTCACCTGGTAGCTGGTAGCTGGTAGCTGCTAGCTGCATACTACTGCTATAGCTGGGCGCGTCTTGGCTAGCTGTTCTTGCTTAAAGAATCTGATTAACCATAGCTGCTTATAAGCTGGTGTTGCCTACTGAAGCTGTATTGAGTGCTTAGGAAAAGAGCATAACAATAGCCCCCATTTTTCTAATCGAAGACGCGGAGCTAGGAAAATGAACTACAGCTTCGCATCATGTCAATTGCTCTTTTCATGCCCGCTTGCTTTGCAACTAGTGTCTTGCTTGGTTGCTATACATGGCTTTGTCTCTAGATAGCTTAGCTATCACCTCCGTGCTGACACCTTGATTGTCTTTGATAACCTGCACTTAGCTTAGGTGGCTTCGAAAACATTCAATATGTAACACACAGCTTGAGAACAATTTCGAGTAATTCTTTGAAAACTTATGATAATACTTTGACAACTTGAGATAGTACTTTGAAAACTTAGGATGTACAATAAACTTAAGATATACAATACTATGGTAGCTACGCACTTCAACAGCTCATTGCTTTGCTTTTGTGCTTTTTCAGCGCTTCTCATAGCTTGGTTGGCTCGCAACAGGTTGCGGGTAGCCATTAACATTTGAAACTTTAGACAATTCATACGATTGTAGCTACTAGATGACTATCTAGCGGCTGGCTAGCTAGCACCAACGCTTAGGTCCTGACGCTTAGGCCCTTTAGAAGTAACTTTGTATCTATAACTCAAGAGGACTTGTGTGTTAGTTTCATGCAGCCAATCATCCATTGAATTCACGTTTATGCTGTCTTGCGTCTTTGCACGTTGTCCTTAGCTTACTTTGTTTGCTTAAGTTGCTCTGACTCTTTGAACTTTGCTTTTGATCTTTGGATCTTTTGAACTTTTGACTTTTGATCTTTGGATCTTTTGAACTTTTGACTTTTGATTTTAAGAAACATCTCTTTTGTATGCACGCTTATATTTGCTAGCTTTGGTGATGTTCTTACTTGGTGTACTCGAGTTTTCCTTTGGTTGGGCCCGTTTCCTTGGTGCTACGACCATATAGCTAAACTCAGGTGCTTCGACCTTTAGCTTGTGACTAGGCGCTTCGACCTTTATCTGAGACTAGGCGCTTCGACCTTTAGCTCGCGACTAGGTGCTGCGACCCTCTTGCGTTACCTGGTGAACCAATGTGGTTACCTTTGTTTGGTATTCTGGCGTTTGCACCCGGTAGACAACATGGTTCTTAACCTAGGTTAAAAATAATACAACTTGAGATGCGAAGCGTTCTAGCTTCTAGGTACGACTTTTCCTTCCTTGGTAACTAGGCAATACGCACCTTTTCCAACCACTCGTTCAATTAGACAAACCCTCCAGCTACCTCTAGCTTGCCAGCATTCAGCTCTTGGGTGCTCTGGAACCTTCCTAATAACCTAGTCTCTTACCTTAACACTTTGGCTTTACATTTTGATGTGTAGGTCACTTAGATAATGAGATTCTGGCTGATTTAATTAACTTGGCAATTGAATTGGTTTTTTCAAGCCGGCACCTAGGCCATATAATTCGTAAGCTGGCACCTAGACCATTTCATAGGCTGGCGCTTGAGCCATTTCGTTTTTGCTTTAATTTGTTTCGGATTTGCCTTGTGTTCTGGCATGTGGCCTTTAGTTATTTGTCAATTTGAACTAGTAGTGTTAGGACCACCTTTGAGTAGCTGGCGACAGACAGGACCCTTTTGTAAGCTGGCGTCAGGGGCACGTAGTAAGCTGGCGTCAGGGGCACGTATGTAAGCTGGCGTCAGGGCCGCATTTGCAAGCTGACGCTAGACCATATTGTAAGTTACCATTACACGATTTGACCTTGTTATAACTTGGTGAAGATATAATGTCATAGAATATAAAGCAAGTATGCATATCTTTGTACAAGTAGACACTTCGAGAGTTTGATCATGTGTGTCCTAACTTAGGTGAATGAATAGATAAACATAAGTGAACATTGATGTGCACATTAAGCTTAGAAGTCTTGTAAATGATGTATTTTTAAATTTGGGAGTATATACCTTTGCACTTGATATGTTACAATAGTAAACAATGCTATCACGCCAACTAGTGTTACTTACTTGACGTGTTGCATTTATAAGCTTTGTATTCCTGATCTTGTGAACTTAAGATGTTGTGAGCACTGTGCACTTGCGACTTCTCCAATTAGCAAGATAACGGTCATATTCGCCAATGTTACGCCTTATGATGGACATTTGATGGATAGCTCGTGTATTCGATGCTCAGCAGCTTACTTGTGATGTTCTACGGCTTGCGCTAGTGGTCAATAGGTTACCTATGTTCTGGACAGCTTGTGCTAGACACTCGGCAGCTTGCTTTCGCACTTGTCAGCTTGCATTGAACATGTAACAGCTTACACCTTACACAAAAGAACATGCATGCGTACAACTTAATTTTGTTAGAATAATTCTTATAAGCCCAAACATCACGAATGCAATTGTTGTTGATTGACTTGTGAAGAAAAAGCATGAAACAAAGTTTGATGTTTGCAATGTATATGTTGGACTTGATAAGAAAGTCATTATGCATAAGCGCATATTTTGAACGAATAGATAGTAATAATTGTTAGCTATGCTGGCTATGTGGATGAGAAGTTGAATAAACAATATAGGTTAGAAGTCACTTAGCATTTTAGTTAACTCCTTGGCTTCCACTCTGGTCTTATGGTGTTAGGAACTTGACAACTGTTGTCAGCTACCCTTGTTGTGGTTGTAAGACACGTTGTAACTTGATGTAGCTTCGTCGTGTCATGTATCTTCAGCTACACATTGGTATCAATCTTGTTTTTCATGTTGTACGTCACGTTAGTGTACGAAGAAGTAATAATAAATGTATTTGCTTCTCATTGACATGGAAGGTTGATAATTAGCTTTATGGAAATAGCGATGACTACTAGTGTATATTATTCGAAGTCAAGTGTAAAAAATTTAGCTACTAAGTGTATACTCTACGTCATGTTAACTGCGATAATAGTTAGAGAAATGAATCTTCGAAAGAGTATTAGAGCGTACCTATGAATCATATTGACAACAATAATCTAGAGCTTACTTGCCATGACTTGTGGTTGAAGATAACTCATTGTGCAAACCAGATAAGCTGGTGTCAGCTTCTCATGCTGTCTCCGCTTTTTATTGTTGGTTTTAACGTGTATGACAATAAACTTGTTTCTTTTGATTTATTTTATACGTCTCATATAAATTCCTGCAAATGACTTAGAAAGCAAGATGTTACCAAAGACAAGTAATGTAGCTGATACTAAGGTTACCTTCTTTGCCTTTTTACTTAGACATATTCATGTTGCTGAGAATTTCAACTGGTTCTTCCACTTATCTTCATGTATAGTCAACTTCTTCACTTTAAAGGTTGCTAGTAGCACCGAGGTTTGTATAATTTTTTAAGCCCCTTGAGATCTCCAACTCCTTTCAGATTGTGTTGACATTAAGCCCCCAGGATGCTTTAGTTTTGACTAGCATTGTTCCTGTATTCACATGCTACATACTTGTTATGTATTTTTGAAAATACAACAATAAAAAGCCTTGTGTAATCATAACAGGAGTCGCATTATTAAAGTCACAATATATAAGCCATATACTCTTGCCCCCTTGTGGCTACTTCAGGAAAAAAAAGTTAGAGTTCACTTATCTGACTGGATGCTTTTCTTCCATAAGATGTCGACTCCTTTAGCTACTAGAAGCAGCTGGGTTGTGTGCCAATTCTTGTCATATTGACATCTTAGACTTTTGACTGAAGTTAGCCACAAAAATCGATGAATTTGTGACTTTAATGTTGCCCTTTGATAAAAACGGATGCTGCATGATAGCTTAATCTATACACACTACACTCAAGTTATCTCAAAACAAAGTTGAGAGTGTTGTTAACCATTATCAGTTGCTAAAATTTTGAAATGACAAGAGAAAGTCGATTGTAACTAGTAAGCTAACTCAAGTAATCTTAAAGAAGGTTACCTGGTTATTTGCGTCTACTAAAAGACTTACGTAGTATATGTGTGAAGATTGCTAGTAATGTGAGGTGGCTAACACATAGGCGACGCTGGTAGCACTTGACGGGTTAATGAAGGCGTTGACAGGTTCCGGAAGGTGTTGATGGGTTACTGGCGGTGTCTACAGGTTACAGAAGACGTCTACAGCTTGCTGAAAGCGTCTACAAGTTGCTGATGGTGTCGACAGGTTCTAGATGGCGTCTGAGACGCTGAGGTGATTCTGCTACTGTAAGTGTTTGCTTTAGCTGTGACGGCATTGAGATTTGTACCTGAAACATCTTCCACGAAACTGAACAGAATAGTTTAGATTTAAAAACTTAAAGACACTGCCGCATGTTTGTCGTAGCTGATAAATCATTTACGTATCTCATCTTCTGTTCAGTTTGTAGGATTTTATTTCATCAATTTGTTAGCCAGCACTATCTACACCTTGTGCCAAGATTGCTTTGGCCGTACCTACAATCAAAGTCTCACACTTTGCTTCATTGTTAGTAATTTCAGAATTACAAGTAATAAAAAACCGTATTATCATGTTCCCTGTGGTGACTTTGGCGCTATACTGAGATAAGCTCCCCTGAAATTAGAAGAGTCGTGAACGTACAGCTTCCATACACCCTTACCTGTTACACGGTTTACCTGTTGAATTTCTCCTTCTTATGCCATAGTTGCTGTGGAAAATTATCATTTTTCAATTCGTCCTGAAATTCCTAGTTCCCTTAGAACAAACTTAATAAAATAGTTAGTCATAAGAGTAGTAAGACTTATTTCAAGGTAATGTCTCGACTTTTTAGATGTTGTAAACTTGTAACTAGTGCTACAACAAGTTTTTAAAAAGAAATGTATCTAGTTTCAATAACTAGGAAGGACTTCTTGGTCTTATAAGTAGGTACCTGTGAGCTTTCAGCTTCCATAGCTAATATAAAACTAAAAACTTGCTGCTTACAGTTAAGTATAAATATAAAATCTTAATTGGTCTCGACTTCGACAGGAGGGAAGGTGTCGATAATAGTTCAGCTCTTGAAGAGCAACTTCATGATCATCAGTACATTCATTTAATTATACTTAAAACATCATAAAAAGATGACACTTATCTGATGATGTCGAAGTGAAACAGTTTGAAGCAGCTGCCATTTCCTGTCAGCTTTTAAGCCTCCTTCAGGTTTACAGATTGGATGCTTGGATGCTGGCGACTCCCGTAACCTGATTTGGGTATTCTTCTACTCCTCGCTAGATTACTAGATAGACCAGGTTCTTACCTGACAATGTAAAGGTGTGGACACCTTGCAAGCTGCTCCAACAACCGAAAGAGGCTGCAATGACAGACCACATGAGGGTGGATTGATTTTTTGTGTCAAAGGGGGGATTTTGTGGATATGTGTTTAGATGGAAGATCTAGCCATCGGCCCCACGGTGGGCGCCAAACTGTTTATGCCAAAAATCGCCAAGGTGACAATCTTTGGTCGGGACGACGACGACTAGATTAGATAAGAACAATAGATAGCATAATTTAAAGGGAAGAAATAAAGAGAGAAGAGACACAAGAAAATGGTGACGCGGAAAACCCATGAAAAAGGGATAAAACCGCGGGTGGCAATGAGTCCACCAATCCACTATAATTTGGGCGTTAAAGCCTTTGAATACAAGTATTATATTTTTAGCATATGAATGAAAGATAGCTGAATTTTCTAAGTATGACTATGAAAGTGTAAGTAAATAACATAGGTCATATCTCTCCCTTTTGTCCTGCTTACGAGCCACTATTTATAATAGTAGGGCTGGTGGAGATAGCCCTAACCAACTCCCTAAAAATGAGGAATTAGTTGCTGGAATCTCGGACTCCACTTCTGGCAGCAGTTACTGGATTATGTGAATTGGTCTTCCTACTTTTTAGGCACGTAAAGAGTGATGCTTGAGCATACTTCTCTTTAGACTTAGTCTCCTTGATTTTAGGAACCGATTTCCTTGACTTTAGCTGAGATATTTCACCTTCTACTGCTGTACTATTCTCGTCACCTGGTAGCTGGTAGCTGGTAGCTGCTAGCTGCATACTACTGCTATAGCTGGGCGCGTCTTGGCTAGCTGTTCTTGCTTAAAGAATCTGATTAACCATAGCTGCTTATAAGCTGGTGTTGCCTACTGAAGCTGTATTGAGTGCTTAGGAAAAAGAGACATAACAGTCGGCCAGGCCAAAAATTTGGGCCAAAATTTTGTGCCCGAAGCCCGCTATTTCGGGATAAAATGAGCGGGCTTTTAGTGCCAACATTGGGCCGAGCCAAAAAATAGACTAAAAAGTCATTTTTGGCTTGTCGAAACCCGCCCAAGCAACAAAAAAATCGGGCGGGGCCGAGCCCGACCGCGGGCCAAAATAATCTGCCCAAAACGGGCATAAAAATCAGGTCGGGTCGGGAAAAAAATGATCAGCTCTAAGGCTAACAAACACCGCAGGAAGTGCTAATACGAAGCCGAGTGATACTGAAGAAGCTGGGAAGACAAGACAACCAAAGTGATTATGAAGGACCACGTAATCCCCATACACCAGTGGGAAAGATACGGTGTATATAAATATCCAATCCGAAACATTGGATACTCGATCCGATTTTTTATTTTTTGGATATTTCAAATAGGATATCCGAACATTTTTGGATCAGATACGGATTGGAAATTTTCATTATCGAATTTCAAAAAATCAGATGCATTGGAGTTTTTTCGGATATCTGATCCGAAATATCAAAAACTATATTTTGTTGAGACCATACATTCGAAATATAAGATAATCCAATCCGAAACTTATTTTTTAAACATTTCCTTTGAAGAATGTAAATTTTTAGTTTTCGAATATTGATCTGATCCGAAATTTCGAAGATCTGATTTTTTCGGATCGCATTTTCCCCGGTTGGAAATTTCAGATCAGATCGGATAGAATATCCAAAACGAACACCCCGAGGATAAACTGCGTCTGAGCTGGTCAAATGGGCCTTATTGATCCGGTTTTAACTGAAACGGATGGTGTCAAAGTTGCTGGGAGGAATTAACTGATGATCATGACACAAAATCGGATCTATTGACCTAGCTCAATCTGGATTCAAGCTTGGGAGGATTATATATCTGACAATATCTTGCTTGCTATTGAGCTTATCAAGGGTTATACTACTAAGAGTATTTCTCCGAGTTGTATGTTGAAAATTTATTTGGAAAAAGCATATGATTTCATTGAATGGTCTTTTCTTGAAAATGTCATGATTGATGTTGGCTTTCCTACTTAGATTATAAAGTGCGTTATGGCTTGTCTCTCTTTAGTTTCTTTCTCTATATTAATCAATGGTATTCCTTGCAAGCCCTTTCATGTTAAAAAAGGCCGGCTGCTGCCTTGAGTGTCGTTGTTACGAAGGTCTCGAAGAAGAGGCCGTGGCCCAAGGAGACCACCAGGCTACCCTTCTCAGCCCTCTCGAGGGCCGAAATAGCGGTGAGGCTTGACAAGGCCTCGGAGCACCTCATGACTGAGGTGGATGAGAAGGCGTGCCTGACCCATGATGGGCAAGAGGTCGAGGTTGTTAAGGCGACCTTGACCGAGGTAGGACTATTCTCCTTTCCCCTTTTTTGAATGTTTTGTTTGTTTAATGATGCTAATTTTCCTTTTCGCGCTAGCTGTCGATCCGGGTGTTGGCCCTGGCTTTAAGGTCTATGCTAGGGATGGCCGCCGGAACTGCATCGGGGGAGATGTCTTGGGACGAAAGGAATGCTCTTGTTGGTATGCTGCGCCTGGCCGAGATGCGGCTCTCGGAGGCCCAGGAGACCATGGCCAAGGATAATAAGGCCTTTGAGGAGAAGGTGGCATAGCTCGAACATGCTGTCGAGGTCGCTACAGCCCAGAGAGAGTCCGCCAACAAGAGGCAGAAGGAGGCCCTCAAGGACTGCAAGAAGGCCAACCAGCGAGCTAAGAAGGCTCGAAAGAACACTGAGGCGGCTATTGCCTAGGGATGGGAGTGCCGGGAGGCGATAGTCAATGACTAGAAGGTCTCTGATGAAGGGAGAACCTTCCTCGAAGACGCTTTTCAGCAGGTGTCCGAGATAGGTCAGGCTGAGGCGCTCCGCAAGGTGCGGCTGGTCCTCGAGTGGATTGCCCCCAGTCTCTCTTGGGCTGACGTCGAGGAAGGCGTTAAGGCCCTTTCTCAGGAAGAAGGAGCTGCTGAAGCCTCTCAAGTCAAGGGTCAGGTTCCTCCCCTCTGCTCAACTCGAGGGATGAACCCCAGCTCTACCTTCTTTTCTTCCTGCCCCTCCTTTTTCTCTTCCTTCTCTTCTCCCAGGCTCTTCTTTCTTTTCTTATGTCTCCTACTAGGGTTAATGTTAGACCATTAAGTTTTCTTGTTTGATCTAAGCTCTTTCTTGAATTTGTAATGTAGTAACTTCGATAGCTTGTACCATGATTAATGGAATAAAACTCGATTATTTGTTGTTTCCAAGTTGGTGTCCTCGAGCTTTTTGTGCCTTTGAGCTTTTATATTTTGTATTTTTGAATTTGAAACACACGCTGATTGAGCAAAGTCGAGGGCCTTTTAACAACATAGGCAATTTTTACAAAGGCAATCTTAACCATTGTTATGAGAATCATTGCCCAAAAGAATAAGGCAAGTGACTCTTACAAAGTTACAAAAAATCGGTGCTTTAAGGTCTAGTGCCTTATAAAATTTACAAAAGGAGTAACTTTGTGTAGTATGCCCCAATCTCGAGGGACAAACTTTCAGACATAGAATTTACAGAGATTATTCGCATTCCATGGTCGAGGAAGGGAATGCCCCTCTTGGTCTTCTAGGCGATAAGTGCCTGGGTGGACCATCGAGGTGACTCGATATGGCCCTCCCAGTTAGGCTGAAGCTTACCCAACTTAGGCTGTCGTCCAGTTGCTTCGAACTTCCTTTGCACCCAATCATCGACTTGGAAGGGTCGATGCTTGACTTGACGGTTGAACAACCAAGTATGTTTAAGTTTGTAGGAGATGGCTTTTAAAAGAGTCATGCATCGAGTCTCTGGGAGGAGGTCGAGGTTGATTTTCTTTTCTTCCTTATTGAGGTCGTGGTCATAGAATGTGATCCGGGGCGATGGGATGCCCACCTCGACAGGCAAGACAACCTCACTACCATATACCAAGGGATAAATGGTTATGGTGAAGAGTGATAGGCCCAAAATTTCCTCCTTCACCTTCCTCAGATACATCTTCATGTTGTCTTCCTTGGCCTCGAACTCCCCTGTCACTTGCCCAACGATAAGCTGGGAATCGGAGTGGGCTTTAAGCTTTCGAGCGCCGACCGTTTTGCATAGTTGGATACCGAGGAGTAGTGCTTCATACTTGGCCTCATTATTCGAGGCAGTGAAGTCGAACTTAATGGCGTATTCAGTTCTATTCTTTTGCGGGTACATGATCAAGAGTCCGGCGCCGCATCCTGCTTTAGATGACGACCCATCGACAAATAGATTCCGGGAACCTTCCTCGGTTGGCTCGGGCCAGGAGGTGCATTATGCTATAAAGTCGGCCAGAGCTTGTGCTTTGATGGCACATCGGGGCTCGAACTCGATGCCGAAATCTGAAATTTGATTAGACCAGTCAGTCACTCTGTAGGACTGGTTCTTTCCTTCGATTACTTTCTGGATTGGCTGACTTGTGAGAACTTTAGTGGGGTGAGCTTGAAAATAGGGTTTGAGCTTCCGAGTGCCGAGAACCAAGGCAAATATCATTTTTTTGATAGGAGGATACTTGGCTTCCGCGCCTCGAAAGGTGTGGCTTATGAAGTACACAGGGTGCTGGTTTTTCTCGTGCTCGGCCACTAGGACTGCGCTAAGGGCATGCTCTGACATAGCCAATTAGACAAAGAGTGTCTCTCCTGGTAAAGGTGAGACTAACTTAGGAAGGTTGGCCAGGTAGGACTTGAGCTATTGAAAGCTTCCTCTGCAGATTTGTCCCACTCGAACATCGACTGCTTTAGGGCTCGAAAGAAATGGAGACTCTTGTCGGCAGATCGAGATACTTCCGGGAGAAGCTCTGTGAACCAGGTTAAAGACAACCCCTTCAGGGTATTAGGGAAGAACTTATACCATAAAGCCTCGCTGCTTCATTTGTGCTTTGTATGCTGCTAGGTGGTCGATAGGGTCCGTGGTCCTGTCGTAATGGTCAATTGGAGGAACTTTGACCTTTCGTGGGATGATATTCTCGCTAAAAGGAGTCACGAAGCCCAGGTTTCCCATTTGGGCCTCAGACTCGTGGCTGGGCTCAGAACTGCTTGATGCCTGTTCGTTTTCTCGATGGCCCCTCTACTGTCGAGGTTCCCTCTGTTCCAGGTTAGGGATGGGAGGGGCTTCTCCTGCTTTGGACTGTGCTCGCTTTTCGTTCATGACTTCGCGGACGTCACGATTGCCATTCCTCATATGGCACTCGTTGATCACATGTCTCGCGTCCCCCTTGCTAGGAGCAACTCGAGCTAACATTTGAAGAGCTCGTGGCGAATTCGTCGGGTCGAGAGCTATGACCTGAGGTTGGTCGAGATGCCTTGCTCGAGGTTGGCCTATGACCAGTCGAGGTATGGGGGGAAGGGGTGGCCTGTTCGAGGTCCCTTCTCCTCCTGATTGGAAATTCAATACCAGGGCCCAGAGGCTGAGCTCGAGGTTGTCACTTAGACGATCTGCCAGTTGCTGGAGATCTTGTTGAGTGACCGGATTACGGCTGGTCTGCTCATATCGAGGGGGATCCGTTTGAGTTTGAACCGTCCTCAGTTGAGGTCTCCCAGGGTTGACGACACTGGTAGCCTCTCGAGGGTGGACCTCTTCAAAGATATGTTGGTGGTGAGATGACCATACGACAGCTTGCCGAGGGTTATCCACCGTTTTGACGGCCACCTCGTGGGACGGTGTCCTCGAATGATGAGATGGGACGGGGGTCCTCTGTAGTATCCGATTTCTCTGAGTGATGGCCATGACTTTTAGTTCGATATCCCCAAAGACGGAGCCAACCTATTTCGGGTACAAACTTGTATTATGTGGGATGGATCGATATTAAGATTAATGATGGCCGGATGCTCGAAGATTACCGAGAGACCTGCACAAGACGAGAGTTAGACTACCCCGGGGGTGAATCCGGGATCCCCCCTCCGACGATCAAGTTAGTTGATGTGTGTTAATTGGGATTTGTGAAGTAGTTTGTCTAAAATTCATTACCTCAATAAATGGGGATCTGCTCCATATTTATAGGTGTTGAAATGTGTGAAAATGTCCTTGCCAAGCTGGCACAGGATCCAAGACGGGTGGGACCCACTGAGGGCTTGCCATGCTAGCAAAGGGCTTTGGAACATATGGTGGCCCACTAAAGCTTAATGGGCCCAAACAGTAGTTATGGACAAAAAATCCTATATTTCATTGTCATTATTTACCTTGTGGAGGCCATGCTAGTACCAATAAAACTGCAGCGAAAATTCTTTAATGTGGTTTGCGTTGGCCTATTTTGTTAAGGATGTTCATCATTATGTGCATTCTTGTGATCGATGTCAAAGGACGACAAATCTTTCCCGTCTGAATGATATTCCCCTCAATACCATCCTTGAAGTTGAGTTGTTCGATGTGTGGGGTGTGGATTTCATGGGGTCGTTCCCTTCGTCTTTTGGGAACAACTCCATTTTGGTTGATGTGGAATTTGTCTCCAAATGGGTGGTGGCTCTTGCTTCTCCCACTAATGATGCTCGGTTGTTAGTAGATTCTTCAAGAAGACTATTTTTCCTCGATTTGGTACTCCACGGGTTTTGATTAGTGAGTGAGGCAAGCACTTTTTGGAGAAAAATTTGAAGCTATTCTCAAGAAATATTGTGTGCACCATAGAGTGGGGCTTTCATATCACCCACAAACTAGTGGTCAAGTGGAGATTCCTTACCCTGAGATCAAATCCGTCTTAGAGAAGACGATTGCGAGAACGAGGAAGGATTGGGCTGCAAAACTTGATGACCCACTATGGGCTTACATAACAACATTTAAAACCCCTATAGGTACCACCCCCTATCGCCTTGTTTATAGGAAAGCATGTCATCTTCCTGTTGAGTCAGAACATCGTGCAATTTGGGCTATTAAGAGCCACAAGTTTGACTCTCAAACGACAGGTGAGAAACGACTCCTTCAACTTAATGAGCTTGATGAACTTCGGCTTGATGCTTATTAAAGTGCAAAGTTTTACAAAGAGAAAACCAAGAGATGGCATGACAACGTTATTTTGCGAAAAGTTCAAGGGAGGAGATTTAGTTCTTCTTTTTAATTCTCATCTAAAGCAATTTCCTGGTAAATTCCGTTCACGGTGGTCGTGTTCATTCAAAGTTTGTAAGGCTTTCCCTTATGGTTCGGTGGAATTGTGGAATGCCAAGATGGCATTTTCAAGGTAAATGGCCACAGATTGAAATACTATCGAGTTGGAGATCCCATTGCTGAGAGAGTTGACATCATACCCTCTCTTCCTTCATGTGATTGATAATGAGGAGGTCGGGCAAATGACCTTAAAAACTAACCCTTATTGGGAGGCAACTCAATTTTCTATCTTTTTCTCTTCTATTTTCTTTTACTTTTCACTTTAGTTCATTTTTATTTTCTAGATTTTTGTTAGGTTATTTAATATCTTTCATAGTTTCATTTGCTAACCCTTTAGTAGTCTGAAAAAAACAAAAAAAAATGTAGCTGATTGTCGTTTTACTGCAGGTCACACGCCCAATCTTATTCTTGCTCGCCGTGCAGTCGAGGCAGAGAGTTTAGGGGTGAATTGCAGCAGGCCGCACGCCCGATCCATAATTTGCTCGATCATGCATCAATCCGCACGACCAATCCGATTCTGGCTCGAGCATGCAACAAAGACGAATGTGCTCACTATATAGTACACACGCCCGAGCAAATTCTCGCTCGACCGTGGGTCGACACATAAAACTTGGTTCACATCTCGACACACGCCCACTCTCATTAAACCCTTTTTCATAGGTTTTTGTCTCTCCTCCCCTTCTAAAAATTCAAGCCTCCATCCTTACTCCCTTCTCACTCTCTCACCTCCTACTCCCACTCCCTCAAACACACACCAACACTCTTCACCGGCCCACCGTCAACCTCCCGTGACACTCGTCATTCACCGGCGACTTTCACGCCACCCCCTCCTTCTCTTTCCATCTTTCTTTCTCTTTTATCACCCAAAATTCTGAAACCCTTACTTTGCAATTGAATTGGGGGTTTGTTTGTGATTCAAATTTGAAGCAAATTGGTTAGCAAGAAAGCGGTTTTAGGCCTTTTTTAAGTCAAGCACGGATCAATTGCGGGTATTAGACACCCACCTCAAGTTTGGTATACTTTTTCCACTATAATTTCCATCTTTTAGTGTTTTTGCTTTTTCTATTTGAAAGTCATTGCACTACTTGATGGATGTAGTTTCTTGACTTCTTACTCAATATTGAACATCTTCTTTGTTGGCAAGTGCATGCAAGTTTTTGAAGTTTTTAGTGGTGCGTTGATCTTGTGGAGTTGAATTGTTAGTGCTATTGTTGTTCTTGATATTGGGTTAATTACATTGAAGAGTTAGTTGGTTTTCTTTGGTTGACAATTTCTCATTGGATGATTCTATTGTGAATTTGTTGGTTGTGCCTACCTTGTTTGTGATCATCATGCCTCATAGGCCATCTTCTAGAGCGAATCCTACCAGAGGCACTTCCTCTTCCCATCTCAGAAACACCCTAAATCCCTCCATCATGTGTCCACCGATCCACCTCCTCCACTGGCCATTGAACCACCTCTTTTGGACACCCTAAGCATTCAATTCACTTGTGAGGCTCACCTAGAGTGCTTCCGTGTCCTTAGTGGTCGTCACCTTCGTGCCACTCACTTTTATGATCCTGAAGTAACAATTGAACTAGGAATAGATGGTGACCTCCAACAATTGTTCTACTCTGTAGGTTGGCAACAATTCCTCAACATGCATGCCCTCTCTTACAAATGCATTACATTGGAATTTCTCTCTACTTTAGAGGTCGTTCGTTCTACCATTAAAAATCCTTGTTCCATCTCCTTTCAACTCATGAACGAACCTAGGCTATTGAATATAAACCAGTTAAATGCAATTTTTGGTTGGCCTATCGAGTGTTCATATGGCCCCTATTATAATCAACCTGAGCATTATGATGATAATATATTTTGGAACTTAATCACAGGTCAAGTTGTTTGTTATCCCAGCGTGCTAAGGCTTCTGGTATTGTTAGCCCCACCCTGCGCACAACACATAGATTTCTTTCTTTGACCATTTTTGGTAGGGGAGATAGTGTCGGGATTGTCACTTCTTGTGGGCTTTTTATTTTGTGGTGTCTTGTAGATGGAGCCAGTTTCTTGAACCCCACGATTTGGCTCATGGATCATTTTGGTAAGGTTGTCAAGTATTATGGCGAAATTGCTATCAGTGGCATGATTTATGTGATTGCTCTTTCTTTTGGTGTTGATTTGACAGATCAACAGGTCATACCGGGTAGCACGAGACTTTAGCTGAAGGCTTTCCAGACCATGGGCTGGATAGCCAATAAGGTTACTACATATGGGTATGTTTCAAGGTTGGGCAACGTCCTTATGCTTACCTTCTAAACCCGGAGTGCACCATCATCTATGACCCGCAAAACTAGCTCTTTGCTTCTGATTTCCCTTGTAATCCTGCTTAGGAACAGAGCGGTGAGCCAGCCCATGCTCCAGGATCGTCTACTCAGGCTGATGAGCCTCTAGTACCCCCTTATGTTGACCAACTTGATGCGCTTAGAGGAGATATTAGTAGTCTTCGTATGGAGGTTTAGCTGTTCCATCAGTGTCACACTAATTCTGTTGCCGCTATGCAGCGTTTTATGGATGTGATGACCTCTCAGTACTAGGCTTTCTAGTCCACCTTTGGTAATGTTCCCCAGTTGCTACGCGATCTTCACACTTCTCACAAGGATGGACGTCGGGCAGCTCTAGCGATCCTTGAGTTTCCTTTATCCCTTCTCTTTGCATGTTTTTTCTCGCACATTGGGGAAATTGTGCCATTTAGCTTGGGGAAGGTATATATCACACCATGTGTACATATTATTCATCATTTAGGGATTCTTTATTTCCCGTTTTTGCATATAATTTCATTATTAGGTAGCATCTTGCATATCATCTGTATAATAGTTTTTGCATATAGTTTCATTATTAGGATTCATCTTGCATATCACCTGCATAATAGTTTTTGCATTTAGGAGTAGTCCTCCGATGATAATGAAGATCTATGCATGTGATTGTGAAAATAGAAAAAATTGTTTTTGAGAATATCATAGTTAACAAGGAATTGATTGGTTTTTCGTAAGATTGGTCTCTCCTATGTGAGATTAGATCGGTGTTGATAGCTACAACCTAATGAGGATGTTGTTATGCCTTATGGACTAACAACTTTTCAGTCTTCTTTCTTTTGTGTATGATGCTCTTCCTTGGTGACTATTCTCTAGAACTTGCATTGTATTGATTTGTTTATGCATTGAATATGATTAAGGCAATTGTTGTTTTTTGAGTTACATAGCCAAATACCACCTACATTGATTACTCCTTTTTGTCACCCTTGTGAGCCTAGCCCGTTTCTTTTGTTAATTGCATCTCTAACCCTTTACCTTGTCCTACCCAGGGGATTTTGAAGCTATGTTGATGATAGTTAAGTTGTGACATTGGAGATTTATTGTGGTGTTTGATGTGATCTAATGATTAGTTGAAACTCATGATCTGTGTTGAGTTAATCTCCTCTTAGTTATTATTGATGATCCTAATTTACTCTATAGATGATTATTAAATCCTTCATAGAAAAAAACAAAACAAAATCAAAAGATAAAATAAAAAAATTTTGTGATTTGTGTTTTTAGTATTCAATAAAAGGAAATTGGAGTTTTTCTTTGAGGAGTTATGGTTCAACTAATGGAAAAGAAAATGAAGTGCAATTGAAATGGTTGTGTTTGGAGGTTTGTAATTGTTGTCAAAGGTGTTTGAAAAGATTCACTTTCCCCTTTGAGCACCACTTTCCTAAAACTTTCCATACTCATACCTTAAGCCTTCATTACAAACGATATGAAGTCCTCATGATTCTTTGCATGTAACGTAGTCTCGTAGTGGTGGAGAGTGAGAAGATGTGTAAGCTTATGGTAGGATATAGACAATGGAACAAATCCTTGAGCGATCATTTGACCCTTTTTATACACATGAAAGATATTGTGCACGACTAAAATGAGAGCTACTATATTCATGATTGAGTCAAGCTTAGGGGAGAACTTGTGGTAAGAATGTTGTTTTTCCTTGTGTTATACTATGAGGTTTGATTGTTTTCTACCATGATAACTTTGAAATTATGTTTGAATTGATTCTGAAAATTGACATGCATACTTTATTTGAGGTGGCTATTGAACTCCTTCCTTGGTGTTTGGTTTGGATTGTTTGAGGACAAGCAATAGTTTAGCTTGGGGGAGTTTGATAAGTCGGTTTTTAGTTGCATATAGGTAGGTATTAAGTCTCATTTTCATGTAGTTTTTAGTGCTTCTTAGGTCTAATTGCATAATTTGAGCATTCTTTTGAACAATTGTATTATTTCGAGATACTTTTGGCTCTTCTTTGTGATTTTCAAGTTCTTGTGGTCGGTTGTGACTAAGAGAAGCTAAGATGGTTTCGTAGATGATCTAGTTCGCGGTTCTCGGAAGCAAGAAGAAGAGTTTGAGTGCTTTGGGGTTAAATGAATGATGATAGTGAAGAATATTCTCTTTGCGGAACCACACATATTTCTTCTTGACCGAGCAAAGAGGTGCACGCCCAAGCGTATAACCGCTTGCCCGTGCAAATATGTGGAAGAAAGGAGAAATCATCTTGTCTTGCGTGCACGCCCAAGCAAGATTTCGCTTGCCCATGCACCAAGGTGCACGCCCAAGCGGATGGCCACTTGCCCGTGCAGATCTGTGAACGAACAAAACCTTTTGTCTCGCCTGCATGCCCAAGCAGGATCTTGCTTGCCCGTGCACCATGGCGCACACCCGTGCGGTTTTCTGCTTGCCCGTGCAAGCTGCTATCCGCCTATTCCTCGACTTCAATTATTTCCTTTTCTAGTTTTTGTAAACGATAGTAGGTTTTATTAAACATAACTTTGAGTAGTTTTTGATGATTAGAAAATAGAGTTTTACTTTTTAGAGAGCTTTTTGAGAGAAAACTCCATTATTGAACCTTGATTTCTACAAGTTGGCTACTTTGTATTGTTTATTCAAGTAAAGACTAAGTTTTTATAATTTCTTCTCTTCCTTTATTGATAAGTCATTTTTATATATAGTTTTTAGGTGCATTTAGGTTGCATTTTAGAGCATTTAGTTTCATATTTAGGTTCATTATTGCATTATATTCTTAAGTTATGTTTTTCTATTTCTATTCGGTATGTTTTCTTGTTTTTGATGAATTTCAGGCATTGAAGACGTATTTGGAGTATCATTAGCTAAGCTTGAGGATTAGGAGCACTTGGAAAGAAGCTACAATGAATAAGGATCGTATGGATATGTCATAGTACGAGTTTGAGCAAAAACAAAGCAGAAAATCATTAGAAGAAATGTGAAAAAGAGTCACGTCTACCCTTCTGATCATAACTTTTGATGTTCTCCTTAAAATCAAGTAATTCCAACATATTTGGAAACTAGACTTGAAGAGCTTTCCAACGATAGGTGGCACACCCCGAGGAGACTTTTATTGAAGGAGTTATGCCTTTCGGAAGATTGCACTATTTCTGCTGGAATCTGCCACACGTACGCGCGGATCACTAATCCGCCTATTAATGATTTAATTAAGACTTTCCTTATCTTATAAATTACTTTCCAAGTCATATTAGGTTATTGAATATTATTTAGATAGGTTTTAATTCTTTCTCTCTCCTCCTCCCTCTCACGTTATTTTCTTAGGTTTTAGGTTTTAGTTTTCTCTCTTCTCTTCCTCTCTAGTTTTTAGTGTAAACCCTAGTTTTTATTCTTTTTCATTAATTCATGAGTTTCATTAGTTTCTTTCCTTGATTTCTTTGATTATGCTTTTCTTGGTAGATTTAGATTTCATTATTTATTTCATGATAGAGTAGTTTCTTTTATCTATGGTTAAGTTGAACCCTAGTATGATTTAATTCATGATTGTTTCTTTAAATTCTCATATTAATTGTTAATTGTTCTTGCTTGATTGATTTTGCATATTCCAATACTAGATTAGGGATAACTAGAATTGTTCTAATTCCATCGTCTTGATCACAACGGGAGTTGGATTTTGACGGATTTGAGTATTTCAATTAAGGACATGAAGTTCTCCACGTGAGTAGGTAGAATGGATTGTTAGGAAGTTAAGTGTCGCGTTCAATGTCTTTAATTTGCATGATTCCACGGGAGTAGGCTTGAATGCATATTAGAGAAGCCATAGATACTCGGGAGAGGTCTATGGTACTTTATAGGGTGGACTTTTCCTTGTGAGCATTTAATTGATTAGTTTGGGGTAGAAATTATTTTGCATTACTTCGTGCTAGTGGGGATACTTAACTGCTGAGTCTTTTATTTATATATTGATTAGTATAGTTGATTCGACAATCATTGATATTAATATCCTTTAGTCTTACCATTATTTAAGGGCTAATCATAGAACAACTTTCTCTCAGTGGGATCGACTCTGACTTACCCTACTACATAGTTAGGAGGATTAGTTAGGTTATTTATTTTTGTTAGGTGCGCGACACACCTATCATTTATTGTTATCTTTTTAATTTGTTTCTCAATTGCTTTGTTCTTTAATTAGTGCATGAATTCCCCCCTTTATCCTAATTTAATTTGATTAATTATCCTTACTTGATTCACTAGTAGAATTAATGCTATTTGCTGCGGTTAAAAAGTGGCCCATTGCTACGGTTTTGGGCGCACAGCAATTAAGGGGGCAGTAATAGGTATTAATTATATTCCTGCGGTTTTTAGGCCAAACCGCAGCAATATTATAATTTTTTATCTAGTTAACACGTAATATTGCTGCAGTTTTTAGGGCAAACCGCAGCAATATATGTTATTTTATAATAAATAAATAACTTATTACTGCGGTTTTTACTGAAAAACCGCAGCAATATGTACAGGTATAGGTAAAAAATTTTTTTTTTTTACTTTTTTGCATTTTGCAATCAAATTTGAAAATGAAAAAATCCTATTAAAAAAACAACATATTTTCGCATAGTCTCCGAGTATTTCGCATTGCAGGCGCATAACATTGACAACTTAGTTACAATGACTAATTACTAAAAATATATTAAAAAAATAAGTATTTGAAAAAAAAAATCTTAAAACAAAAAATCTACAGATCTAAAATAACGAAAAAAAAGAAAAAAAAGGAAAAAAAAAGAACCAAAAAAACAAGTGTTAAAGTTGTTATGAACATCACTATGAAATCTAAAGAACAAGAGTTATAAACCCTAAGAAACAAAAAAAAACAAGTGTTGAAATTATAAAAATCAAACAAATCCTAAAACAAAATCTACAGATCTAAATTATACAACCTAATGAACAAAAATTCGAAATATGAACACAAAAATCTACATATCTAGAAAAAAAATAACGGAAAAAAAGGAAAAAAAAAAAGCAGATCTAATTTCGCGACGGCCTTGACCACACGAAGAAGATCGGAGCCACGAGCAAACGAACCCGAGTGAGATCTGAATCGAGCACCGGTGTTGCGACGACCAGTGTTGGATGACGAGTGCAAACGACGACCGGAGGGAGGAACGAACACGAGTAAGAGATGATGCGAAGCGAAGCGAACGAGTGAGGAACGAGTGACGAAGCGAAGCGCCGGTGTTGCGACGACCGGTGTTGGATCAGAGAGTGAGGAACGAGTGATGAAGCTTGCCGGAGAATAGTGACGACCGGTGTTGGATCGGAGAGATGAGAAAATAGAGGAGTGAGAGAGGATGAGAGGTTGAGAGCAGAGTGAGAGAGAGAGGGGTTGAAGAGAGAGGCGGTTTTGAGAGTAGAGTGAGAGAGAGAAGCGTGTGGTGAGAAAAAAACCCTAAGTGATAAAAGCACGTCTTTTATACTGGTTTATAATATTTTTAAATGATATTGTTGCGGTTCTTTCAAAGAACCGCAACAATATATTAAAATATTATTTTCTAATATTATTTTATTATATTGCTGCGGTTTTTTACCAAAACCGCAGCAATATTTCGGTCAAAAAGTCAACTTTTTTTCAAAAATTTTCATGTTGATACCATATTGCTGCGGTTTTAGGCCAAAACCGCAGCAATATCTTTATTTTATATTTATCTTTTCTTTTCACGTGCTATATTGCTGCGTATGAGTAAAACCGCAACAATACCACTGCAGCAAATAGCATTTATTCTACTAGTGATTGAATTGTGTTGATTTTCATTATCATACTAGGGATAGGCGATTGTGAATTGATTCCTTGTGTCTTGTTTTCAATGGGAATTTAATATAGATGGTTTTGTTTATTCAATCAAGAGTACGAATATCTCTATGGGAATAAGTATATAGGATTACTAGGAATTTGTTTGTGATGTCATGTTTAATGTCTCTTTCTTACATGATTCCATGGGAATAGGTATTATTGCTAGTTTAGAGTAGCCATAGGTACTCGGGAGAGGTATTTGGTATTTATAGGGTGCATTAGTCCTTTTAGACAATTGATTATGTTTATTAGGATGAGAATTATTCATGTATTATTCGTGCTGGTGGGGATACTTAATTCTAGGTGTATGTTTTTATTGAATGATTTTACCTCGTGTATTATTACTAGTTGCCATAGTTTAGCGTTAGTATCAACATCTCTTTCACCGTTGTTTGTCACTTGTTTAGTTAATTTGAGTCGAGATTTCTAGTATTTGATACCGTTTGTCTTTGTGGATTCGACCTTGACTCTCCCTACTGCATAGTTAGGAATTATCTTTGTTAGGTGTGCAACACGCCTATCAGTGACGGAGCTTACTCCATTATAAGCACCTTATGAATGTTGTTTGTCCATCTTCAGTACTAGGGGGTTGAGTGAGGAACGGTCACACCCCTGTATTCCGCCGTTGTAGAAGACATACGTGGCATGTCCAGCAAACTAGCTTTCTCTTCTACTGAATAGAGATTGGTGAGAGACAGTTGTTTGAGATAAGGTTTACCTAGCTCATGGAGTCTGTTTCCCCAAAGATGAAATAGATGGTTTTCTTACCTTTAACTTCTTTATAATCCCTTGAGGTGATATTCTCTTGTCACCCTCTCTCTTAGTAGATCTAGCCTTTTGTTAGTCCTTGTTTTCTTTAAATTACCCTCTCTGGATAAGGTCTTCGATATTGTTTTCTAGCCTGATGCACTTATTAATTGAATGGCCTGGGCAATCGTGGAAGTTATGGTGTTTGTTTATGTCCTTGCTAACTTGTGTGGTTCATAGTGGCTTTTGCCACTTTTGGTCATTCTCATTCAGGGCATAGATTGGTGTCTTACTCGCAGTTAAAGGTGTGTAATTGTTGAATTTTTATAGGATGGGCCTTTTCTACTTGGTGGGAGCTTTAGTGGGTTTAGTAGCTCTATTGGCCTTCTCTCGTGTCCCTTGGCCCTCCTTTTGGGCTATTTGTTTCCTAGGTGCAGTCACTATGTTGAAGTCTTCACTAGCGATGTACTTGTCGACCAGCTGAAGGGAGTCTCCAAAAATTTGTATTAGAGATCAATTAAGGTCCTCCCTCAAGTGCTATAGCTGCAAACAACTTCTCAGCACATGTATTACTAGGAAGTGTTCCAATTGTGGGATAAACACCACCTCCCGGTTGAAACTGCCTATGAGATCGCACATACTCTCCTGCATCTCTCGCTAAATGGTCATTAACTCTATAGTTTACTTGGCACGCCTGTATCCACTGATGAACTACCTTTTGAAGGTGTCTAACAGTTGTATGAAGCTGTTGAGTGAGTCTCTTGGAAGATTGTGGAACCAGGCTTGGGCTACCCCTGTAAGGGTAGTTGGGAAGAATTTTCATCATGGGGTGTATGTTTTCTTAAATACATTAGGCCCTCGTACGTTGCCATGTGTTGCGACGGATCTCTACTTCCGTCATATTAAACATGACAAGGGAGTTTGAATTTTAGGACTGCATCTTACATGACCTCCCTTACAAAAAGAGACTTTTGTAGGTGGTGGGTATCCCTAGCAGTTGTTGTTGTCCTATTTATCACTGGATCACTGATCATTCTACCTTGACTATTGCAAGCTAAGCCTTGTTGTGGTTTGGCTTAGGGTGTTTTCCTGCTTGGCTGTCACCCTTGGCCTCTTATCTGCAAGATGCCTTAATGATGATTTTCCTTTTGGATCCGCCTTCTTTATTTCCTCGTGGCATCTTTTGGGGTGTTTGCTTTGTCCAAACATCTCGAGCCTTCAGGCTATAGTGTTTTTTTCGGTTGGGATCCATTTGGGACCATACCTTGAACCAGGTATATCTGCCCAGATTGTAGAGTCTTCATGGCGGGATCCATAGTTTCCCAGGTCAGGAAGGTAGGAGGTTGTACATGAATTGCCTCCCCTGTTTCTTCTCTTGGTTGGGACCTACTCGACATTTGATCGAGGATTTTCTCTACAAGGAGTGCGCATGGGGCATCTTTCCCCACTTCCTTCACCTAAGTGGTGTTTTGGGTTCTCATCTGCGATGTGGGCTTCCATGGTTGGATATTCGAGAGTGGGCTTTTAAATCAAACCCCTCCTTCTAGCGCTAGTTTGTTTTTGGTAAAAGTAGTAGTCTGAGTGAAATTAGTAAGTAGGCTTTGGATAATTGGATGTGAGTACGATGAGCGTTGGGTCGAATCTCCAAATGGACCATCACCTGCAAATTAAGAACACTGGCTCGAGATTTTTCCAGGTGAATTCTCTCTAATGCTTAAGTGAGATGGTTGAGCAATGGTAAGCAAGAGAGTGGAGAGGATTGTCTAATGTATGTGTTTATTTCGTTAGATTAATTTACCTCTATTTTGGTGTTAAGTGGACTATATATAGTGGGAGGTAGGTACTTATGAGAAGCCTTGGAAGTCTTACCTCCACTCATACCCCTTTGAGCTTGGTTGCTTTGCAATGGACATGAGATCAAGTCGCATAGGGCATGAGCCTGTATATAGACTCCCAGCAAAAAGTAATGATATTCTTTCACAAAAATCTCACTTGTTGAATACTATTAGGTCTTGGATCGAGTCTTATGTTATAGAGTTAGCTTTCTTCCAATGGGATAATGTGCAAGAACTTGCATGGTAATCTTTGAAAGTTTGGAGGTGGTTGGTTTAAGGGGCCATGAAAGATCCTTTTAACTTTTACTTGGTCTAGGAGATGGTTGTGTATCGTCCAAGAAATTAAGAAATGCAAAACCCGTTGAAGAATTATTCACGTGGGGCAATCCATGACTCATACTACCTTCGTCCCAAAAATATATATCCCGTTTTTTTTTTCATGGTCAAACTTTAAAATAATCTTTGACCAAATATTTTCATTGATATATTAAAAAAACATACTCATGTGGATCTTGTTACATTAGTCTCAAGGTGTAGTTTTATAATATCAATTTTTTACAATTTTTATTATTGCGTAACTAAAGTTATTGATGGTCAAAGATACGTGTTGGAGACCGTGCAAAAAGAAACGGGAATATATTTTAGGATGGATGAAGTAGTTAAGTTCGTGTTGCCTCCCTTTGGGTTCAGGTAACACAAACTCCGTTTTGGCTCCTTTTATTGTGATTATTTTTCCCCCCTTCGTATTCGACCATCGTGAGATCATCTCTTATTTTTTCCACACAATCTCCGAGTATTCTGGAACTCTTCCTCCTAACAGGCGTGGGTTCAAATTGAAAACATTCTGGTATGGGTTCGTTATCCTGGGTTGAAATAGATTGGCAATGGGTGAAGTTGTTATTGGCCTGTGTTTGGGTATTGGTTTTTGGCTTAGGGATGGATTTTGTGTTTAGGATAGCATCTTTATAGGACCTATGGTCTAGGTTTGAAGTGTTTTTAGGGGCTGGTTATTTGTGGTTTGGGATGAATTTGGGGGTCATATGAGTTTTAGGCTGAGATTTAGGGTGGGATAAGGTTTGGGAGGTGTCGTTCTTTGCAGCGAAGACTCGCAACCGACCACCGAACAATTTTCTTCCGTTTTCTTTTCTAATGGCGATTCTCTGGGATTCACTTGAGAGGAACTGAACAAAGGCAAATCTATGCTGGCATTGAGGTCTGATTTTTGCGGGTATGGAGATGTTGGTAATGGGGCCATAAGGAGCAAAGGCTTTGGCAATGTCATATTCGCAGATGTTAATGGGGAGGAAGTCTATGAAGCAGGTTCTAGAGGCTGGCTGGGGTGGTTTGGTTGATCTGGTTTTCCGACGACGGGCTGGCATCTAGGACAAGAGTATCATGAGTTTAATTCTTGATAAATAAGTTTTATAACAATTCACTTATTAAAAAAATTTTAAGCTGATACTCCCCCTTAGATCTTAATTACATAGGCACATATTTCAAAAAAAAAAGTAACCTTAATTACATTGGCTCAGCCTCATCATTTACTTATTCTTTCTATTCGAGTAATATTTTATGTAAAAGGATAGTATAGACTTTTCCAATAGTAGTAGACTTGTATTGTAAATACTATATATATTAAATGCTAGGGTTAACCTAATCAGTTAACACAATTATTCTCCACACTTGTACATGGTATCACAGCCTAGGTTTTTCTAAAAGATTTTTTTCCTTTTAACGCTATGGATTCAATCTCCTCCGCGTCACCATCGATCATCATTGCTTCGGCCGCCATGGCCGCCCTAGCACCGCCCATGCCGACACGTGATCCTGTCGGGTCGCAGCTTCTCGGCGCTGCTTACTCGCAGCCTTTCGCTGCCTCCTCCTTCTTGCAGCCCCTCTCGGTTGCCGGTGGTTTTTCATCTCCCCTTCCCGGTTTCTCCTCTGTGCTCCTCCACGGCTCGTCGCCTCCCTCGTCATCTAGTACCCTGTCGAGGTTTCCGCCGAGATTTCCCTCGCCGTCAGTAACGCCAGTCGCCACTGTAAAGCCGTCGTTTTCCACGGCCCCGCCGTCGCCTTTATTTATCTTAGTGCAAATTTCTATCCCTAATCTCAGTAATTTGATAACTATCACTCTCTCTTCTCTTAAGGATTATTTGTTGTGGAAAACTCAAATTACTTGTTTGCTCCTTTCCCATCAGCTACTTGGTATGGTTGAAGGAACTGTTTCAATTTCCCCTATTACTATTATTGATGAACGTGGTGTTTTGGTTCCTAATGCACAATTTATGGATATTTGCGTGTGGATCATCAAATTAAATCCTGAATTTTTACCACCTTGTCTCATGATGTTTTTGTTGATATGCATGATTTATCCACCTCTGTGGAAATTTGGAATCGTTTGCAAACTAGATTTATGCATGCTAGTATGGCTCGCTCTATGGAATTGAAAGGTTGTCTTACTCGTATTAAGAAGAGTGATTCTCAGACTATGGATGGTTATTTGCGTGAGATTAAAGTTATTGCAGATTTCTTAGCTGATATTCAGTGTCTTGTCTCTAATCAGGATTTAGTTTAACATACGTTGTCTGGTTTGGATCTTGATTCCGAGTATGATCATATTGTTACCACTTTGCTGCATAACCCGTTTCCACTTAGTTTTTATGATTTGCGTCCTAAGCTTCTGCTTCATGAACAACGCCTAAAAGTTTGAAGGATGGATCTGATTCCTCTTCGCATCGGAATAGAGGGGGGAAATATTGGCCTAAGTCAAAATAATCGGGGTAATAGTGGTAACAATAACAACAATAATTCTCGTGGTTCTAGTAATAACAACAACAACAATGCTAATCGGGGACGCCCAGATGGTATGAGTAAATATTCTGACTTGTCATCCTATAGTATGCCTTGCCTACACTATATTACTAATGATTTGTCTTCAGCAGGAAGTAATTTGTTAAGTAGCAATTTAAACTCTACCCCTACTTCTGATACTTGTGGTCTATGTTGGTTTCCAGGTCATCAAGCTGCCTATTGTCATCAAAGATTCAATTCCAGCTTTGTTCCCTCTTCATCTGAAAGTGTGACTCGAGCCTTAGCTGCACAGTTTGTTGGTGGTGAAGCTAATGATTCAGTCTGGTACCCAGATTCGGGAGCTGCCTCTCACATGAACCCTCAGGATGGTACGTTTTCTGCTAAAACTCCTTACACTGGGTCTAGTTCTATTGTAGTTGGTAATGGTACCTTACTCCCAATTAAAAGTACTGGTAATTTAACCTTAAAAACTAAAAGTCGTCTGTCATTTTCCTAACTTGAAACATAATTTATTATCAGTTAACAAGTTGTGTCAAGAAAATGAATGTGTTGTGAGTTCTGATAAAAAATTTGTTTCTGTTAAGTGAATCAGACCGCAGTGACACAGTCGTCCAAAGCTTTTGAACCCGAAAAAAAGATGGAATTCTCCTTACTCTAAGGAGTAAGTGAGTATAAACTACCTTACTCTAACGAGTAAGTGAGTCTAAACTACCTTACTCTAACGAGTAAGTGAGTCTAAACTACCTTAAAGGGAAGCCAATCTTCATAAAAGAAAGACGCCGGCCAGCCTAGCTCATTCTTGGATGAAGAGCCCCTTTTAGTCTGACTGACATCATTCTTGAATGAAGAAAAGCGAGATCCTGCCACCACACGCGAGGGTGCACGGAAAGCAAATATTTCCCTTTTCAGTTGTTACAACGAGGCATCGCCGAATGAGACCCGATTCTGACCAGACAACGGGGCAGCTCTACTTCGGGGATCTGTTAAGCAAGGTGTCTACCCTCTTCAACCCATTGTTGTCCCTTTTGAGTCTCCAGTTCCTGCTTTCCTAGCCAGTACGGAATCGGGCGCAGCTTGGCATGCTCATCTTGGTCATACCTCCTTTAGCATCTTAGGATATTCATGTTCAAATAATTCTATCACATGTACTTCTAAGTTTCATGATGATTGTGTTGGTTGTAAGTTAGGAAAAATACATCGTTTACCTTTGATTCAGTTGAACATGTTTGTCCATATCCATTATATAAAATTCACAGTGATCTTTGGCAATCTTCCGTTTTGTCAAATCAATTATATCGTTACTATGTTGTGTTTGTTGATGATTTATCGCGATATTCATGGATTCATCCTTTACTTCGAAAATCTGAAGCTCATTCGTTCTCAATTTCTTGTGTTTAAAAAGATGGTTGAAAATATCTTTAATTGCAAAATTAAGATTTTTCAAAGGGATGGAGGTAGGGAATTTGATAATTCTCCTCTTCTACAACATTTTCGTTACCATGGCATAATTTTTCAAAAATCTTATCCTCATACTCAAGCTCAGAACAGTATTGTAGAACGTAAACATCGTCATATTATTGAAATGGCTCGTACTATGCTAATTCATTCTAATTTTCATGCTGAATTTTGGGTTGATGCATCATACGCTGCCACCTACACCATTAATAGATTGCCCAGCTCAGTTCTATGGGGTGTTTCTCCTTTTGAAAAATTATTTCATTGTCCCTATTCCTATCATTTTTTGAAAAAGTTTGGTTGTGAAGGCTTCCCTTTGTTCTTGAATTCTCAAAATCACAAACTACGACCTAAGTCTAAAATCTGTGTTTTTATTGGATATGCATTGGATTATAAACATTATCGTTGTTTTGACCCTACTACCAACAAAGTGTTCACTAGTCGTCATGTTCTTTTTCATGAACATAAGTTTCCTTATCGTGCTCTTGTTGGTCCTGCGTCTACTGTACCCTACACATCACCCATGGTCCTAACATTTGATTGGAACCTCACCAATGTCGCCTGTGTGCCTCCTTTTTCGCATGTCTCCCCTCCCATTGAAATTGCATCGCCTTTGATGCATTTCTCTCCTCCCGACAGCCATGTGGTTGCCTCGGACCAATACCCACCAGCTAGTGCTGGGTCTCCTGCCTGGCCCCCTGCTCGCCAAGCGCCCGCTGGGCCTCCCCTTCCTCTCCTTCCTCGTTTGCCTGGCACGCTGAGGACCCAGCACCCGCTGGGCCTCTCCACTCACCCACGTCAAGTTCTGCCTGGTCCGCTGGACTCCAGTGCGCGCTGGGTCCCACTAGTAGAATAAATGCTTATCGCTGCAGTCAAAAAGTGGCCTATTGCTGCGGTTTTGGGCGCGCAACAATTAAGGGGGCAGCAATAGGTAATAATTATATTGCTGCGGTTTTAAACCGCAGCAATATTTGGACATATTGCTGCGGTTTTTATGTAAAGCCGCAGCAATATATTTATTTTTTAATAAAAACGTATAAGGTATTGCTGCGGTTTTGGCTCGAAACCGCAGCAATATCTTGGTCTATTGCTGCGGTTGTTGCCCAAACCCGCAGCAATAGGTCTGGTATAGGTAAAAAAAAAATTTTTTTTTTTGAAATTTAACAATTAAATTTGAAAGATTAAACCACGCAACTAACCCATCCACCATCCACCAAATTTGCAGACAAACTAAACATGAAATAACTTGAATCTCATTAATATATAAAAATAAAAAAACTAGTTACATAAGTAATACAAAAGATCAAAAAGAAAAAATAACAAAACAACTATTACAACCTAATGACTCATTACAAAAATTATAATAAAAACAAAAAATAAGAAACTGTCTAGGAAGACGAGTGTAATAACAAGAGTTTACAATTCAGGGCCTAGGAAGTTGTCTAGGAAGACGAGTGATTGGTTAAGATCAATGTCACTGCAGGTTTGTAATTAGTGGTTGCTTGCTTTGGTTCTAAGGCGGTCCAACCTAGTTGGTTCGCCTTGGCCTTTGTTAAGCTAGGTTGTATGGTTTCTGATTGATGTTTCAATATATATTACTGATTTAGAAAAAAAAAAAAAAAATAAGAAACTGAACTAAAAAACGAAAAAAATCAAAAAAATCCTAAAACAAAAAAATCTACCAACACTAAAACGAGAAATCACAAATAGATCTTAAAAAAAACAAGAGAAAAACGAAAAAAAAAAAGAAAACGAAAAACCGAAACGAAAATTTTCAGATCTCCGGTGGTCAGAAACGAGCAAAGGACTATTGGATTTCGCAGCGCTCGCATCAACGGCTCACATCAACCACCGAATTTCGACGAATGACGAGGAGAGTGAACGACGAAGGGAGTGAATGGCTCGCATCAACGGCTCGCATCTGTCTCTCGCTGATGGCGACGAACGACGAGGAGAGTGAACGAAAAGGGTAGCGACGAACGAGGGAGGAAGCAAAGCCGGTGGATTTGTTGCGACAAACGACGAGATTAACATGTTCGGCTATTTTATTTCGTGGGTAGGAGAGAGGCGAGAGACAAGAAGAGGAGATGAGAGAGGAGATCAGAGAGCTTCGGGGACGACCAGAGGAGAGAGAACATTAGGGACTGGTGAGAGAGGATGTTGAGAGGCGTGTTTGAGGGTGTGAGTATGAGAGAGGCATTATATGCGAAACCTTAACTTTTTTTTAAATACTTTTTAATATATTGCTGCGATTTTGTCAGAAACCGCAGCAATATATTAAAAATATAATATTTTAATATATTGCTGCGGTTTTTGACAAAATCGCAGCAATATATCTAGTCAAATAGTCAATTTTTTTCAAAAATTTTCCATTGATATCATATTACTACGATTTTAGGCTAAAACCGCAGCAATATCTTTATTTTATATTTTACCTTTTATTTTTATGTGATATATTGCTGCGAATGGGTAAAACCGCAGCAATACCACCGCAGCAATAAACAATTATTCTACTAGTGTCCAGTGCTGGCCACGATAATCTCGCGTCTTCGACGCTTGCCCACACCGAGTCTATCCCGCGTGTCGTTGTTGGCCTCGTCCAGCGCGCATAAGGGCCCTCTCCTACTTATGTCAGCATCGTCCCATTTCCCTCTATGTCTCTGTGTCCTTCGGTTGTCCTTAATCGTCACCCAATGGTTATAAGGTTAAAAGACAGTGTGTCCAAGCCTAAAGTCTTACTTAACCTAAACACTACTATTGTCGAGTCTAAACCTACTAATTTTAAACAAGCTTCTAAAGACTCACGTTGGCGTCAAGCTATGCTAGATGAATATAAGGCTTTAATTAATAATGACACATGGGAGTTGGTACCTCGCAACTATGATAAGAATTGACTTGGTTGTAAGTGGGTTTATCGGATTAAATACAATTCTAATGGTTCTGTGGAGCGGTTCAAAGCCAGGCTTATCGTTTTTGGAAATCACCAGCATGTAGGTATTGATTACTTTGAAACCTTTAGTCCTATTGTTAAGCCTACTATTGTTCGCTTAGTTCTTACTATTGTTGTTTCTCTTAAATGGTTTATTCGTCAATTAGATGTCAAAAATGCTTTTCTTCACGATTTTCTTCATGAAGAGGTTTATATGCGTCAACCTTCGAGTTTTATTCATCCATCTAAACCTGCGCATATTTGTCGTCTCCGTAAGTCCATTTATGGTTTGAAACAAGCTCCTCGAGCTTGGTTCTCTCGTTTCAGCAATTTCCTATTATCTATTGGTTTCAAGTGCAGCAGTTGTGAAACTTCCATTGTAATCACCCATAATTTTAAAGGATTTTATAAATATATTTTAGTATTTATATATTTATATTCAAACATAATTGAGTTTTAAATGATTTGATTATTTAAAGAAGGTTGACTATTTTAAAAGTCAAATGAAATTATTTTAATAATTTAAGAAAGTTAAAAATATTTTATTTAGGCATGCTTTGAAAAACGTTTGAAATACTAATTTGACTTGGAAAAGAAGTTTAAGTGGGTTTGAGGAACCCAAAATTCTAAATAAATGAGGAAAACGAAGTTATATTGATGTTAGGAGTTCTATTCTATTTATCCTATTCATCATCAAACTTAAAAAGAGCCCAATCTCCTTTTTCCTAAGCCCAAAAGGAAGCCTCCCTATAAATATCTTAATACACAATTATTTTATTCCAAACAAAGATTATTTTCTCTCTCCTCACGGTTTTCTTTCCCTTCCTACACTCGTTTTTTTCTTTCACTCGAATCTGATTATCCAGATTTCTCATAGTTTCATTTATTTTTAGCCACAACTTCCTTCTTAGAAATTATAGATCTCGAAAATCTATTGAAGTTAGGCTCAAGAATCACTCGATTCCAGTTATTATTCTATCAGTTATGGCCTCTGCAAGTTTCAAAATTTTGCTGCCATTTCACTCGCGATTTCGGTATTTCACTCTTTTCTCCCTTTTTCTTTTGATTATTTTCCTCGTTTTTTTTATATATTGATTTCATATATATTGATTTAATATTTTTAAGTATTATTTTATTAAATTATTATTTAAAGATTGTATCTTTAATTATTTCAGATTATATGTTTCATATTATTAAGCAAAAGAATTTCATATTTAATATTTTATGTTCAAGATGAGATTTAAATATTAAAGTCTTGATTTTTGAGGTTTTAACATTTTATTTTAGTAGTACCATATTTATTGAAATATATAAGCTTTGGTATCAAAACAATTTTAGAAAAGGTTTTGACACGTTTTTAATTGAAGTTTTATTCCTGTAAATTTATTGATATATTGATATCCAATGTTTTGTATTTTGTTAGGCGGAGATTATTCCCTAGGCAACTTTTAGAGTAGAAAAGTGGCCTCTCAATTTGTCTACACAAGGTACGTACATACCTGTGTGCTATGTGATTAGTATCATGATTTAAGGAGAAAGAATTTTAGTATCATGTATAGGAACTCATTAAGTTCATATGCAATTTCTAGTATGATTGATTTTTAGATGTTTTATGCCTGTGTGCAAGCATGTGATTTTGAGATTTATTATGAGTAAAGATTGTCATGTTTGTATGGAATATTTGATGCAAGCATGTAGAAGGGAATTTTATTTATTAATTCACATGAGGAATTAATATATGTTAAAGAGATTGAATCATGTTATTCATATGTTCCCTTACAAGTATTATTTTCCCTATCTTATGAGTACCGTGGGCCTTATTTGGTAAGTTGATAAGTTATGCCCTTTTAAATGTAAGATTATTGTTGGCTAGATTTAACAACATAAGAAGTTTGAGATTAAAACGAAGTAATCTTGGATTGTAAGTTGTGATCACTTATGTAAACCTAAGATAAAAGAAGTAAGTTGTGATTGATTGATTTATATTTCTGTGATTGCTTGTAGGTTTGTCATAACAAGTGATAACATGTAAATAACGTAAAGTGTAACAACGATAGTCATAGACTTTAGACTGGTGCACGTCTAGAGTTGGAAATTAGGTGTTGGTTCATGGTGAGCGTGCCATGGCTTTCCTGGGCATGGATTGATCACCATTCCTATTTTAGAAAAAGGTTCCTCGATATAGTAGGTCATTCTGAAATATGTGGTAGCTCCCGTATTTCGTCTTCTTAGTGAAGGCATTAGCATATAAGACAGTTCGGGTCCAAGTAACTATTCCATTAAAGTAATAAAAATATATTTAGTTTAGTAAAAGTTGTCTGCAGAATATTATATGATTATATTATTTATTTATCCCTGCATGTTATTTATGTAGTATCATGTTAGGAATGCTTATGTTTTAGTATGTAGTACTCAGCTTGCTGATTACGTGCTTTGTTTGTGATTGTGATCATGGCTTTGCCTTATTGATCATGTGATGACCCATTTTGGTGAGCAGATTCACTATAGCATTGACATTACAGGTTCGTAGATGTGCATCATTGGAAATCTGGAATGGGGAGAATGTGTAACTAGAATATTTTACTTTTCTGCATTATTAAGAACGTATTTTATTAAGTTTGTTTGAGTAGACTCATTTAGATTGTTTGGTTTGTAAATACTTAGTTATTTATTTATTATAAAAGTTTAAAGTTTAGTTATATGTGTTTTTCACTGCAAAATTCTGAATAAGCCGATACGTTATCACACGGGCGATAATACTTGGGTAATTCTCTACTTTTATATTATAAAGGTATTTCTGAAAAGAGAGAATTATCGGGGTGTTGCAAAGTGGTATCTGGGAGCTTTAGGTTATTTTGAAAACTTTTAGGCGCCTAACTAACTTGCTAGTTATTTGAATAAACCCTTAGAATTGCTCCTACTTATTCATTTTGAAAAACTTATAGGAACATATTATTATATTTTTTTTTTGTAAGACCGAAAATTTTCCTAGAGGAAGTTCAAAAATTTTTCTTTAACTTTTGTAAGTGCTCGAATTTTTATTATTATTAGGACATTGTCCCAATTTTTTTTTTTTGAGGAAATCGAATTTTTTTTTTTTAGAATCGCTTTTTTTTTTAATTTCATAAGGTTTGAAAAAAAATTTAGTCGATATTTTTAGTTCGACGTTTAATTAGGGCCTGTTCTCCCCAGCTTATTTTCAATTCAGTTCAGTTCAGCTCCAATAAGTTCAGTTCAGTTCAGTTCAGCTCAGCTCCATTCTTTTATAATCATTTTGTTAAATATTATTATTATGTTGGTATAATTTATTTTACTAATTACTCTTATTATTATTATTATTATTATTATTATTATCATTATTATTATTATTATTATTTAAATATATATCATTACTATTAAGTATTATTATTATTGTTGTTGTTTCTATATATTATTTTGTTTATTATACATTTACTCATTATTATTACTATTATTATTAGGAGGAACATGGTTTAGGTCAAAGCACAAATAAACCCACTTTTTTTAGCCCATAAACCAAATCAAATTGCATCAAGACGTTTTATGATGTAATTTTCGCGGTCCAACCCAATCATTATTTTTATTACTAAATATTTTTATATTATTAAATCTAATTATTAAAATAGTAATATTAATTTACTTCTTAGATATTATTGTTATTATATATCATCATCAAGTATTAATATATTCATATAAATAATATAAATAATTATTATTAATTATCATTATTATCATTAATTATTATTATTATTAATAATTTATGATTATTAATATTATTTATTTATAACTATCATTTAAAAATATCCAAAATACTATTATTATTGTTATTCATTATTATTACTTATCATTATAATTATTATTTAATATTCATATTATTATTGTTTAAAATATTATTTATATATTTATTACATTCAATTTAATTCAATTTAATTTAATTCAATTAAATTCAATTCAATTCAATTCAGTTTAGTTTAGTTCAGTTCAGTTCAGTTCAGTTCAGCTCAGCTCCAATAAGTTCAGTTCAGTTCAGCTGTTTTATGCCGAAGAGAACAGGCCCTTAGTATTATTTTTAAAGGATGCTTGAATTATTTTTGCCTTTAAAGTTTTAATTGTTGCATTGTGAGAATGGGTAGTATAGGAAGGGGATATAGAATAGAAATATTATATGCCTGCATCGAATAGTTAGTTCAGCGAGCATGACTATTATTTTTCTTCCCTGCTAACAATGCACTATTATTTTTCTTCCCTACTAACAATGCATTATTAATTTTCTTACCTGCTAATGATGCATTATTATATTCTTCCCTGCTAATGATGTATGATTATTTATTTTGTTCCCTGCTAACTGTTTATATTTCTTCTCTGCTAAGTGTTACATTCTTGTGTCTATGATGCTAAGAGTACCTCTTTATTGTTTATTAATGGGAATTGCGTTCAAGGAGAACACTAAGTATATCCATTGGAATAAGTTTATTTGTTGTAGATCTCTAACCATGTTTGTCAGGCAAGTTAATAGAGGAGGAAGACATCATAACCATATTATAATAGATGATGATGAGAATGTTTGATGTCATGAGTTTGGAAGTGATAGCTACACTAGCTTAGAGAGCATCATGTGTTATGTGTTAAAAGTAGACATCACTATTAGCGATATATGAAGTAATTCAAGAGTTTGAACGTACTAGAGCGCAAACATGTAAGGACATCTATAATGTTATTTGGAGACCTTATTTGAGCGATGTGAGTGTTTTAGAGATGGATGAAAATGGACATCAGCCCAAAAGGATTCGGATCTACTAGATTTAGGAATTCATATTATTATTATTCTAGTGAAGACTTTGGAGATATTGAAGATGAAATGTTTAATCCATAAAGGTATAAAGGAAATAAGGATAGGAAAGATAGTGTAATTCCATATAGTATTTGTTTATGCTTTAAGATTAGTTGTTGGAAAGTACTCAAGCTACAATAGTTTAAATTTCCTTATTTAGCATTCTTATATTGTTGAGGAATAAGTTGGTTATTTTGCATTGGAAGAATATTCTTATTATCAATTGAGGAATAAAAGCTATTATGAGTAAGAATTTATTCTTGGTATGTGATGGGAATATTTTCATTATTTAAATTTTCACTATGTGATTATATTCTTGCTTGCTTGTTTCTACTTGCATGTTCACGTGAATATATTTTGCATGGATGATTATGTGATTATTAGAGAACATTTCATGTTGAACTTGAAAGTAGTTGAGAAATTGTTTGTTGATGCGATCTTTAATGATCGAATCAAATATTGCCTTCTTCGATGAGCATGTAAGTTATGCTCGAACCTAAAGTAGGGTTACGTTAAGTTTCTGTCGCAAAGTAGAGTGTCAAACAATAATAATGATGGCTTAGATTCTGCTATTCGCCTATTGGCAGAGAATTGGACTCGAAAGAGTTGAGCGTCCCGGTTCTGCCGGGACATGTTTGAGAGACTAGTTAAGATTCAACCGTCGTACCTTAAGGGTAAGCTGACCTTATCCTCTTAGAGAGTCGGATTAGGGTGTTTGAAAAGATTTTTGTGTTGTGAACTGTCCTGAGAGTATGAAAGTAGGTCAAGTTATACAGTATCTGAAAGATGAGACTGACTTATGGTGAAAAGAGAATGAGATTATACTTAGTATTGTGAAAGAGTTTAATTGAGAATCATTTATTGCTGCTTTAAGAAGAAATTTTTTACCATGCTTTTATGAGGAAACTAAAGGTCCACGAGTTTATCAACCTTAGGATGGGGAGCATGACCATCTCTGAGTATTATAGCAAGTTCATAGCATTGTCTAGATTTGCACTTGAGGTAATAGCCACTGAGGAGTTAAAGGCTTAGTGATTTGAGCAAGGTTTGACCGAGGAAATTCAATTAGGATTAATAAATTACAAAGAATATTAGTATACCTGCTGGAGAAATCATAAGGTGTACCATGTTGTCTAGAAATCTGCCTTTAAAGATAGGAGGTTGTGTCTTTTCGTCTGACATAATAGAATTTAATTTGGGAGACCACAATGTGATTTTAGGAATGAACTGGTTAAGTCTTTACAAGGCCAATATCGACTGTGAGATTCAGAAAGTAGTGTTGAGAAACCCTTTGGGAAAATTGACCTCCAATAGAGGTTTTCGGAAACCTAAGAAGTTGCGGGTTATCTCTGCTATGCAAGTGAGGAAACTGATGAGAAAGAGGTGTGAGTTATTCTTCTATAGTGTGTAGGATGTGAGTAAGGAAGTTGAAGTAAAACTTGAGGATGTACCAATTGTGAACGAGTTTATGGATGTGTTTCCGAGTCAGATTTCAGGTATGCCACCTGCTAGAGCTGTTGAGTTCACCATAGACTTAGTTCCTGGAACTACACCTATATCTAAGGAATCCTATAGAATGGCACCTCCTGAGATGAGTGAGTTGAAGATGCAATTGCAAGAACTATTGAATAAAGGTTATATTAGGCCTAGTGCATCACCTTGGGGAGCTCTTGTGTTGTTTGTGAAGAAAAAAGATGGTAGCATGAGGCTATGTATTGATTATAGAGGGGTGGATAATGTAACCATAAAAAACAAATATCCTTTGCCTAGAATAAATGACCTATTCGACCAGTTAAATGGAGCGAGTGTGTTCTCAAATATTGACTTACGTTCAGGATATCATTAATTGAGGATAGCTGATAAGGATGTACCTAAGACTGCCTTTAGAACGCGTTATGGTCACTATGAGTTCACTGTAAAGCCCTTTGGGTTAACCAATGCTTCTGTTATATTTATGAATTTAATGAATAGGATCTTTTATGAGTTTCTAGATAAATTTGTGGTGGTTTTCAGTGATGACATACTAATATATTCGAGGAATGAAGCTGAGCATGATGAGCACTTGAGGATTATTTGGGAAACATTGAGGAACAACCAATTATATGCCAAGTTCTCTAAGGTGAGTTTCGTTTGGAGAAAGTAGCGTTTTTGGGTCACTATGTGTCTAAGGAAGGAGTCTCAGTAGATCCTGCTAAGATTCAAGCTGTGATTGAGTGGCCAACTCTAAAGAGTATGTCAGATATTATTAGGAGTTTCTTAGGTCTAGCTGGTTATTATAGGAGATTTGTGAGAGATTTTTCGAAGATAGCAAGACCTATGACCAACTTGTTGAAAAAGGAGTCAAAATTTGAGTGGAGTGAAAAGTGTGAAAAGCCTTTAGATTTTGAAAGATCGTTTAAACCTCTACACATTTTTTAACCCTGCGTGAGGAATAGGGATTCAAGGTATATAGTGATGCTTCGAAAAATGGTCTAGGATGTGTGCTACAGCAGAAGGGGAAGGTAATTGCGTATGCGCCGTGTCAATTGAAACCTTATGAGGCTAATTACCCTAACCATGACCTAGAGTTAGCTGCCATAGTGTTTGCATTGAAATTTGAGACATTACCTCTATGGAGCAACTTGAAGATATTCACAGACCATCAGAGTCTGAAGTACATTTTCACCCAAAAAGACCTGAATATGAGGCAAAGAAGATGGCTAGATTGATTAAGATTATGACCTAGACACCAGTATCATGAGGGGAAAGCCAATGTGGTTGTTGATGCCTTGAGTAGGAAATCGAGTCATAGCTTGAGTGCCTTGATAGTCCTTAAGGAGTTGTGACGAGATATGCAAAGGACGAGCCTAAAGATCTTAAATCCTGGGAAAAGTAAGGCAAGACTTAGTACTCTTTCTTTGGGTTTGTCAGTTTTTGATGAGATCAAAGAGGGTCAAGTTGGAGATGAGCACCTAGATAAGATCAAGGAGAAAATTAAGCAAGGTAAGGAAGTTGATTTTAAGATTCATGAGGATGGGGTCAAGGTTAAAGGAGTGGTGTTACCACAGAATGTAATGACCCTAAGAGACGCCTTAGGATGAGGGCAAGCACCCCATATTCTGTGCACCCGGGTGATAAATTGTATAAAGACCTTAAGTTTCTATTGGTGGTCAAATATGAAGCGAGATAGCTAAGTATGTCTAATTGCCTAGCTGTCAGAGGTGAAGATAGACCATAAGAGACCTATGGGGAAGGTTCAATCTTTAGAGGTTCCTGGATGGACGTGGGATTCTATTTCTATGGACTTTGTACCGCCTTACCTAAAACGAGAAAGTGGAAATGACACTATTTGGGTTATTGTGGATAGATTGACCAAGTCCGCTATAATTACACCCATTAGGGGGACATGGAAAAAGAAGCAACTAACTAAGACTTACATTAGGCATGTAGTGAGACTACATGGAGCTCTAAAAGATTTCATTTCTGACTGTGACTCCAGGTTTCTTTCAAAAATTTGGAAAAAGGTCCAATTAAATCTTGGGACAACATTGAAAATGAGTACAACCTTTCACCCTGCGACTAATGGTCAGACTGAGAGGACTAACCAGACTATGAGACATGTTGAGAGCATGTGCGGTTGACTTTCAAGGTAGTTGAGAGGACCAATTAGATCTGATTGAGTTTTCCTACAACAATAGTTATCATGCGAGCATAAAGATGGCATCTTTTGAGGCATTATATGGACGGAAATGTAGAAGTCCCATTTGTTGGAACTACTTTAGTTATAGTCTTAGGGACATATTTTATTGAGGAAACCATTAAGAATGTCAGACTGATTCAGGCTAGAATTTAAGCTGCGCAAGATAGGCAGAAGAGTTATGCTGACTTGAAACGACGCGAGGATGAGTTTGCTATATGTGATAAGGTGTTCTTGAAAGTATCACCCACTAAGGGCGTCATGAGATAGATTTGGGAAAAAGGGCAAGTTAAGTGCTAAGTATGTAGTCCCATATGAGATTTTAGAGCGAATTGGGAAAGTAACCTATAGATTGGCATTGCCAATGGAGTTTGAAAAGATGCATGATGTGTTCCATATTTGCCAACTTAAGTGTTACATCCCTGATGAGCGTCATGTCCTAGAGCCTGAATGAGTTCAGATCGATAGTAGCCTCACGTATGAGGAAAGACCCGTCAAGATTCTCGACAAGAAAGTGCATAGTACACGCAATATGGATGTCCACATCGTGAAAGTCCTTTGGTCTAACCACGAGCCTGAAGAGGCAACGTAGGAAGCCGAAAATGATATGAGAAAGAAGTATCCAGAGTTATTCCTTGAGGTGAGTTACGAGGGCGTAACTCGTTTTCTTTAAGGGGGATAGAATGCGATAAATTTCGCGCTTTTTGTCTATTTTTATGAGATTTTTATGCATGTGTATGCCTATGTTGGGCAATTTGCACATGTTGGTGCAAAAGAAGTAGATTCTCCGCATAAGAATATGTGTTCATAAGTAACACAAATGTTTTAAGTTAGAAAAAGTGTGCACAAGTGGCATAATTTTTGTTAAACTTTTGAAAAGACGAGTTCAAACTTTTGAGTATGTGAGTTTTCGTGTCAAGTTTTGGGAAGAAACTTCTTTTAGGGGGGTAGACTGTGATCCCCCATAATTTTAGAGGATTTTATAAATATATTTTAGTATTTATATATTTATATTTAAACATAATTGAGTTTTAAATGATTTGATTATTTAAAGAAGGTTGATTATTTTAAAAGTCAAATGAAATTATTTTAATGATTTAAGAAAGTTAAAATTATTTTATTTAGGCATGCTTTGAAAAACGTTTGAAATACTAATTTGACTTGGAAAAGAAGTCTAAGTGGGCTTGAGGAACCCAAATATCTCAAAATAGATGAGGAAAAAGGAGTTATATTGATGTTAGGAGTTCTATTTTATTTATCTTATTCATCATCAAACTTTAAATGAGCTCAATCTCCGTTTTTTTAAGCCCAAAAGGAAGCCTCATTATAAATATCTTAATACCCAATTTTTTTATTCCACACAAATATTATTCTCTCTCTCCTCACGGTTTTCTTTCCTTCCCTTCACTCGTTTTTTTTTCTTTCACCCGAATCTGATTATCCAGATTTCTCATAGTTTCGTTTATTTTTTGCCAAAACTTCCTTCTTATAATTGTAGATCTCAAAAATTTATTGAACTTAGGCTCAAGAATCACTCGATTCCGATTATTATTCTATCAGTTATGACCTCTGCAAGTTTCTCAATTTTGCTGCCATATTTCACTCGCGATTTCGGTATCACTCTTTTCTCCCTTTTTCTTTTGATTCTTTTCCTCTCTTTCTTATATATTGATTTCATATAAACTGATTTAATATTTCTAAGTATTATTTCATTAAATTATTATTTAAAGATTGTATCTTTAATTATTTCAGATTATATGTTTCATATTATTAAGCAAAAGAATTTCATATTTAATATTTTATGTTCAAGATGAGATTTAAATATTAAAGTCTTGATTTTTGAGGTTTTAAAAGTTTATTTTAGTAGTATCATATTTTAGGGTTTGAAATATATAATCTTTGGTGTCAAAAGAATTTTAAAAAAGGTTTTGACACGTTTCTAAGTGAAGTTGTATTGCTGTAAATTTATTGGTATATTGATATACCAATGTTTTGTATTTTGGTAGGCGTAGATTATTCCCTAGGCAACTTTTAGAGTAGAAAAGTGGCCTCTCAATTTGTCTACACAAGGTACGTACTTACCTGTGTGATATATTGATATGTGATTAGTATCATGGTTTAAGGAGAAAGAAATTTTAGTATCATGTATATGAACTTATTAAGTTCATATGTGATTTCTAGTATGATTGTTTTTTACATGTTTTATGCCTGTGTGCAAGCATGTAATTCTGAGATTTATTATGAGTAAAGATTGTCATGTTTGTATGGATTATATGATGCAAGCATGTAGAAGGAAATTTTATTTGTTAATTCACATGAGGAATTAATATATGTTAAAGAGATTGAATCATGTTATTCATATGTTCCCTTACAAGTATTATTTTCAGTGGGCCTTATTTGGTAAGTTGATAAGTTATGCCTTTTTAAAGGTAAGATTATTGTTGGCTAGGTTCAACAAAATAAGAAGTTTGAGATTAAAAGGATGTAATCTGGGATTGTAAGTTGTGATCACTTATGTAATCCTAAGATAAAAGAAGTAAGTTATGATTGATTGATTTATATTTCTTTGATTGCTTGTATGTGTGTCATAACAAGTGATAACATGTAAATAAAGTAAAGTGTAACAAGGATAGTTATAGACTTTAGATTGGTGCACGTCTAGAGTTGGAAATTAGGTGTTAGTTCATGGTGACTGTGCCATGGCTTTCCTGGGCGTGGATTGATCACCATTCCTATTTTAGAAAAAGGTTCCTCGATATCGTAGGTCATTCTGAAATACGTGGTAGCTCCCGTATTTTGTCTACTTAGTGAAGGCATTAGTATATAAGACAGTTCGGGTCCAAGTAACTATTCCATTAAAGTAATAAAAATATGTTTAGTTTAGTAAAAGTTGCCTGGAGAATATTATATGATTATATTATTTATTTATCCATGCATGTTATTTATGTAGTATCATGTTAGGAATGCTTATGTTTTAGTATGTAGTACTCAGCTTTGCTGATTACGTGCTTTGTTTGTGATTGTGATCATGGCTTTGCATTATTGATCATGTGATCACCCATTTTGGTGAGCAGATTCAGTATAGCATTGACATTACAGGTTCGTAGATGTGCATCATTAGGAATCTGGAATGGAGAGAATGTGTAACTAGAATATTTTACTTTTCTGCATTATTAAGAACGTATTTTATTAAGTTTGTTTGAGTAGACTCATTTAGATTGTTTGGTTTGTAAATACTTAGTTATTTATTTATTATAAAAGTTAAAAGTTTAGTTATGTGTTTTCCGCTACAAAATTCTGAATAAGCCGATACGTTATCACACGGGCGATAATACTTGGGTAATTCTCTACTTTTATATTATAAAGGTATTTCTGAAAAGAGAGAATTATCGTGGAGTTACATCCATGTTCACCCTCAAGTTTTGTAGTCATCTTATGATTCTTCTATTATATGTTGATGACATTGTTCTTACTGGTAGTAGTTTTACCCTTGTCACAAAATTCATCTCTATTCTTTCTTCTCAGTTTGCTATGAAGGATTTAGGGAATCTTCATTACTTCTTAGGTGTTCAGGTTGTGCGTACTCCCTGTGGTTTATTTTAATCTCAAAATAAGTATGTTTCTGATTTACTCCGTAACTTTCATCTTCATACTGTTAAACCAGTTACCACTCCTGTTGTCTCTAGAGTTACATTGTCTCTTCTTGATGGAGAACTTCAAACTGATCCCAAAGATTATCGTAGTATGGTTGGTGCATTACAGTACTTAACTATGACTCATCTAGATATTGCTTATGCTGTTAATACGACGTCTCGGTTTATGCATGTTCCTCGTACTACTCATCTTCATGTTGTGAAAAGAATTTTCACATATCTGCAGGGTGCTTTGGATTTTGGTCTTTTCTTATATAGCTGCAATTCTCCTACTATTGTTATTGCCTACTCTGATGCAGATTGGGCGGGTTGTCCTAACAATCGTCGTTCTACTACTGGCTATGCTGTTTTTCTTGGGAAGAATCTTATTTCCTGACGTTCAAAAAACCAACTTACTATGTCTAAATCCTCCACTGAAGCTGAGTACAGGGCGGTTGCCAACACGGCTGCGGAAACTATTTGGCTCAAGCAACTTCTTGTTGACGTTGGTCATTTCCTTCGTCGTCCTGTGATCGTGTATTGTGATAATGTCTCTGCTACTTATCTCATTGTTAATCCAGTTCATCATGATCGCAACAAACATATGGATGTGGATTATCAATTTGTTCGCGAAATGGTTGCCAAGGGAGGTCTTATTGTTCGACATGTTCCTACTCAGTCTCAGGTTGCTGATATTTTTACTAAGGGCCTATCTACTGACTTGTTTATTAAGCATTGTTTCTACCCGTTCTTTCAATCCGTAAATATTGAGGGGGTGTATTAGAGCAATATTATATGTAAAAGGATAGTATGGACTTTTACTATAGTCGTAGGCTTGTATTGTAAACACGATATATATTAAATGTCAGGGTTAACCTAATCAGGTTAACACAATTATTCTCCACACTTGTACATTTTCCTTAAACCGTTTACTTTTCCTTTTCTTTATATTTAAGCAAATGACAATTTTTTATTATCTTTCAAACTTTTAATGAAAAGGAAAAAAAATTATATCTTCCTAATTCATATTTGGATCTTGCTAACGGAGGCCCTAGGGCATTGGATAAGCACTAAATACATAACCATAACCTGAAATAGTATAGATCTTGGAATGTCATTCCAAATCACGCGTCAATCTGTATAACTAATATCTCGATTCAATTAATATTTCTGTTTTTAGTTATCTTATCTAACGTCGTATTTATAAAATAGGAAGGAATTCAATAACAAATCACAAACTTGAAATCTCCTTCAAGGTGGTTGTTCATCAGAAGAATTTATCGTACATGGGTCTCATTTAATAATTAGCACATAGCCTTCATAATATTTGCGACGATCCTGACACTAGATTAGATTATCACATAATTTACATATACACTACATATGAAAAGTTTATGCATGGATCTCCAAAAGTTTAACCAATCCAACTCATCAATAATGCCCATATTTCTCATGCCTAATTTGTTGTAAATAACCAAATACAAAGTAGCTGCTAATAAAAGAGCTTTAATTTAGATGTCACAATCTTTACTACCAACCCTAAACTCATAGTTGGTATACAAGAAATGTTTGGCAAAAGGAAGCCATACATGTTGGAAACGATGGCAGCAATAAGCTTGATTGACACATTTCTACTTTCAACTTTATCTTCCTAATTTAAAATACCATATTAAGTACTTCATTTCATCTTACTTCCCTCCGCGTTGCACTGCTCACCCACCAATTAATTAGTATAAACTATACTTTTTCTCCACCAATTATGTAGTACAAATAATACTTTCTCTAATCTTTAATTTAGTTCAGGTTGGTATGACGTAAGAAAGATGCAGGTGCAAAAAATACAAATACTTTGATTCCGGGATCCAATTTTTTCAATACATTATTTTTAATTGAGCATGATTGGAGACTTGAATCTATAAAGTGGGTCCCCAGAGTAATGGGAATTCGTGCCTGTCACTGTCTCCTTCACAACTAACATTTGTTAATCTAATCAATGAGAAAGTTTCAAAGTGTTAATATCAGTGACCTAGTTTTTGGTGTAACCTATCATTTATTACTTACATGCTTAAATTAATTGTACGAATAATATTATTTTAATGGGGGAATAACAAAAAGTCAAGTTAAGCCTCTTTTTCATTGGCTATTTGCACATAACTATGTAAGCAAATGTGATTATATTAACTTAAGAAAGGACAATTGTAGTGACGTAACCAACTAATTAAGCATCTCTTGTTTTTACATTTTGTTTGTTGTTTAAATTTGCCCCCACATGCTCTTTCTATCTAACGTCATCACTTTTACAAAGATGGAGTATGATTAAGGACGTTGATGTTGGATCTAGGTTTCTAATCTTTTCTCGTCCACAACTTTCTTTTTACTAGATTCTCTTCTATCATTATTATCTTCACTTACTAATTACTATCTTGGCTTTTGTCTAAAAACTTGCCCTTCGATCCTAATGGCCTTGAAATCATAGGGCAGCTCACATTTGGGGCATGTAGAGGGAAGAGATGGTAGAACGCCATCAGCTAGTGATCAGCCTATCCATTATTAGAAATAATTTTGTAATTTTATTATATAACATATATATATAAATAGATATTGATTTAAAAATAGAAAGTGTTTCAAACACATAAACAGAGGTAAATTTAGAAACTACCACTTACCACTATCCTAAACACACAAACATGAAGTCTTATGAATATCCAATTGCACTTTGTTGGGGAAAATACTTATACACGCTAATTGATTCAACTTTTACTTTTTGTCAAAGATCGCAATGTTTCTTTTTGACAAAAAATTGGATATAAAACACATAAACATGAGTGATTTATAAATAACAAGTGTTTCAAACACATAAATAAGGATCGGTTTATAGTAGAGGTGGCCATGAGGCGGGCCCAACTGGACCAAGTCTAGGACCGAAGCGTCAACAGCCCGGACGACCTAGACCACACCAAAATCACCTCAGAACCGGCCCGAAATCGTGCAAAAGGCAGGGCTGGAGTGGGTCGAATGATGGACAGAGGAAAACGAACTGGACCGCCCTTGAAACTGAATTGTGGACCGTAATGGACCGTGGACTGGCCCGCTTGGAGACTGTGGTTTGAAACACCTAGAGGATCGTTAAGGATCGCCCACGAAATCGCCTTAGAACCGTCTTCAAAATGGGCAGTGTTCGTCTTCGTAGAGGTTCTCCAAGAAAATCAACACTTCTTCCAGTTTCGTCTTAGTGGAGGTGTAGGTCGCTTCCTCCAGTTTCGTCTGCATTGCTCCGGTGATCGGTCCTTGCCTCCCTCTTTGAACCACCGGCCCGTCCACTAAACCGCATTGAATTGCATTGTAATTGGTTCAAGGTTGCTAACCCTGACCAGATTGACCATTAGTTGGTAGTGTTTTATCACTCCTCATATTGAGGGTAGTTTTCCTTACCTTAGGTGTATGAAAATAATAGAGATTGGAGCTAGTACTCTATTCACGCGATGACTATGGTTCCTCTCTGATTTTATTACTAACCAAAAAATAAAAATTATTATCCTGTAATAACTATACTCCTTTTTTTTTTTTTTTGCTTATTGTTTTTATCATTATTGAATGTCATCAATTTTATGTTTTCATTTTTTTGGCAAGTCCCATGTATTATATATCCTCGTTTGATCCTCATATTTTGTCATTTACCCATACTATTTTTACCAATGTTATCCTCTTTTGTCTGAAATTGATGAAGTTGCGGTGAGAGATTATCACCCGCGTACGTGCGTTTCCTAAAACTGAATGTCAAAGTAAAATATAATAAGTAACTAATGGACTAGTAGTTGCAAATTAATTTTAATATATTGTTTGATTCATGTAGTATGTGTGTATGCACGCGTGTGGATATATAGGTTTTTAGAATTTATGAAATCGCTTGGTTGGTGAAACATATAGGAAGTTCTGTGTCCTAGTAGCTTATACTTCTAATTAACAATATATAGGTCTTTGTGACCACCTTTTCTCGCTTGCTATCTCCTTGTGTCATTTCCAACCACACCCATATGAAAAGAGAACAAAAATATTAGAAATTTTTTTTAATCTAAATGATTCTTGTAAGCCCTTTCTTTTTTTAACTAAGTTAGTCTGAATAGAGACAATGAATAAAATTCAACTGAAATAAACATATGAGTGGCTACTGACAGATCAATAAAATTGAACAAACTAAATATAATAAAAAAACGAACTAAACGAAGCTGAAAAACTCAAATATAACTCCAAAAAAAAGGATCTCAGTAACATGTTTCTTAGTATTAATATAATGTTAAGTCAAGAGATAAGAAAATCAAAGAAAACAATAATTATATTCTTTGTTCCAAAATTATCGCTTTTGATACCTAAAATTTGAAAAAAAATCACTGTAGATATCTTATGTTTTAATATTTTTACTCTGGATACCTCCAATATGAAAATAGTTTCACTTTGGGGTATCACTAACAATTAAAAGTGAAAATTAATAATAAATCAATAATCTAATCCACAAAATCATATGAGCTTGGAGGGGAACATTATGCTCGAATGGGAGCGTGCCCTTCACACATTATGTTCAGTTTTGCTAGTCTCTAACAAGCCTCAAGGAACTGACGCTACGAGGTAGAAGGTGTTCCTATTGCTCTAACGAACATTGAATTTCTCAGGCCAATACATCAACGATAAACTTCTAGTACATCTTATGGACCGTCGGATTATGCATTGACAAGTATCATAATGCAGAATCTGCATAATAAACAATAATAAGGAACCGATTATGTAACGTGGGATTTTGAAAACCTAGTTTAAAAACACCCAATAAAAAAGTGGCTTAAATATTTCTATCAATAAAAAGATTAGTTTTGAAGAGAGAATATAAATATAAATCCATTTGAATTAGCAAACTTATATTAATACAAATCAGTTGATAGAATCCATTTTAATTAGCATAAAGCAGTTTAAATTCTTAAATTAAATTATGTTACTAATATCAGAGATGAATTGAACAAGGCCCATTACTATTTAGAATTTTCACTTATTTGTTTTGCAACCTCTGTTCTCTTTTCAGTTTATGCTCTTTTAGATCATGACATAACATGGAGCCATATCTTGTTGGCAATTATTGGATCCTTCTTTGAGCTAGGAGAGGACTAAAAAACAATCAAGGAATAGAGCTATTAGAAGAATGATATATTCTCCACGATGAATAAATTTTATAAAAAGATTGTTGTTAAATATTGATGACTTGTAGGGTCACACTATGACGACTCATGGTAGGACCTTTAAATTAGGTATGATTTTTAATGTGACATCACACCAAAATCAAGCTATTGAGAAGAAGCGCAGGGTATCGCTAACAATTTCGGCACAACTAGGTTCTTTTAAGGGTGTATTATTTTCACATGACCTTATCTGAATTGAGTTACTAATACAAATTAGATTTAATTAGCTTTAATTTAATTTTATATTTATATTTCCTCTGTTTTAAAATATTTGATACACTTCTCTCGACATACTTGTCAACGTATATTTTTAACTATTAATAACTCTAACTCCTTATTAGTAAAAAAAAAACTAGTTATTAGGCCCGGGCTATGCCCCGGGTACGGAAAATTTTCATTTATTAAAATTATAATTTAACATGATAACACTAAATATTATTTGGTCTAGTGGTTAAGACTTTAGTGTATGTTCTTGAGGTTTCGGGATCAAATCTTACACTATGCAATTTCTAATTTTTTTTATTGTTGTGTTTTACATGGAGTAAAACTCCCTTAGGGAGAGTGCCACGTGGCACCGTTTCTGACTTAGGCACGCCTTTTAATATATTAGTATAGATTATTATAAAAATTGATGTTTTAAAAGTATATCTCGAGACGAATTTTTTTTTGGGCCCCCACTGGAAACCCCTTGGTAAGGAGAATGACTCTATCGGACCAACATCTCGCTCAAGTTAGTTAGCCCAATTGCATAGGTCAACGCTTGAGAGTAGGGGGATATAAGAGAATCCCTACTCCAAAGCACAAGTAGATAGTAAGTTCGAACTTGTGACCTCCAAGTCACAAGGTGAGTTCTCCACCACCTCCACCAAGCAAGCTTGGTTTATCTCAAGACTAGTCTGGCAATATCTCATATGACCATAATTTTCCTTGTATAAAATTCATAAAATACAATCAAAAGCAAAAGTGTAAATAGTGAAAAAGTTAAATTGCGGCAAGTATTGAGAAATCAAGAAGTATTTGATTAGACCTAATCAACCCTAATTAGAACGAATTAGACTTAAAACTTATCTCTATTATAGAAGTAAAGGGGGAGGCATGATGTCCCCTTATTATATGACTATATTACCCTTACTTATTTAATTACATCAATTTTGTTTAAATTTTTAAAATAATAATGGGTAATCAATCAATAAAAATATTTGCCAAGTTTAAAAGTTACAATTAGAATAACTTAAAAGTTTAGGTTAAAATAAAAAAGAAAGACTAAACAAGCTTACAAAAAACAAAGATGACAAATGCATTTAAGAATATCAAAATCTTCCACCAAAGGATCGGAAAAATTGCCAAAATAAAAAACCAGCAATATACTTCTACAACATTATAGTCATGTAAAAAAATTTATCAATTTAATGGGTTTATATAATTTCAATTTGTGTAAGTCAATTATATAGAGGATAATAAGGTTAAATCAAAAACTTAACTTAACTTATTTTTGCTGAAAATAACTTATACTAAGTTGGACAAAACATAACCTTTAATTTATTGAAAACACTCTCAACTCAAACTATTATAATGAATTGTCGACGATGTATGTATTGCGTGCATGTAAAACTAGTTACTCGATATTATGAAATATCGCAATGAAAAAATTATCTTCGCGCGTATCGTGTGCTTAAAAAGCTAGTATTTTTAAAATGAAGAAAACATCCTTACGTTGTGCATCGAGCTAACACATGAACAAAATGAATACCGAGAAAACTTATAAAATGTTGCCGACAAGGTCAATATATCAATCTCCATAAAAATATGTTATTGTCATAACTAATATTGATCTATTCGTTCCTAGTTAATCTACACATTTTTCTTTTCACCATGATCTAGAAAAATATAAGAAAATTATCTAGACAAAAGCCCTATTCTTTTAAGTTGTACTAAATTAAACTTAAGTGATGGAGTTGATCTAAACTGAATTGAGATTGTGAAAGCAAACTAACCAAACTAAACTAAACTAAACTAAATTGATAATGTGACAGGAAACTAAGTATACTAAACTAAATTTAACTTAATTGAAATGAACTGAATAAACTTAACTAAATAAAAATTAAGTCTAAATAACAAGGCCTAATAAAGAAAAAGTAACACTAATTACATCTAATAAATGTAAGATTGGACGAAGGCCCACATCCTAAAAAGTATGAAAACATTTTATAGATTAAGAAGAAACAATGCATTTTCTACTTAGTGATCGCGCGTGCAGAAAAAAATTAACTATATTAAGATATAAGTAACTAATTCAATTTATATAAGTAACCCTTAATAATTTATAAGACAAGCAAACTTATCAATTATAAGCTAAGGAGCTATTTGGATGGGAGGTTTCAAGAAAGGGTTTACCCTATATCCCTCTACGTTGATTCCCCCATCCCCCTTAAGGTTTTGGATTCCCCCTATCCCTCTACAATATAACTACCATTGACCAACCTTGACCACTCCACCCCACCACCCTGACCACCACCACCATTACTAAACTGAACCCACAACACTCCATGACCACCGCTAGTCTGAAATCACACGTCCAAACACCATCCAACCATCACCACCTTTTTTACCCACCAACCTATCATCCCTACGCCACCGAAAAACAACAACACCAACCACCCACTACTTCTTTTACCAACTCATTAACCGTCGCTACACTTGTCCTTCGCTGACCAACGAAAAAGAGCCACAGCGCACCAGTGTTTCTTTTTCACCAACGCACCATGACTCTAATCCAACGCCGATTCAACGTCACAATGTATAGCACCACGACCTAACAAATCTGAGAGAAACGACTAGCATACGTGTGAAATTATAACCACCAACATATGAATGAGATAACCACCATAATTCATCGCCAAAACCACTGGAACCACGACTAGTTTTCACCCAACCACTGCATGACTTCACCAATATCACCTCCAAAACCACCGTCGTGTCACCACAACCCCCACCACCACCCACAGGTGAAGAGACATGGAGGAAATGAGAAGAAGGGAGAAAGAGGAAAAAAATTTGTAACCCTTTCTTTGCTCCAACCAAACATCTTTTTTAAATGGGGGGTTTTCTTTTATTTTACTTACTTTTCCCTATCTTATTCCTTTCCCTTACCTTATTCTAAACAAACGCCCCCTAAGTTATCCAAACGGTTATAAGTAATCCTACTATATTAGTAAGTAACCACAATAATTATATGTAATCCCGTATATTAAATTATAAGTAACTCTAACAATTATATGTGATCCCTACTGTATTAGTAAGTAACTGCCAATAATTATAAGTAACCCTTAATAATTTCTAAGACAAGTATCCCCAATATATAGGAAACATAAGTAACCCTAACAATATATTATAAGTAACCCCGACAATTGTATGTATTCTCCTAGTATATTAGTTAGTAACCTCAAAATATTATAACTAACCTTATATGTGGACTAATCACACCGTCCAGTATGATATGTAGGCTGCATATGAGAATTTGCAAAATAAAAAATACCGAGTATATATAACTATTCAAATTGTTACATGCTCATATACATGAATCAATTTTTAATCTATAGAGGATCTTAGCTTTACAAGTTATATAATCACCTTACATGTATTGGTTATTGATAGTAGTAGTACTTCATTTATTTCATAACAGATGCATTATTTTGACTAACCATCCAAATACCTCAAATATTTTATAATGGTATATATACTGTAACACGTGAATGAAGGAAAAAAATCTAAAAGGTAACAGAAGGATATTAAAAATAAGGAAAAAATGAAAACGATAGAGAGAACTAGAGTAAAAGTAAAAGAGAGATGGTAAATCAACCTATCAAATAAGGGAAAAAGGGTCTACTGTCACAAGTGATTAAGAATATCCATAAAAGGTAAAATCTCTTAATAAAAAATTAGAGGGATTATATACTATGAAATTTTGAATATTAACCATTCAAATGAATACGTTAGTTTTTTTATTTTGTTCTTTCCACCTAGTTTTGTGGAGTTTCTTGGACGAAGTTGGTGAGCCATTGAAGTTAGACTAGTGGTTGATCTGATGAGTCGATTTTCCGAATAAATGGAAATTCCGGCTAAAACTTGACTTATAGGAATCAGTTAAGATGGTTTTAAAATAGAGCCATAATTGAAATTTTATGCGATCATAGTGTATCTCCAAATTTCAGACCTTATGGTTCATTAATATAAGGTCTGAAATTTGGACAATTAAAAAAGATCATATTAAGAAAATGGATATAATGGAGATGCTCATCAAAAGTTTTAGATTTGCAATATTGAGGATACAATAGGAGAATGAGTTTTGATGGTTTAGCTCTTCTGCTTTGGGTATGTGAGACTTTAATAAATTGACATATTGGTTAGAGACTTAGGATCGTGAACAATTCGGGATGGTAATAATAATTATTATAATGATATATATTATTATTACTATTACTACTACTACTAATAATAATATGTAATATAATATATATATACAAATATATTAAAAGGTTGTTACTCCACTAAAATTGTCCAATGTGTACATAAGTCATGTCAATTAATAAGGGCCTGTTCTCCCTAGCTTATTTTCAGTTCAGTTCAGTTCAGTTCAATTCAGTTCAGTTGTTTTATGCCGAAGAGAACAGGCCCTAAAAGTAAAATTATCTTGTAACAAGATTTGAACCCGTGACCTCTTGCTATTATACTTGACACAATTACCATCTCAACCAACTTTTAATCATGTTTTAAATATATTATTATATTTGTACCTTTTAAATGTTGAGTTTTCCTTAATATATTTTAATGGAAATAGAAAAAATGCATATCAAATTCGGAAAACAATACCATCCCTGGGCAATGGCCACACCCAAATACTAGTTATTATTATAAGAATCAGAATAATGATAATAAATTAACAACAACAATAATAATAATTTATATAATATGATTATCATAGTTGTTATAGTTAACATATGGTTTATTCAATCCAACCTAATTAAATTTAAATTAATTTATCAATTTTATTTAGTTGATATCAATTTAAGCAAGTTGAGTCCAAAATAAATAATCCTAATTATAATGTGTGCTAGACCATATTTGGCCGGCATAATTGGAAGCAGGAGATGACTTCATATCTACTGCTAGTCTTGTACCATACATGCATACACACAGCACACTGTATCTAAGACCAACTTTAGTAAAAATTTAATTATTCTTAAATAAATACACGAACTCATCATTCTTGCATTGGATTTTTCGCGCGTCACAACTTACACACAAAATGATTCTCTCTCTTTCCCTTTCTTTTTTTTCTCACTTTGTAATTTTTCACATAAAAACTTTTCCAATTTCTCTGTTTCTTATTTTGTCATCTTATAAAGGAAACGTACAATTCCATCTCAGCCATTCACTTCCTTTTCAATTTCTACCCTTAAGAAAGCGACAATCTTCACCTAAAATTACACATACACCCTTCAAAATCTGACAATAATTAGCCATATACAGGGGTATAACAGTCTTTTGACCTGCTACTGTCATTTTCGTTAAAAAAGTATGCGTTGTCCCCATCAACCAATCAAAAGTGTCTTGTACTATTAAGGGTATTTTTGGAATTTTTTTTTGTTTTGCTGATTTGTATCATTATGTACGTCACTCAATTTCATTAATCAAAGTTAATTATTTTTTGCCTTCTTTATTTTTTTTAAATTAAGAAATTTGTTACAAACTTAAAATCTAATAATTTCGACCAATAATATTGAGTGGCAAATATAATGATACGAAATCAGTGGGACATAATACATACAGATATAAAGATACCAAAAAGTGGGCGAAAGACGAAAGATGTGGACTTGGGTATTTTGGGTATTTCACTTGGCCATTTGTCCACAAAAAAATATTAATAAGAATCTGAACTGCTAAAAAAGATTCAATTGCTTCCGTTTATTTCCACCTATTCTCCAAAAATTTATTCGCTCTTTCACTGTCTTTCTCTTTCCTCTTTTTTCATCTTCCCCTCTTTCTCTCTCCTCTCTGAGCTTCAATGGTTTTTGTGGAATGATCTGCAAAAGTTTGATAGATCCGGAAAGTTTCAATCTTTTCATGGTACTCATTTTTAGCTTCTTTTTTCTGTTTGTTTTTTCTTTTTTTGCCAAAAAAACTGTCTTTTTTTTGCAGAATGAGTAATACTTGATGTTTTAGCCTTTTTTTTGGTGATATTTAGGTGTGAATTTTAGTGGGTAGTTGTTAAATTGGCTTATAGTTTTGTTATTTAATGGTTACACACTGTTTTATAATTCCATGGGTAATTGTTTATAAATTTTTGTTACTGTCTGTTAAATTTGTTTGTTTGAGGCTGTTTTTGGAATTTATATATTTTTATAAGATTAAAATCTAGTCAAGTTTTACTAATCACTAATTAGTAGATTTTAGGAGGAAAAAACTATTGTGTTATTGCTACCTATGTTACTTGTTACCCGGATTCTTCATTTTACCTTAAATAATATCTGGGTTGGTCTTAGACACTCCAATATCGGTGTAAAATTTGACAGAGGATCATTTTTTAATACTAATATAAACGTGTTAGACATTTAGACCTGTATACATATCTAACATGGATAGCTGAGTCCGAGTAACATAGATTGTTGATGGGTTTGGCTTATGATATAAGTGAACGTGGCTTAATAGGTGTTTCTTTGTGAGTAACTGCAGAAATGGTAAAGTTCAGTTGGATCTAAATATAATGATTGCCAAATTATTACTGTTAATTTAGTGTCAAACTTCTTTGACGGAGGACCCTTAATTAAATTGACTGTTTTTAATTCAAAATGCCCAACTGTTTAATCCAGAAAATCACTATATTTCTTATGGTAGTTGGTTATAAATGGTGGTAATGGGAATAAATTTGTATCTAAATTTGTGAAGAATATCATGTAATGTTAATTTATCCTAAAGCATCAACTTTCCTTCTTGAATTTTCATTTTCATCGAATACCACCTTGTAGTTGGTAATGAGTGGTAATGAAAATTGCTTCCCTCGGGACAAAAACACAAGTTTGAGGGTGAGATTGATTGCTCATGGAGAAAAAATGCCTCCACATGAAGATTTTAAGGGTGCTTCCCTAATAAAATTACACTTAAATTTCATTTCCATTAGCGCAATTTATTAAAACGGCCGTATATGTCATATGTGTAAAAACTGAGAACATATATAAAAAATAGGACATTGAGATTATACAAAATGCCAATATTAAAGAAGTACTATTGAAGTACTGGTTTGAGCCTTGAGGATGAAGTAATTACAGATTTATCCCTTAAGCCTGGGCTTGGCTTGTTGTGTTGGAGGTCTTCTTTTACAGTCTTTTACATTTTTAATTTTCTAGTTGAATCAGTTGATCTTGACATATTTGACTAGGTAGAATATTTTACCCTTTGCTGATTTTTTTTTTCAATTTTAAATTATTTAATTATTTTAGAGTATGTTTCCACCTTTTTGAAACACTAAACAGGCTACATTTGACTTTGATGGGAGAGCTCATCAACAATACCCTTGTTGAATTTTCTTTTGAGCTTGATGTGAAACTAGCATCTCAAAAATATATTCTTAATTGTTTTTGTAACAGTATCATTTTATTGGTTTAATGTGAATATGTGATATAAAGATAATAAATATTAAAGTAGTTGACATAATTTGACAAGGTTTAACCACAAAGGTCAAATATGATAGTAATCATTTTGGGAGGAAGGAAGGATCATTTTATGTAAGGGTCAATATTAGAAGCAATAGTTTGTGGGTATATTGTTAAGATATGAGTAAATTTATTTGCATTTTGGTGTTTGACAAGTATAATCTTGTGATGGAATTTTCATTTCTTGTGGATACCTTTAGTGTAGAAGAATGAATGCTCGTGATGATACTACTCTTCTATGCATCTTATTCAAGGAAAGTAGTATGGTTTAGTGTCTGATTTCAACTTTTTTATTTGTTGGTCTTATAAGAAACCGCCTACTTTTATTTAAAAATTAGGCAACTACCTAAGCCTAATATTAAGAACGGTTCGCCTTCCAGAATATAATGACTAGTTTAATCCATTTATTTCAACCAATAATCGTATTCTTTAATCCATTTGGTAAAATTGCTTGATTATTTTTTACAATTGTCTGTTGTAGTCGAGATCAAAGAGAAACAAAGGACGGAGAAGAGAATAGACGACTAGAATGTCTAGGGATAGGCTTATCAATGTCTGATTTTTATATTGAAATTAGACCACCTATCTAATAATTTTTGTTTTTACTAAATAACGAAGAACGGGATACCCCATATGTTAGCCCAAATAACGTTAAGAAATTATGCTACTTCATAAATAAAGTTGTAGTCTTCTAAACTACATGAGTGGCTAGTCAATCATCCTTGGTAGCATTCCATGCATCTGTTGTGAGTTGTGACTAAGTCATGGAACTACCATGAACTCACTATAGAAAGTTGGGTGTTTAAGAACTAAAAATTCATGGATGTAATTTTTAAGTAGATTTCAGTGAATGTGAAAGATGTGGCTGCAGATGATTTGCCTCAAATGATTTAGAATAATGCTTTAGTATCTGAGCTCAACCAACATGTGTGTTTTAACTCATACTATCAGAAAACTTGGTTAAATAATCAGTTGACATTGCATATTCTTCTACTTGTAACTGCTTTTCCATTTTTTTCTTCTCTGACCTTGTCTCATTTTAAGTTTTTTAACTTTTAACGTGACTTTGGCTTTTGTTTCTTAATGTTTTGGGAATAGCTATTGCCATCTTTTCTAACTTCAGGGAAGCTTTTTTTGTTTTCCTAGGTTTAATGAAGTAACTCCATGCCATGGAAATCGTCAGATTTCTGCACTTAGGAATCGACCAGTTTCAATGATGGGGTCTGAACTAAGCATAACCTGAAATAGGCTATTGGTTTCCAGTGTAACTAATATGGATAGGGCAGACACTTCAGGTTTTGTAAGTGGTGGAAGTTTCTTACTGAAGGCTCTTGTTGTCACTTGTTTACATTTTGTGGATGCTAGAAGTTTGTGGCTGAGACTGTAATTCTAGTTTGTCTAGTTTGTTTTTCTATTCTTAATTTTTAAGTCAATCAAGATGAATGTAAATGAGAAGGGAGCGTACTTCTCTTGCTCTAATGAATTTGCTAGAAACGACAACTTGGGGGATACCACTTTGCGGTTGGACTGCCTTGGCTATGGAAGGAGTAGTGGTTCTCAATTTTTTAATACCCAAAATGACCCTGGGGTTTTTAGTTCCATGACTCTCGATGATGGTTGCAGATTGGTGCTCGGGTTAGGCCCTACAGCAAGATCCAGTTCAGAAGATAAACAAACGAAAGGATCATCTTCATCATTGTTACAGGGGTTGTCAGGCGATGGTGATTCAATCTTACAATTGGGACTTTCTGGAGTAACTGGAGACTTGTTCGGATCTCTGGAATATTCAACTTCAACCCAGACTGATTTAAATGCACATCATTTCCCTAGACAAGTAACTGCTGCTGATCCTACTCATGTTATTCCTGTAGCTGATGAAGGCTCCACTTCTGCTAAGCAATCAGGTGGTTATATGCCATCTCTTCTTTTGGCTCCTACAAGGGATCGCAGACAAGCCCCTGTGCCGATGTGGGATATGTTAGATCTTAGCTCAAAATCTTCTTCTGATAAATCTCATCTGGGTTCTGAGCCTTCAAGTTGCACCATGGGAACTATATCCGAGCATTCAGGCACTCCTACATCTGTGGATAATAGGCCGTCTCATAATGCGAAGAAGTGCCGTTTTATGGGTTGTATAAAAGGAGCTCGGGGAGCATCAGGTTTGTGTATTGGTCATGGTGGTGGTCAGAGATGCCAGAAACCCGGTTGTAATAAGGGTGCAGAAAGCCGTACTGCTTTCTGCAAGGCTCATGGAGGAGGGAAGAGGTGCCAGCACTTAGGATGCACTAAAAGTGCTGAGGGAAAGACTGACTACTGCATAGCTCATGGTGGAGGTCGCCGATGTGGGTATTCTGGGGGTTGCTCTAAAGCAGCACGTGGGAAATCAGGGCTTTGTATTCGGCATGGTGGAGGTAAGAGATGTAAGATGGAAGGTTGCACAAAGAGCGCCGAAGGTCGGGCAGGTCTTTGTATTTCACATGGGGGTGGAAGGCGATGTCAATTTCCGGATTGTGCAAAGGGTGCTCAAGGAAGCACTATGTTTTGCAAAGCACATGGAGGGGGAAAACGATGCATTTTTGCTGGCTGTACAAAGGGTGCAGAGGGGAGCACACCGTTGTGCAAAGGACATGGTGGGGGTAAGCGATGCATGTTTGATGGGGGTGGGATCTGCCCAAAGAGTGTTCATGGGGGAACAAACTTCTGTGTTGCTCATGGAGGTGGGAAGAGGTGTGCTGTTCCTGGGTGCACAAAGAGTGCACGTGGGCGCACCGATTGCTGTGTCAAGCATGGTGGTGGAAAGCGATGTAAGGTTGTAAACTGCGGAAAGAGTGCTCAAGGTAGCACCGATTTCTGCAAAGCTCATGGAGGTGGGAAACGGTGTTGTTGGGGCGATGGAAAATGTGAAAAATTCGCGAGGGGTAGAAGTGGGCTATGTGCAGCCCATAGTAGCATGGTCCAAGAGAGGGAAAACAGGAGAGGCATGATCGGGCCTGGCTTGTTCCACGGGCTTGTTTCGACCACTTCTACCGTCGCTAGCAGCCTGGAAAACAAGAATTCTTCGTCCGGAATGAGTGTTATCTCTGATTGTGGAGATTCATTGGGACGGCCAGCTAAAAGGCAGCATCTCATCCCTCCTCAGGTTCTAGTACCCCTATCAATGAAGTCCGCATCATCTCATTCTGTGCAGACAACTCACGGCGAACAGAATGTTGATAGTGGTAGGGGCAGTTTTGGGTTCTTAATACCAGAGGGCAGAGTTCATGGTGGAGGCTTGATGTCATTGCTTGGGGGAAATCTAATTGATAACGCCGTGCATGGGCTATGAAGGTGTAAAAATTATGATGCTGTATTATTTGCTGCATTTTCATCAAGGTTATTCCTCTGATCCCTTGTATTGTTATTCTTGTAATTGTGTATAAAGCTGTAAGTCTATGTCACTACATGTACAAATAGTTTCTGTAAACCGTGGATATTTTATTGTGGTGGTGGCATTCACCCTGCATTACTACACAGTTAATGAGCTCTATGTATAATTACCAGTTTAGCACTTCTTTTCTTTCTTGTTGATAACACTGCCACCTTCCCCTTTCTACACGTCGCACGCCATTTTTCTCCTATCTGGCAGCATTTCTGGAACAGATAGAATCATAGAAGCTAAAATTGAGAATTTGAGTTTTTCTTATTGTTTAGATGAAGCTATTTCACTCTTCCTTTTCAATGCTCAAGGCCACTTGGTGGTTGTAAGAAATGTGTAATCTTCACCAGGTATTATCAAGTCCACTTGTAGATAAGGTGAAATAAGAGCTGATTATGTCCAATAATTTCCGTTTGGAGTTCACGGCATCTGGAACCATTCTTTAGATCTCGTTCCATTTTGGATCAAACTGGATTGAGTCATTGGGGTGATGAGTTATGTCTTATGTGATTCGGTTTTGAATCTGTTAGGTCTACTTCTAGTTTAGATATACTGTCAATTAGCTTATCATGATAAATTAATCAATACTAGTCTTACATGCACGCAATGCGTGCGATAGCGTGTGAAGTAGAAAATAAAATTAATTGAGTAGAAAAACCGTCTTTATATTTTGTTGTTCCAAAAAACTGGTGTTTATTTTGAATGTCCTACTTTCCCCCTTTTTTTCATTCAAATGAAATAGGTAGTTATCTTCCTATTTTTTTTTTCTTTTATTCCTTTTTCTATTTTTTGGTGTCCCCCATGTGTTGCCTTATATAATAGAGATTAGTTACAATAAGCTTGGCTAATTAAGTTCGAGTGGGATCGAATTCAGATTATGTGATTCCTAATGTAGTAAGGGCTTCAGTGAGGTTTCTTTGGATTCAGATTAGTTTTGCCAGAGTACGTTCGCAATGGGAAAGAAATACAAAACGGTTATGGTGCAACTCGCACAGCTCATGTGAACCCTTCTCAACTAAAAGGAGACAAGAACAAGGACATGTAACATTTCCTCTTTAAGGAAGTATTAACATAAAGACCGGAGGAATTACTTCTACAGATAGAACTATGAAGTATTTAATAAAAGTAATACATATTTTAGTCTCTTTTTCATTCAAATTTATTGCCACACAACAATGATTAGTCGTTGAAACAATTGGCTTTAGGTAGAACAATTGGAGGAATCTTACGACTCCCTCCGTTTAATTGAACAGCAAACTCTAACTCTCTTAACTTCATCTGTATGTCTTTCTTTCTTTTTTTTTTTGTTTGGGTTTTGTTATTATCATCAATCTCCCTTGTTTCTTTGTCCTCTTAAAGAATTACCATGAGTTTTTCATTTGTAGAGACCTAAGCTAACTCATTAGATCCTGACATTGAATGAATGTTTCATGTTGCCAATGTGTAATTGATGAACTCCCAAAGCAACCTTACGGTTGCCTTCCTCATCAACCACACTCAAATGTTTGCAGGCGTCCACCTTAAAAACGGTCATGCCTTCCGTCTTCCCATGCAAGAACACCTTCTCGAAAGCAATCAGGTTTTTCCTAGGAGAATTGTGAACAGATGGAGGAGATGAGAAGAGGAACACCGTGTGCCTTCCTCCCATAGCTCCGTTATTCCTGACTTTTAGGTGGACATCAAATCCTAAGTTTTCGCAATGCTCTCCAAGAGCATCTATTGACTTGCAGGTCGAAGTATGGCAAACATGTTCTTCCTGCAATGGCACCAAGACTTCTGTAGGTGCCTTGACAAGGTGGTGGGTGAAGTCAGAGTAACTTAAGCCGTCACCAAAATTGTACACAGTTTCTCCCGTGTAAAACCTGTAGCTCCTTCCTGGATACCCAGTTGTAGGGTTTGGTCTCATGTTCATATTGGTCATTGGTACCTTTTCTGCATAGGATTGTGGATACCATGTCATTGGCAATCTTCCACCTGCAAAGATAAAATTACTTTAGCATGTCAATCTTCGTTCCAAATATTCATGTTTTGGGTTACTATCTCACTTCTAAAGAGAAAAAATGGTAAAAACATTTCGAAACAGATTAGGTTCCTTCTCTTCACCTTAAAAAGACAGTTCCAAGGCTGATTAGGTTCTACCACATATCACACTATCACAGGCTGGTCAGTTATATTATAGTTTAAAGATAAGGTGAAATTAGGGCTGATCGGGGTCAAGTATATGGAAGTTCTATTCAAATATGTTTAGTCAAAGGGAATCACCTTAATCAAAACTACACCCGTAAATATGTTTCGTCCTTTTCACCTAAGTTCCCCTTATCTGAATTTTCAAGATGATCCTATCGGATTCTGAAGAACTTAGAAGCAAAGAACTTGAGAAGACTTACTTGGATTGTAAGCACCAAAGATGAGATCAGCAAGAGCAGCACCACCAGCTTGACCAGGATAACCTACCCACACAATGCTACTGATTTTGTCATTGTCCTTGGCAAAAGTTATGTCCATACCACCACCAGACATTATGACCAGAATCACAGGTCCTCTGGATACATTCGCTACTGCTGCCACCAGCAAAGATTGCTGCCCCGGAAGGTACAGATCAACTCTGTCTCGGCTCTCTGCTTCGATGGATTGATCAGCACCCATAATGAGAACGGTAGCATCTGCTGTTGATGCTATCTGTTTTGCTTCATCAACTTGAGCTGCTGCACATGCTACATTAGAGCAGCCGGGTTGGTAAGTTGTTGAAGTATACGCGGAAAGTCCTTGCAGTGGGGTTGTGTACTTGCAGGGGATGCCTGTGACAGAAAACAATTGGATCATTCATCAAATAGACTTTTTGACATCTTTTGCTAATAGTTTTTGTACTCTAATTTTGCTACTAAGTAATGTAAATATTGTCTTATTAACATCATACATCTAGATCTTTGGACCATTTATAGTCTGCTTCTTTTTTCCCTCACCAGGTTTTATATACAACGAGCTTAGCCATCTCATTTCATAATATCTCCCCAAATCACGTGAAGTATTATGTATTTTGACTTGTACATATTGTTTGAGGTGACAATTATGAAACTTGGGGTGACTTTGAAGCTATCTTGGAGTGACAGTTACAAAAGCGTGTTGTATAACTTGTATACGAATATACCCATTTGGCCATTCTGTATAAGGTTTTGCATTTTCTTTTTGTCAAACCTTTCTGTTTAATGTTTGATTTGTAATAATACAGTCTAAGAGGGTGTTTGGTATAGAGTAATTTGATGTAGGAAACGGATTCAAATAAGCGTTTCCATTTCTAATTGTTTGGTATGAGTGTTAAGTAACAAATACTGTTTCCGGAGGGAAACACAACCCCCCCATTTGTTAGTTGTTACCCTTATCAAACTAGTGGAAACAAATCACGTTTCATTCCTCAATCATAAACCTCTCAATTATTTCCATTTCACTAGGATACCAAACAAGTATTAAAGGTAACAATTATTATTTCCGTTTCCCCTCCTTATCCAAACCCGTTCCATTCCGTTTCCATTAATCTTACCAAACACCCCCTAAAAAGGATACAGATACTCTTCTTATATATAAATGAAATGTAAAACATTGTAATTATCCAATATTCTAATTACTTTTACTCATTTTCTTCCAATAAAAACGAAAAATTAACTGAAATGCAGAAAAGGTGTGCAAAGTTACCTTCATAGTTCCCAATCATTGTCTTTGTAACATTGGCATTAGGTCCAATAACAGCAAGTGACTTGATTTTGGTAGCAGAAAATGGCAAACAACCTGCATTGTTCTTTAGAAGAACAAGGCCTTGTCTTGCAGCATCAAGAGCTAGCTCTTGATTTTCTGAAGTGCACACGTCTTTAGCACCGAGGTTTCCATAAGGTTTCTTGCTCGGGTTCCCATCGAAGAAGCCAAGTCTCATTAATGTTATCAAATTGTTGGAGATCGCTTTGTTGATATCAGTTTCCTTCACTAGTCCTTTATCTACCGCACCTTGAGTATGCTTGGAAAGGAAGTATCCACAGTTAAGGTCGACACCTGTTTAGAATTTTTGGTTGCTCAGTTAACTTCTTAGACATCATCTTTAGACATGACAGCTGGGTGGCTTGGCTCAGCTCCGAAATATATTCAAGTAATAAATGATTCAATTGTGTTATTTATGACTTGAAATCTTGTAAATGACATAAGGCTATATTTGAATGCACATATCTCTCAATCTATAAATGGTTTTGATGTGATTCAAATTGGATGTGATAGCTTGTTCAAAGAGCTTTTCAACGATAGGTCATATGCCCAATTCCGCTGAGAAACGAGAAAGTTACGCCCATTTTACGAAGAACTGCCGAGAGCCATCACGACTCGCGACAGCCATCGCGACTTGCGACAGCCACCGCGACACGCAGTTTGCGAGATCCGTTTCCAAATCAGTTTTTTTTAGGGTTTTGTGCACAATATATTCTAGGGTTTTTTTTTTTTTTGTGTGGGGTTTCTTATGTTATAAAAGGACCTCTTGGTGCTCATTATTTACATACAACTTATGAAACACTTTTAGCTTCTAGAATTTAGGGCTCCCTGTATTATTCTCTCTGGGTTTTTTTTTCTCCATTATAGTGAAGAAGCTCTAAATCCTAAACTTGATTAAAAAATTCACCTGCTAAAATGGACTGAGCTGCAGCTTCTTCTGGGGTTTTGGTGTAATGTTGATTATTGTACAACACATCAATGGAGTCACAATCTGTAACAATGTAGCTGCAATAATCATATGTAGGATATGAGTAGGTAGGATTACATATGTAAATTAATGTGATGAAGGTGGGAAAGTGATGAGTAAGATGAGAAACCTACCCATTTAACTTCCATTCTCCTCTAATAACACCAGAAAGAAGGTCAGTATCAGCACAAGTAGGCTTGCCATTGACTTGGTTGTAGGAGCACATAACACTAGCAACATTCCCATCTACAACACAACTCTTGAAAGGAGGTTGATATGTATCATCCAAATCTTGTTGTGACACCTATCAAATGTTTGACACTAATTAGTAAAATTACTCAGTTGCAGTTGGATGGGAGAATTTGTAGAACTTTTAATTAAGCCTCTGCTTTTTATTTCGGGACACAAGTACATGTGCCTATACCAGGCTTATCGATCTAAGGTATATAAACGTAACCAATCTACAATCCAGCAAGTCCTTCGCAAGAATCGAACCCTTGTTACAAGAATGTCATGAGTGCGCTCTTTATTTGGCCCAAGAATCATTTGACTCCTCCCAAAAATAACTTTACACTTTTCTTTCTATGGTGCCCATGAAGTCTTTTACACTTCTTTTTCACACATTGTTCCCCACCCTTTCTCGGTTGCATCCTTATGATCATATTGTGCCATATATTAACTTATCCTACTTCCTCCGTTTCATAATACTCGCTACACTTTCCATTGTGGGAAGTTTTACATTACTTGCTACATTTCCTTTTTGGGCAATAAACTCTGTCAATCTCTCTCATCTCACATGGGTCCCTTTTCTTTTTACTCTCTACCTCTCTCTTCTCCAAAAATTGTCTAAGAGTCCGTGAATTAAAAAGTGTAGCGAGTAATATGAAACAGAGGAAGTATTAGAGTTAAATAATCACGCATTGTGCAATATTTTTAAATAGCACAATATTGGGTATTGAAGTAAATGAAAAGAAGTAGCAAGAAGAAAAATTTACCAGGGCATTGAAATGATAACGATCGACAGATTTCCAATTATCAACATCATAGGCAGTGTAATGTTTACAGCAAGCAGCAACCTTAAGCTTGTTAGAATCAGCATCATCAGTTTGCTGTAAACCTCTAACATAAGCTGATCCATATTTACTTGAAAGAAGTGGGTCCTCCCCTGGAGTTTCCTGTCCTCTTCCCCACCTTGGATCCCTAAATATGTTCACATTTGGTGACCAATATGTCAATCCTGCCAATCCTGTATTGTACATCGCCCTTGCTTCATTTGATACTACCTGCATTCATCATTCATTCATTACTTTATTATGTCAACTTGCAAATCCTTTTGCCAGGATATATATGACACATTCTAAGTGGGAGTTGTTTTTCTTCGTGTACTCCATCCATTCTTTTCTTTTTGTTGCAACATGGTCCTTTTCTTATGCACTTGAGTGCATGTTCTTATTTGCTCTTTTTATGGGCAGTATTCGACTCCCTAATCTATACTATATGTTTACATTAACTATTCAGATTGTTTCTATTAAGTTAGAAAGCTTTGATCCTATATAATAATATTGTGTAAGAGAATCATGAGAATTTGTTGGATTCGCTTCAGTATGTAATTTTACGATTCTTATTTTGCACATTTGTCACTGCTATACATAGTATTTCAATACTTCAAATATACTCTCGAGATAATTTTAACAAGTGAGTAAAATGACATTGTCAAACATCTACATATAAATGATATTTTATTTTCATTAAAATTATCGTTGATGGTGCGTATACCTAAACATAATTTCTACTTAGGAAAGATAACCTTCAATAATAAAAAAAATTGTTCAGTGAAAAGAAATTTTTATTAATAATCTGTTTTAACTTGTAATAATCAGTTTAGTTTAGTAAATATGATCAATTGTAATCAGTAAAATACATTTAATTAGATAAACAATTGAAGTTCTGTAATAATCAGATTAACTGAACAAGACTAATATACTCTTTATCATACCAAATCTATTAACATTTTGAATTAAGCCTTGAACAATTAAATACAATGTGTCGAAAGCAACTCAAAAATATAAAAAATGCTCCAATGGGATTATGGGAATGTCAGCAGAGGAATATAATATTGTTTTGTTTTATGGATAGGATATGTTGGGACTGAATCATGAAAGACATGGTTTTTTTTTTTTTGGCAGCATGAAAGACATGGTTAACTTGCCAATCTTTTGAAAAAGAAAGTGGAAGTCAAGGATAATGCTTATCATTTAAGGAAATGGGACATGTTGCTCCATCTTATCTATAATGATAAAGTGATTATATTCTTAGATTTAAAGGGGTGGGGTTAATGATAAAGTGATTATTCTACAATTAGAAGGATGCAAAGTTTTAATAAAAGGCAAATGCTAAAATCACCATGTTTTAAAAAAGCTATTATATATATTTAAATTAAAATAATTGTAAGAAGTAATTAAATGAAATAGTACTTGTTCGAAATTATAAAATATGAAAATACTGCATACAATTTGAAATATCGACTACTTTCCATATTACTGTTTGAACTTTTCTATTTTCTATGAGTACATACATATAAAATATGGAAGATTATACTTCCTCTGTTTCTAAATAAGTGCAACATTTCTTGTTTGCACGTTTGCCAATGCATTATTTTAACCATTAATATCTTCAATTATCAATAAGTAAAAATTATAAAAAGTTGATATTAAAAAAATTCACATCCGGACGAATCTAACAAGATCCCACATGACTATGTTTTTCCTAAAATGTAAATCACCAAAGCTAATTAAAGTTTAAACTGTGAATAGTAAACACTATGCAAATGTTGCACTTATTTTGAAACGGAGGTAGTATATGGTTAGTAATATCAAATATTCTCATATACACTATTACTATGTTTTGTAGCCTAAAGAAAGTATACACTCCCTCCGTTTTCTTTTGATGTTTTCGTTTGGAATCGGAAAAAAACCAATGCAACTCATAAAATGGGTAAGATTTTTACAATTTTAAATAAAATAAAGTTAACCAAAAGTAAAGATTTTAACCTTTAAGTTAATTTATATTGCCAAACCAATAAGACAAAAGTTTGAAGGGGTAAAAGAGTAAAAAAAATGATTATAAATAGTGTAAATACATTTATTGCTCTTTGAATTACTCTATGTTAAATGAAGACAGAAGATTCAGAGATAAAAGAATAAAAAAATGACTACTCAATCGTGTGAACATATTTATTGCAACTTAAAACTAATGAAAAATTCAAGTTATAAAATACACTATGTATGGGACAATTCAAAATAGGAACAATATATTGAAAATTTTCAATGGAGAATACAGCAACAACAAAAAGAAAACGGAGAGAATATATAATTAAATTAGATGTCATTTTCTAATTAATCAAGGAAATTAAGTTGGCCCAACTAAGGTATATGTAGTAGTAATATGTCGACGAGGGACTTTAATTTGATAATCATACATCAGGAGAGATGCTTTGCAATCTCTTTAGTTCTGTTGATGATCCAAATGAGAAATATTGGGGGAGGATTACTTGAAGGGGCTAATTAGAGGTTTTACTCTGTTGGAAACTTAGGAAATAGACGAAAGAAAATGAAGAGGATCCTAGCTTGCCTATATTAGTTATTCGATTAAACTTTACTTAAAAGTTAAACTGGGTTCACATTAGCTGCATTTCCAAAAACTAAAATAAACAAATTTTTGTTGTTATCTTTCAATATACATGTACATCTCTTTTCGTTTTAAGATACCTTAGGATCTATTTGCACCCTTTACTCTCCCAATTTGTTAAGGTTTCTCGCTCCTTAGCAAAATATATATTAATATCTTTGTTAAAATAATATCCCGATCAATGTTAGTTTATGATACTAATACCAAATGTCAAAACGTTGAAAAGTGGAGAGAGATGAGAATCAAATCTATGCTGCAAGGCAAAAGGCATGTAGGCAAAGCAATGGTGTTTTCGAATGAAGATTAAGGTGTTTGGTATGAAAATTTTTGATGTAGGAAACGGATTCAAATAAGTGTTTCCATTTCTAATTGTTTGGTATGAGTGTTAAGTAACAAATACCGTTTCCAAGGGGAAACATAATCCCCCCATTTGTTACCCTTATCAAACTAGTGGAAACAAATCACGTTTCCTTCTTCAATCATAATCCTCTCAATTGTTTCCATTCCACTAGGATACCAAACAACAATGAAAGGTAACGGTTATTATTTCCATTTCCCCTCCTTATCCAAATCTTTTCCATTCCGTTTACGTTTTCCATATCAAACACCCTCTAAGAAAGATACACGGCTTCTGGTTACTGATAGTGAATGGAAAGAGAGTAAAGCAAGACTATGATTAGATTTGCTTTCCTAGCAAGATTTAAGTCCAACACGTAATGAGAGATAATTGGAAAAATGGGTCAACTATCATTTAAATATATAAGTGGAAAGTCTCTTACTTTCTTTTTTTTTTCTACCGTTTATTTGGTTGTTTTATTATACTAAAGGAAAGCAACGAAAAGGGAAAGAAGATAAAACAAAGCTGGAAAGAAAGAGTATAGTAAATTTATTAACTTTCTCATTGTTCGGTTCAATTGAAGGATTTGAAAGGAATCTAATGTTTAGTTAAAGGAAAGGAAGGATTCCTGGTATTATGTACCTAATGATGGGCTTACAGTGTAATGATTTCATTTAAAAGAAAACCACATCAAATTTTGTAAAATTTCAATATGAGTTGGGATCCTCTAGAGTTTTATGAAAACTCTACAAAGTAGAGTTGAATCCTGACCATATATTATAAAATCAAGGGCTCATGATTTAGTGGGAAAGGAAAAGATACAGACAGGATATTCGGGGAAAAGATAGGGGAGATTTTTGGGAAAGAAAATACAAGCCTTTGATTTCTTAATCAACGACTGATATTTAACAAACTCTACCGTGTAGAGTTATTTTGAAACTCTTCAATCTTGACTAATTAAAGTGTTATGATTCTAAAACAGGAAATTTATTAAAGAAATGGATATGATCAATTGAGGGACTTTCCATAATACATGAAATTATATCAAAAATATACATTATTGATCAGAATTGTACATTATTTTTTTACTATAAAAAGAAGAATGTGAGTATTAATTCAGATAAGAGACAATTTTTATTAATCAAAATATAAAATCTAACATTATTAGACATTAGGGTTGTAATTTTGTGTACGAGTTAGTTGTATTGAAGCATGCACATGCTAACTTAACAAATCTTGTTCACTTGCTCAATAACATGGAATCATCCAATAAGGTCTTCATGCATTATGATAGCAGTACACCAACGACACTTAACAACTACGCAATAAAATCATTCCCTGCATCTGATTTTCCACCGACCGCAAATCCTTCAACCATACAAGATTTTTTTGCACTTAAAATCTTCAAATACCAAAACCACAGTTGTGCACCTACTTTTCTGCCAAAGCCGAATTATTTACTCCTTTAAGTAATTATCAGTTGGACTTTTTAGCTTAAACTTGACCGTAATTTTTCATAATTATTGTGAAGGTAGTGTATTTGAGACTATAAAAAATAATATAGATATACTTCTTCTGTTATGTTTTAAATAAAACATTTGCTTTTTGACGCAACCCAATACACTTTATTGATTATTAATATATTTAGTTATGCGCACGTAAAAAATATAAAAAAAATTATAATTTGATAGTATGTATCAAGACGAATTTAACAATTTTCACTTGACTATGTTTTTCTTTAAATAATAGTGATACATTGGAGTCACAATTGATCAATGAATAGTGTCATTTCACCCAATATTTCATTTAAAATAAAACAGATGAAGTATATAATACTAAAGAAGATATTATATATATATATATATATATATATATATAATAATATATAATATATATTATATATAATATATATATATATATATATATATATATATATATATATATATATATATATATATATATGTTTAAGTTCATATGAGAACCACCCTTATGATGAGAACCGTGAGAACCACTCATTTTTCCTCATTTTACGAAGATTTTGATCATTTCATAATATTTTTGCTCATTTTTTGTTTCACTTATCTTATGGTTTTGCTCATTTAACAATTTTATGCTCATTTATCAACGTCTTTGCTCATGTTACGTTTTGCTCATTTTACTTTTTTTCTCATTGAACTTTTTTATGCTCATTTTACGTTTTTCTTCTTTTACATTTTTGTTCATTTTACTTTTTTGATAACTTGATGTTTTCTACTCATTTTATGTTTATGCTCATTTGTTACTTTTTTTGGTCATTTTAGGAAGTTTTTCTCATTTTAAGTGGTTCTCACGGTTCTCACCATAAGAGGTTCTCATTAGAACCCAACCCTATATATATATATATATATATATATATATATATATATATATATATATATATATAATATATATATATATATATATATAATATATATATATATATATAATACAAGTGTGATTGACTCCTTCATAATATAGGTGATTAGGTGTTGTCCAATATAATACAAGTTGTCTTCACTCTTTCATAGCACAGTAAAAGTGTGATTGTGGATTTTGTTGTTATATTGAATAATTAAAGCAAAAATGTTATTCCATTTTATGTAGCAAGGATAAAAAAGGCTGCAACTGCAAGATTGAGAGATAAAAATGTCTTTTTCTTCCTTTTAACACTAACATTGATGCAATCAAAATTTTTGCACGAAATCCAAGCGATCATCATTTTGTTTTTGGAATTCGGATGACATTATTTAGGTTCATAGTCATGCCACTATGACTCCTCTTATTTTAGAATCCCTTCTTATTACATAGAGGTGATTAATTAGAAAAACTGTTTGTTACACATAAATGAGAGAAACAAAATAATGCCTCACACAAATATCTTATTTTTAAGCAGGTGTCCACATAAAATATCTTAAATGTTCTTATTTTACTGTTTTAAAAACTTAATGTTAATATACTATGACTATTGGACATGTTTTTATAATGTTGAAACACACATTGTGTACATTTGAATTTAGTACCCCATTATCCCATAATATAGTGCTCATTTTTTTTACACGTTCTCCAAAACGTAACTTTGACCTTTAATATTTTCAATTACGTATTAATAAAAAAAAATATAAAAAGTTGATATTACAAAAATACACGTAGAGACGAATATAACAAAATTACACATGAATAGGTTTTTTGTATATAATAATGAATATACTTGGTCAAAAATTTTAAAGTTTGACCCATTAAAAGTAAGTATCCATTATATATGAGACGGAGGGTGTCATTAACAAAATAAGCGTTATCTCATCCATTAAAAGCAACCCAAATTTTACCATATTACTTATTACCTGTCTTTGTCTAGAGTCAAGATTCCTTAGATTTCACTCATCAGGTTCTTTTAGACTTTTACCTTATGGCTTATGCAACAAAATATCCAACATGTGATATATTTGTTTTGTTGGATAGGAAGACGAGCATCTCGGAGATGATGGAGTGTGGACCATTAAACGGTACCTACGTCCTAATTGTTTTTTTTTTTTTTCGTTTTTGGTTTTGGGCACACAACAATACCAAATATGAAATACCAATAATACCAAGTATAAAAGCTCAATATTTTCTGTCTTTCACAATAAGTTTAGACTTGCCTTTTATACCATCTAAGAACTTTAGCCAAATTTAACGAGACTCAATATAACATTAAACTTGTAAAATATTAAGGGTTTGTTCATTATCATTTCTTAAGTTTATATTTTTCTAAATGTAAAATATAAAATGACAAAAAATAGATCATTTCTCGGTTTTATTATCAATGTCCAAAATTGAAAAAATTAGTACAAGTACAGCTAATTTCACGTTATTTATAAGACAAACTTCTTCTTTACTTGCAACATTGATATACTACCTCTGTTTTTATTTAGTTGCAACGTTTTGACTTTCACGCTTGCCAATGTACAATTTCAAATCGTTTTATCTCTAATTGTATGTAAGTAAAAATTATAAAAATTTGATATTATGAAAGATTATATCGAAACGAATCAAACAAGACCCCACATGACTATTTTTGTTTAACATATAAATCAATAAATGTGGTCAAATAAGAGAACATGAATAGTGCAATTTGTCAAACGTTGCAACTAAAAAAGAACGGAGGTAGTATGAAACAAGGGAGCTGACAAGGACGTCAACCAAGGGCGTAAAACGAAAGGATTATCATCTATATATACTAATGTATATAAAAAAGACGTTTCTAAACAAGGAATAGTGTCACGTAACACTCTCTTTTTGGCTGCTTTACTCCATGTAAAATGTAACCCACATATAATTAAAAAAAAATAAGAAAATGCATTGTAGAAGATTTGACCTCGTGAATTCAAATTATACACTAACGTCTTAACCACTAAACCAATTCATATTTGGTATTATCATTTCAAAGTAAAATTTTAATAAATGAAAAATATAATTACTGGAGCCATAATAATTATCTAAAAACTAGTTATCTAAGAAAAACGAAACATGAGAAGAAGGGTACCTTTCCTATGGCTTGAAAAAGTGTAGTATTGAAAGATGCAGCAGTTGTAATAACTTGAGGGAAACTAGTAGCTCCAGGAACAACACTAGTGAAACGTGTACCAGGACCAACATTTGAGACTCCATGTAAAGCCTCAGACCACCACTCATACTTTGGTATCCCAAGCCTATTAACACTAGCTGCTCCACTAATCAAGTACCCTATTTTCTCTGTTAATGTTAGTCGTCCGATCAAATCTGCCACCCTCCCTTCGACACTCTTCGACGTATCACAGAAGCCTAAGCTCGACAACGAGGCGTTGCTCGTCGTGTCGCAGGCGAAAGCTGGTGACTGCCCTAGAGCTCTGCTAAAGGTGGACAAAAAATGCAATGTGATTATAACAATGGTGTAATAACAAGGGCAAAAAACAGAGCATTTTTTTGCTCTGCTTTTTTGATAGGCCATTTTTTGGCCTAAAGAATTTATGTGTCAAGAAAAATAATAATTGTGTGGGTTGGATGAGCCTTGTGACTTATAGTGGTAGTAGTTAGTTATATTTATAGAAGATAGCTGGCTGTTAAGAGATTTTTTTTCTTTTTGTTTTTCCTTTTTGGTGGATAAGGTGAGCAATAAGTAACATTGCAAGAAATAACATCAACATATCCTTCAAAACAAAAAAGAAATAACATCAACATCATTAGCAAATTACATAATGCACCTGGGGTCTACCTATTAAGGTTTATTATAATGAAGTTCAAACTCATTATTTTGATGACTAATATGTGTAGTATGACCACAAATGAAGCGATCTTTGTTGAAAAACCTACCTATTGATAATTTATCAGTAAACTTATCAATCAATACATTCATTATAGGTTTTTTTAACACAAATAATACAAATTTTTACCCTTTTGATAAAAATTCCTCCAGTAGGACAATACTGATTGTTAACTTGTTGTAGGAGGTAAAAAGTTGAGGTGGTTCAGGTGTGTGTGGGGTTGAGGGAGAAAGAAGAAAGATCATTTTGTAATTTTTGTTTGACCTATTTTACAGGTTACAAGTCAACTTGACTTACTGGACAAGATTTTTATGTAAAGTTTGTATTATTAAAAAATAATTAAAAGTTTTTATTATTGCAAGAGAACGGGCAAAAGTTTGTATTATTGTAGTTAAAAAATCCTTCATTATAAACAACTTTCGAATTGAAAAATATTGATGGTTGTTATGTTATAACTAGAAATGAACCATTATTTGAGACTTGTTACTGAAATTCTAATTGAATACTAGTGATGTAACTTATCTTATAATCACTTTGATATGTATACAATGTTTATGAGGTTCATCTATGAGCCTACGTTAAAAGTATCAAGAACAAATATTGATTTTAATGTAAGTTTCATGTTTTATTAACGGAATCTTAACCCTCAAACCAATGGTTAAACGTGTGGCTAATTTCACTTTTTACTTGTTCTTCATAACAAGCATATTAATAAGAAAGTTTGCTAGATTTTTGGCCTCCCTTAAAGCATGAGAAAAATATGTTGCTTTAAAGACATTGAATTAACCATGATATCAAGAAGTAAGAAGTCAATTTGTAAAATCTTTTCATACACTTTTTTTTCGAGAAAAATGATGATTTAAAGTTTTTTTTTCTTCATTAGGAATTTAAAATTTTTTGGGTGTTGATGACTTTTTTAAAAGTGTTTGATTTGACAAATATAATACTTCTTTGTTTGGTTTGTAAATGGTGAAAAACAATTTCTTGTTTAAAACAACAAACGACCACATCTTTCTTCCTACAAGTATTGTAAATGCGTGCGAAAACATGCAGAATATTAAATTTATTACTAATTACATCAAATAAATAAGGATTTTTTAAGTTTTTAAATCAATTTATCCCACTAAGGATCTGTTCTCTTCGGCATAAAACAGCTGAACTGAACTGAACTTAACTGAATTGAATTGAATTAAATTAAATTGAATTGAATTAAATGTAATAAATATATAAATAATATTTAAACAATAATAATATGAATATTAAATAATAATTATAATGATAAGTAATAATAATGAATAATAATAATAATAATAATACTATTTTGGATATTTTTAAATGATAGTTATAAATAAATAATATTAATAATATAATAATGATAATTAATAATAATTATTTTATATTATTTATATTAATATATTAATACTTCACGATGATATATAATAACAATAATACCTAAGAAGTAAATTGATATTACTATTTTAATAATTAGATTTAATAATAGAATAATATTTAGTAATAAAAATAATGATTGGGTTGAACCGCGAAAATTACATCATTTTGACGCGATTTGATTCGTTTATGGGCTAAAAAACGTGGGTTTATTTGTGCTTTGACATAAACCATGTTCCTCCTAATAATAATAGTAATAATAATGAGTAAAGCTATAATAAACAAAATAATATATAGAAACAATAATAATAATAATAATAATAATAAATAGTAATGATATAAAAATAAATAATAATAATAATAATAATAATAATAATAATAATAATAATAATAATAATAATAATAATAAGAGTAATTAGTAAAATAAATTATACCAACATAATAATAATATTTAACAAAATGGTTATGAAAGAATGGAGCTGAATTGAACTGAGCTGAACTGAACTAATTGGAGCGGAACTGAACTGAACTGAACTGATTGGAGATGAATTGAACTGAACTGAACTGAACTGAAAATAAGCTGGGGAGAACAGGCCCTAAATCAATTTAGGTGAGAGGGAAGTACCTAACTATATTGCAAACTTTATTATTTTCTTTTTATTGTGCATTTTTTTTATCTTTTTATTTTCTTCCTTTTTCTACTTTTTAGTATCTCATCCCTATTCCATATATAAGAGTGATATTTTTTTTTTGAAAATGATATACATAGCCCTTAGGGCGACACATAAGAGACTTAAAATAGAAATAAAATGTTGAATCAAACATTTATGACATCAAAAGACGCGTGATTTTATTATGAATTCCCTAACAGTTCCCATTAAAGGAAATGTTATTAATGCTTATATATAGCCCTAAGGGCTACATATAACATTATCCTTTATTTTTTCTTTGCTTTCTGCCATCTGTCCTCCTACTTTCATTTTTTTTTTTTCACTTTAACTTTCAAGCAAGACTTAATTATACTTGTGTTTTCTAATTGAAAAATGTTTTTTCATAAAATAATCATTTTTTAATCAATTATTTTTGGTCCAACCAATGGAGTCATGCTGTTTTGACTTTTCCAAAAGGGAAAAAAATGCAACACGAAAGACAATTTATATACTCGTAGTATGTGCAGCTGTAAAATAAAAAAAGTAATCTTTGTACACAAATACTAATAATATGTTGTATTCAATTTATTTTTGTTTATCTAAACTATTTACACCTTATCTCTATTATATATTGAAACTTTGAAAACCTTGATGTTCATCCTTTTTGACCAATATATCCATAACTAGAAAAGAAAACTACAACACGATATACTCTATTCATTTTAAAAATAAAAATAAAAATAAAAGTTATACATGAGAATTCTTGAGTACCTTGATGTTCAGTTTGTTCACCCTGTTTGACCAATATACCCATAACTCCAAAAGAAAAGTACAACACCTATCACTCTGTTCATTTAAAATAAAAATAAAAAGGAGAAAATCGATCTAACAAACTGTAAAGCAATTGCGATTCATCATTCGATTTCGCATGCATAACAAACATATATAACTAGTTTGAATATATTTGAATTTATTAAATTGCGTCAAACATTATATTTGCTGAATTGAATATTAGACCTAATTAGTTATTAAATCTTATATGAACTTATTATAACTTAATTTAACTTATGTAAACTTATTTTTTATGAAATAGACTGAAAATAAAATAAAGAGAACATGCCTAACTATATTTATATGCAACCAAATTTTCCACTTTAAACAGAAAAGGCTCTCAACTAATTTAGATTCTCGATCAAACTTTTTGTTGGACAATACTACTTTTCTTTTCTTGATGAAGAAGCATTTAAGGTTTGTTTTGTTGCATTAGTTTCACTGATGGAAGATTAATATGAAGACAAGGTCTGAATGTGACGCTCGAAAACACGTACGGCATTGAATGGGAACAAAATCTTGAGACCTACCAATATAATTAAAGTATTCAGTTGGAATTCACTCATATTTTTCTTTTTCTTTGGGTTTGTTGTGAGACTCAAAGTTCAATAAAGATAAGAATTGATTGTAATTAAGGTTATGTTTAGATTACTTTATCTTTAGTGATCTAAATTTGATTTAAATTTATCTAATTTGATCTAAACTTATATTTTATAAAATATACTAGTTTTGAAATCCGTGCATTGCATGGGTTCTTGTTTATACTCCCTCCGTCCCATAACATAGTGCTCATTTCTCATTTTTCACAAGAATTAAGGAAAATGGAAAGAGTTTTAGGATTTCACAAAAATATATATTTAAGTAAATGTTTATTGGGTATTTTTGTCTTGGAACTAGTTTTATTCTCTTTTTCTTTTAAAATAAAATGAAAAGAGCAATAAATAATATACCTTGGAATGGTTGTAAAACAATAAATAGGGCACATATTTTAAAAGGAAAGTACGGGTATTTTGGAAAGTTTTATGTAGAAATGAAGGATAATTTAGTCCAAACAAATTGATAAAAAAGAAATAGACACAACATTTTGGGACACCCAAAGAGGAATGCAAGCACTATATTATGGGACGGATGGAGTATTTTTTTTTGCAAATTTTTTGTTAACATAGTTGATTTTGTGTTGCTGTAAAATGAGATTTTTCAACACCATTTTATTTACATACTTCTTCTGTTCTTTTTCTATTGTAATATTCACCATTTTGGGTAGTTTTATCTATTTGGACCCCTCCACTTTTAGTAAAAAACAACTACAATTGACAATATTGCCTTTACTTTATGTTAATAAAATCATCATTAATTAGTCATCAAATTGCCTCATAAAGTTGCGTTTACTTTATTAAAGATTAATTATTTCCTACACTTGTTAATTAAAGGGGTACCTCTATGCTAAACTACCCATTTTTTTCATTTCCTTAATAACCATGCTCAAACCCATTGTTGGAGTAGAATAAGAACGGATAAAGCAGTATTTGTCATTATACTCTTTAGTCTAGATTTTTTTATTGCGATATATAGATTTTATATTTTAGAATATTAAACTCAATATTGTAGCTAAGTCTATTATTAAATAGTATCCCAATAATTGGTATGACTCACATAGTTAGCACAATTTTAACATGAAGAACACCCTAATGATACTTGAAGAAAGTAGAGGGTACTTATTTAATAGATGCATGACAAAAAAATTATTGAGAACATGAGTGTCAACCACAACTTCAATTTTTAATGGCACATAAATACTAACGCATATAAAATGAAAGATGAAAAAGTGAAAAAAAAATCATAATGACGGTATCATAAATATAATTAATTAAATATAAAACTAACCTATACTAATAATCGAAAATATTGTTTAAGATAAAAATATACCTCTTCATCCATCATGACCATATCAACCCTTATCAAACTTTCTCTTTTTTTTTTATGATTCGTGACATCAAATAGTATAGAAACGCGAACCTTAATTTCTAATTAGTGTAGTAGAATCAAGTTCATGGAGAAAAAGAATAAGATTTCACATATAGATATATGTGAAAAAACAAACATGAATAATTATGTATATAATAAATATTCTATGAATAAAATAATTAGTGAATTGCATAATACCTTTGCAATGTCGTTGACAAACTTTCATTTGATTCATGTAATGCCACCATGGTATGCTATAGGTTCAAAATTATAAATATATATTTTTATCTTTATATAACTCAATATTCAAAAGTATGATTTTCAAAGATATAATTGATATTACCCCACATATATATATGTTATTTTTATAGTTATTTTTACATGTAATTAAAATAAAGAATAAATAATACGTTATTTTTCATCCAAATAAATAAATTTTCATAAGTTGTAAAACTATATTGTATATGAAACTTATTTCGAAACATATTTCGAGCACTCTCCAATTGTAAAAAAAAATTGTAATATTGCGAATCTGTAACAAAATTTAATGTACATAGTATAATAATTTAGGTTGTTTATCTAAAATCAGAATGTAATGTTCACTTAGGGCCTGTTCTCTTCGACATAAAACAGCTGAACTAAACTGAACTGAACTAAATTGAACTGAACTGAATTGAACTGAACTAAACAGAACTGAAAAAATAGTGATTTGTGAGAGTAAAAGTTTTGTCAAGAGTTGAATTGAACTGAACTGATCTGAACTGAACTGATCTGAACTGAATTGAACTGAATTGAACTGAACTGAAAATAAGCTGGGGAGAACAGGGTCTGTTCACCCCAACTTATTTTCAGTTCAATTCAGTCCAGTTCAACTAAGTTCTATTCAATTCAATTCAGTTCAGCTCTGGACAATACTTTATTTACTCTCACATATCACTATTCATTTCAGTTCAATTCAGTTCAGTGAAGTTAAGTTCAGTTCAATTCAGTTCAGTTCAACTGTTTTATGCCGAAGAGAATAGACTCTTATCCAAAACACCTTATATGTATATATATCTATAGTGAACACTATTTTTTTAAAAAAATTAATAATTAAAAAAGAATAACATGACATGCTTAGATGGAGCTCTCTATAATATTATAAGTTTGTTTTTTAAAATCAAACTCTAATTTTTTCATCATCCAAAATTCTAATATATATGTAACTTTATCGCTATAGATTTTAGTTTTTGTTGTAACAATAAATTTTACTTAATAAATTTTGTTCAATACTAAATTGTTTTGGTTTAGTGGAGCAATTAAGGCCGAGGTTTTGAAAGATTATATGTTAATTTTGTAAATTAGACCTATTATAAAATGCTATAATCACATATTGTACACTATACTTATAGCTTAATTATTATTATATTTATCAAAAAGAAAGCAGACTAAAGAATGTCTTACCATCTAATTAAATATATTTTCATGAGTTGTAAAACTATATTTTAGATGGTTCTCATTTTGAAACATATTTCAAGCACTCTCCAATTTTAAAAAATGATAATGTTTTGAATTAGGTAGCAAAAGTTATATTCAATTTACATAATATAATAATTTAGGTTGTTTATTCAAAACTAAACGTAAATTTCTCCCTATTCAAAACTCCTTTTATATATTTAAATATGTGTAGAACTCTATTTTTTTATTATATTTAAAATAAAAATTAATGACATGAGAATCCTACTTGGTACTCTCTGTTCATAAGTTGTAGAACGATATTGTATATATATCTTATTACGAAGCATATTTCGAGCACTATCCAATGGTACAAAAATTATAATATTCTAAATTACGTAGCAAAAGTTATACACAAATTATATAATATAATAATTTAAGTTGTTCATTCCACAAGAAACTCTATTTTGCTTATCCAAAGCTCCTTATATGTATTTAAATCTATGTAGAACTCTATTTTTGTAAAAAAAAAACTTGATAACATGGCAATCCTACGTGGCGCGCTTTATTCATAATTGTAGAACTATATTGTATATGGATATTATTTCGAAGCATATTTCAAGCAATATCCAATTGTACAAAAATCATAATATTCTGAATTAAGTAGCAAAAGTTATGCACAAATTACAAAATGACATAATTTAAGTTATTCATTCAACACGCAACTCTAATTTTTGCTTATCCAAAGCTCGTTATATATATTTGAATCTATGAAGAACTCTATTTTTGTAAAAAAAAAAAAAATTGATGACATGGCAATCTTATGTGGCGCACTCTATGGTCCCGAAAAGTTTCTCCTTTATACAAACACACACAGATATATATATATATATATATGTATATATATATATATGTATATATGTATATATATATATATATATATATATATGTATATATGTATATATGTATATATGTATATATATATATATATGTATATATGTATATATATATGTATATATGTATATATATATATATATACATATTATATATACATATATATACATATTATATATACATATATATACATATATATAATATGTATATATATATATATATATATATACATATATATATATATATATATATATAATAATATATATATATATATATATATATATATAATATATATATACATACATATATATATATATATATATAATAGATATATATATATATATATATATATATATTGATTATTATTAATCTTATTATTACTTTGTACTTTCATTACTAGTATTACTATTACTATCATTCTATTACTATGCAAAATATTCATAAGAATAATAACATAATAATATAAATAATAATATAAATAATAATATAGTTGATAACGATGATAATAATAATAATTTCATAATTTTTTTTTTGAAAAAGAACCCATTAGTATATGAAGATACAACTAAAAATAAAAGAACACGTATTTTAGGTAAAAAGACATATTGTTCATAGTAAAGAGAATATTTGTTAAGTTTTTCAATGCCTAATTTCCCAAGGAAAAGGGCAGTGATATTCTGAAATTTAAGGTTTTAATTGTTAAGCTAGTATAAAACAAACAAAAGGGTTCTTTTTCTCTCTCGACGTGGGATAAGAGACCTCTCTCGTATCATGCATCGTAGCCATGGCAGGGAAATCCAAGGTGAAAACGAAGCAATCTCATGGTAATTATGGTAATAAACATCAGCCGAAAGGCCCTACGCGTCCAAGTTTAGGACAGAAGCACAAATCATTGGCTAAACTTCATGGAATTGCATAAATGGTGATTTCGACCCCTGAATTTGATGAACCGTTATCACCTAAAAGGTCGTTGGAAAAGTTGCAAAATCAGTCTCGGGAGAAAGCGCAACTTTCAGAATGGTTAACTATCATGAAGAAGACGCAGACTCGATTGGTTTCCATTGAAGGAGGTAATCTTCAAACTCGCAATTTATCGACGGAATTTGAAAAAATGGAAGGGATTGATTCAATTGTTAATGAACCTGCCATTAAAATTGAATTAGAAGATGTTCAGGAAGAAATTGATTACTGGAATTCGTCCCTTATCTGTTATGTGATGGGGGATAATCCGCCTTTTCCGATAATGGATGGCTTTTTAAGGAGAATTTGGGCAAAGAATGGGGTAGATAAAATTGTGGCTGTTCAAAAAGGACTTTTCATAGCCCGATTTCATGATATTGAACAACGAAATGCTATCTTGAATGATTTGTTTTCAATTTTTTGATAGAAAACCTCTTATAGTTAAGAAATGAAATTCTGAATTGAATGTTCAAAAGGAAGATGTTAAAACAATGCCAATATGGATTCAATTGCCATCTCTTGATTTGAAATACTGGGGGGGGGGGAATGCTTGTTCAAGTTAGTATCTGGGATTAGGAATCCATTAAAGCTAGACCAGGCAACAACCAAGAAAGATAGATTACAGTTTGCAAGGGTAATGGTGGAGGCTAGGATGAATCAAGATTTTCCTGATTGCATAACATTTGAGAATGAAAAAGGGGTAATTATGACACAATCTGTGAAGTATGATTGGAAGCCAGTCCAATGTGAGAATTGTAAAGGAATTGGGCATGTAATGAAGGAGTGTAAGACTCAGAAAAAGCAGGCTATTGTTAAGCGATGGGTGAAAAAAAACAGCAGAATAAGGTGGAGGCAGATGGGTTTCAAAGGGTGGCAACACAAAATACTAAGGGTCAGGCTGCACAACAACAAGTTACAATTGGTAACTCATTTACAGTGTTGGAGGAGGTCGGTGAAGTTGGGGAGATATTGGAGATGGAGGTAGCACAAAAGGAGGTGGAACATGGTGAGGGAAGGGGGGGGGGAGCCCCCTACCATGGATGGATAATATAGTTAGTTGGAATGTGAGGAGACTAAACAACAGAAGGAAGCAAGGGGAAGTGAGGCAGTTTCTAGTGACTCACAACATCAAGTTGTTTAGTTTCCTTGAAACAAATATAAAAGCTCCTTAACTAGGAGACTTTTATCTTAATGCGTGTCCTGGGTGGTGCATAACTACAAATAATCAATGGCATGGTAAGGGGAGGATTGTGTTAGGATGGCATCCTAGTGCTTTTCATGTGAATGTGTTAGTGTGTACAAGTCAGCTTATTCATATAGAAATATAGGTTGTAAATGGAGGGAGGAAATTCAAATGCACATTCATTTATGGTTATAATGAGAGGAGTTGAAGAGAAGAGATGTGGAGAGATTTGAGGAAGCAGGCTATTAATGATGATCCCTGGATCATCCTTGGTGACTTTAATGCTCTATTGAGTATTGATGATAGACTTGGGCAGCCTGTGAGGACAAGAGAGATAGAAGACATAAAGGCCTGTATGGAATATTGTAAGATGTTGGAAGTGAAGGTTTGTGGAATTTTTTTACTTGGAACAACAAGCAGGTTGGGAGTGATAGAGTGTTCTGCAAGTTGGACAGGGTATTGGGGAATGAAGGGTGGATTAATGCATGGCAACACACAGAAGTAACTGTTCTTCCTGAGGGAGAATTTGACCATTGCCCTCTAGTGGTCAGATCATTTGTGAATGAATCAAGGAAGAAACCGTTCATATTTTTTAATATGTGGTGTCAAGCTGATCAGTTTCAGGAAATTGTTAGACAAGGATGGCAGTATAACATTCCTGGAACCAAGATGTAAGGTTGTGGGGAAATTAAAGATGTTGAAAAAAGAGTTTAAAGGATTAAATGCTTCCCGGTTTGGTGATGTTTCTGTGCAAAATGTTGCAAAGTACAATAAAATGATTGAAGCTTAACATGCTTTGCATAATAACCCAGATGATTTGATCCTTAGAGATCATGAAAAGGAAGCTAGGGAGGAATATGTTGTGGCACACAGGAATTACACTCTTTTCCCGAGTCAAAAAGCCAAAATTAGATGGCTTAATGAAGGTGATGATAATACAAGATATTTTCATCAAAGTGTGAAGGTCAGGAGGATACATAATAGAATAAACACCGTTAGGAAAGAGAATGGTGAATGGGCTAATAACTCAACTGAGGTGGCAAATGCATTTCTTGAGTTTTACCATGGGCTGTTGGGTAGTGAAGGAATGGTGAGAAAGGTGGAGGCTGTAATCATAGCTAAAGGGAACATCCTTGGCGAATCTCAACAGCAGGCTTTGTCTCTTGATTTCAGTGTAGAAGATATAAGAAATGCAATGTTCTCTATCCCTAATAACAAGTCTAGCTCCAGGGTTGGATGGTTACTCAAGTTGTTTCTTCAAAAAAACTTGGGATATTGTGGGCAGGGATGTGCTAGCAGCAGTACAAGATTTCTTTAGAAGTGGTAGAATGTTGAAGGAGATAAATGTTACATCTATAACATTGATTCCTATGACTAGTTGCCCTGCTTCTGTGGGTGATTTTAGAACCATAGCCTGTTGTTCAGTGCTTTACAAAACCATAACAAAGCTTATTTGCTCTAGACTGAGTAGAGTGCTCCCTGATATTGTTTCTCAAAAACAAGGGGCTTTCATCACTGGCAGAAGTATACTCAGTAACATATTGCTATGCCAAGACTTAGTGAAAAGGTTTGGTAGGAGCAATAATCAAGTCAAGGGTTTGTTAATGAAAGTTGACTTGAAAAAAGCCTATGATTATGTGGAATGGAGCTTTGTCCAAGATCTATTAGAGGCTTTACACTTTCCTAGTCACTTTGTGAAATGTGTTATGGAGTGTATCACAACACCCAAATTCACATTGCTGATAAATGGAAGCACATAGGGTTTTTATGCTGCAAAGAGGGGTCTCAGGCAGGGAGACCCCATGTCCCCATTACTATTTATTCTTTGCATGGATTACTTAACAATAATCCTATCATATATTGGTGAATTGGATGAGTTTAAGTATTTTACTGGTTGTAGAAGCTTGAAGGTAAATCATCTGAGCTTTATAAATGATCTGCTTTTGTTCTGTAAAGGAGAAGCAAGATCAGCCTATCTCCTCTTGCAAGGGCTCAAGTTATTTTCAAAAACAACAGGCCTGAAAGCAAACAAGCAGCAATATGCCATCTATTGTACTGCTATGGATGAAAGAGAGGTTGAAAGGATTGAACATTTCTCAGGTTTCAGAAGAGAATACTTTCCTTTTAGGTATTTGGGGGTACCTATTAGCTCTAAAAAGCTAAGTGCTGCTGATTGTGACCTGCTTATTGAAAAAATGACCTGCAGAATAAGATCATGGAGTACCAGAAGTTTATCTTATGCTGACAGAACTCAATTAACAAACTCAGTCCTGTTAAGTGTTCATACCTATTGGGCACAAATCTTCCTTCTTCTTGATGCAGTGTTAAGGAAGATTAACTCCATTTGCAGAAATTACTTGTGGTCTGGTGCAACTATTGGTGGCAAAGTGGGAAATGTCAAATGGGAGGCTATCTGCAGGAATAAGAAGGTGTGGGGGGGGGGGGGCTTAGGCTTCAGAAATATAGCCATATGGAATAAAGTTGCTGTTGGGAAGCTTGTGTGGCATATAGGATGTGAGAAAGATGATTTATGGGTGAAGTGCGTGGGTGCACCATGTCTATGTGAAGGATAGAAATTGGTGGGATTTTCAAGCCCTACCAGGTGCAAGCTGGGTTATAAAATACCTTTGCAAGGTTAAAACTGATCTCACTCAGGTGGATATGGCTACTAATTGGAGTGTGAATCATTCATACTCAATTAAAAAGGTTTAAAATGATATGATGGAGAGCAGAGGTGTAGTTACTTGGGTTCATGGGGTTTGGAACAGGATGAGCTTACCTAAACACAAATTTATCTTGTGGTTAGGAATTCAGGACAGGTTGAAAACAAAAGATATGTTGTTTCTATATAATATTAGCCCAGACAGCACATGTTGCTTATGTGGTAGTGCAGGGGAAACACATGATCACATTTTTTTTGAGTGTGAATTCAGTAAGCATATGTGGTAGATACTCTCTTTAAGTTCTATGTTAGTCGACTGAATACTTTCTAATAACTCAGAAGAAGATGCATGCCAGAAGAAAAATACAGATTATTCCTCACTCATAAAAAGGCACACAAACAAAAGAAAAATACAGATTATTCCTCACTCATAAAAAGGCACACAAACAAAAGAAAAATACAGATTATTCCTCACTCATAAAAAGGCACACAAACAAAAAAGGAATTTACTGGCCAGTTGGTTCTGTTGAATCGAAGGAGAAGGTAAATGATTGAATACAATTTCCGAATTAAAGAAGGATTTTTTTGCAGCAATAATTCGAATTGACTGAAAGTCACATAGAAAGAAATACCAGCAAGATTCATCTACAATACGAATTCAATGAAATTTGTACCAACAATGATCGAATGGAGTCTCAATTTCCGAATTAAAGAACAGATTTTTTTCGCAGCAACAATTCGAATTAGATGAAAGTTACATAAAAAGAAATACCAGCAAGATTTTTATCTATAATTCGAATTCAATGAAATTCGTACCAGCAACATTAATCCATAAATCGAATTGCAATTGAGTAAAGTTCTTTGATAAAAAGAACACCTACTTGTTGAGCGAAAGACGACGGTGGAGTCTTGCCCAGCGAAAATTTAATTAAACTGGATCCTGCTGAAAGGAATTGGAGTCTTCAAATTTCGAAGCGTGAAACTGGATCTTGTTCGAGTGCAGATAATTTGGAGTTGCTGAAAGGGAAGGACTCTCTTGTTCGACTCTAGAGAATTTGGAGTTGCGTGAAACTAAGAGGTGGAGTAAATTAGGGCTTTGTTTTTTCTTCCTAGTTTTGGCTTACCTGTTTTAGTGGTGGGAGTTTTGAATTTTTTTTTTAATTTTATGCGCGCTTTGTTCACAAAAAATTGGATTATGGCAACGCTTTGTTAAAAGTGCTCCAATTTGTTCCACCAATTCTTGAAGTTAACACTTTTTTTAACAAGTGTTGCTATTTAAGCGCTCCTAAAGGCTATTTTTCTAGTAGTGCATGTTCTCTCCATAATCCTTGAATGGATTGGTGTGATATGTAGGCAAAGGAACCTACTGTAGTGGGTCACCTGGACCAGGAGAAGATATAAAGGGACAAAAGTGAGGAGGCACATTCTGTATACCGTCATAGCTACAGTAGTATATCAGATATGGATGGCATGAAATGAAGCTTTTTGGCAACACAAAGTTAGTAGAATAGATCATGTAATTAACAATACAAAGTGTATAGTTAAACATAGAATTCAATTTTGTGTTTTGGAGAAATGGAGTGATAGGGATTGTGAATGGATAGATAGCTTGTAATTGGGTAGCTAGGCTGTAAGGCCTGTGTGGTTCCAGTCCTTGAAGGACTTAGGATGTACATGTTCTTTGGTTGGTAATATACTACTTACCAAAAAAAAAAAGAGAATATTTGTTCATGTCTAAGATCCATTAATAATAATAAATTAGGTAGTAATGAAAAGAACATATAATGATAATAAAAAAAAAGAACATCTATTGAAAGAGCATACAAAATTTATTTAAAGAACACATTCGAAAAATAGAGATATATGTTATTTTTATATTGATATGACATATTTGGATTTAATTCACTAGTAGAATAATTGCTTATTTCTGCGGTGATATTGCTGCGGTTTTACTCATACGCAGCAATATATCACGAAAAAAAAGTTAAATATAAAATAAAGATATTGTTGCGGTTTCGGCCTAAAACCACAGCAATATGGTGTCATTGGGAAAATTTCTAAAAAAAATTGACTATTTGACCAGATATATTGCTGCGGTTTATGACAAAAACCGTAGCAATATATTAAAATAAAATTAAAAAATAATATTTTAATATATTGCTGTGGTTTTTAATGAAAACCGCAGCAATATTATTAAAAAATATTAAAAAAATATATAAAAGGGTGACAAAGCGTATCACTTACAGCCCATTTGGTAGTTGGTTATAAATTGTGATAATGGGAATGAATTTGTGTGTAAATTTGTGAAGAATATCATTGTTCATTCCCATGGTAATGCTAATTTATCCTAAAGTGTCCACTTTCCTTCTTGAATTTCCATTCCCATCCAATACCACCTTGTAGGTGGTAATGAGTGGTAATGAAAATTGCTTCCCCTTGGAGACAAAAACACAAGTTTAGGGGTGATATTGCTTGCCCATGGAGAAAAAATGTCTCCTCAAGGAGATTTTAAAGATGCTTCCCTAATAAAATTACACTTAAAATTCATTGCCATTACCACAATATATTAACGCCTACCAAACGGACCGTTAGGGTTTTATTCCTCTTACCTTGCAAATCTCACGTCTCTCTCACTCCTTCTCTCACTCCACGCCTCTCTCACTCCTTCTCTTCCTCTCACCCTTCAGATCTCACGCCTCTTTGCTCTCACTCCTCTCATCATCCTCTCAAAAACCACCGGCTCGTTCGTTGCCTCTCATCCTCTCACCCTTTCGCCGGATCTTCGCGCACTTTTCGCCGGATCTTCGCGCACTTTTCGCCGGATCTTCGCGCACTTTTCGCCGGCTGGAGTGTTGCCTCTCATCAAAACCGTCGGCTCATTCGTTGGTGATTTCATCGGTGATTTCGTCGCTGATTAGTGGTCTTCGCGCAACCTTTTCACTCTCCTCGTTGTTCGTTCACTGTACTCCATCTCACCATCTTCGCTGGTCTCGCTCCATCTCACCATCTTCGCTGGTCGCACAAGCGTCGCTGTTGAGATCTGTTATTAAATATTTTGTTTTAGGATTTTTTTTTTCTTTTTTTAGATCTGTATGTTTGTAGATTATTTTGTTTTAGGATTTTTCTTTATTTTTTAATATATTTTTTGTTTGTAGATCTGTTAGTAAAAAATGACTGAATCCTTTTTTGTTTGTTTTCCTTTTTTTCGTTTGTTGAGATCTGTTAGTAAATTTTTTATTTTAGGATTTTATTTATATTATTTTCTTTTTCAGATCTGTTTCTTTATTTTTTAATATATTTTTTGTTTTTATTATAATTTTTGTAATTAGTTATTAAGTTGTAACTAGTTTTGTTATCTTTATATATTAATGAGATTTATGTCATTTTATCTTTAGTTTGTCTTCAAATTTGGTGGATAGTGGATATGTTATTGCATGGTTTTAATTTTTCAAATTTATTTACGAAATGACAATTTTTTTTTTATTTGTACATGACCTTTTGCTGCGGTTTTGGGAAACAACCGCAGCAATAGGTCAATCTATTGCTGCGGTTTCTAGCCGAAACTGCAGCAATACGTTGTACTTTTTAATTAAAAAATAAACTTATTGCTGCGGTTTTGCTCATAAACCGCAGCAATATGTTCAGATATTGCTGCGGTTCAAAACCGCAACAATATATTAATTACCTATTGCTGCCCCCTTAATTGATGCGCGGCCAAAACCCTGTCGCAATAGGCCATTTAATGACCGCAGCAATAAGCATTTATTCTACTAGTGCTTACCAACATGTTCTTTGTTATATCGATAAATTGTTCTCTTTTTTTTTATAAATAAACCTACAAATGTATATAATCATATGATCTTGAACTAAATTGTTAAATATTCTTCTTATGTTGTTGCCTTGTTCTATATAAACTTTGTTTTTAAAGATAAGTTGAAATCCCTTTTAGAAATTTTTTTGAACATGATGCCAACACCATTAGGTTGTCCCATGCTACTCATGTTTTATATAAACTAGTAACATATACTTCATATACTATATTATATTGTTAAAAAATAAACATCATATACTATATTGTCATGTTCGTTACATGTACAACATCAAAAAGAACATTGCATGTCAAAATTGTTAATTAGAACAAATATAAAAAAGAACACATACAAATGCTAAAATAACATTTTTCTTCTTGAATACAAATAGCTACAAATAGTGATATCAATGACATTTATAATAATAGCAATGACATTAATAATAATTACCAATATTAATAGTTATTAAGTACAACAACGACAATCATAATAATCTTTTTGAACAAATATACTAGTAAATACTCCCTCTATTTCAAAATATAAGGCACGCACGATGTTCGAGGTCGAACTTTAACAATTAATTTCTCTCAATATATGTTGAAAGAAAATTTTATAAAATAATGTTATTATAGTATTTTTCAAGGCGAATCGAATGGTATAATTTTTACAATTTTTATTTATCATATTATGAGAGATATTTGTGGTCAAAGAAAATTTTCATAAAGCGTGAATGCCTTATATTTTGAAAGAGAGGGAGTAGTAATAATAATCGTATAAAGTACTAATAATGATAATAATAATAATAATAATAATAATAATAATAATAATAATAATAATAATAATAATAATAATAATAATAATAATAATAATAATAATAATAATAGTAGTAGTAGTAGTAGTAGTAATAATAGTAGTAGTAGTAGTAATAACAATAACAATAGCAATAGCAATAGCAATAGCAATAACAATAGCAATAGCAATAGCAATAGCAATAGCAATAACAATAACAATAACAATAACAATAACAATAACAATAACAATAACAATAACAATAACAATAACAATAACAATAACAATAACAATAACAATAACAATAACAATAACAATAACAATAACAATAACAATAACAATAACAATAACAATAATAGCATTAGTAATAATAATAATCACAATAATCATCATAATAATAACAACAATAATAAGTTTTCAAATCAAAGCATATATGAACTTATTTTTTCTGATATGATATGATCTTGAATAAGTAAAAATAAGGTAAAATGAACATAGCCTAAATATATGTATTATTTTACATTGAGAAAATCACCGATGTACTCTTAAAGTTTGACATAATTCTTGAAGGTTTAGAATGTTATTAATGGAGGAAGGTGGAAATAGAGATGAAAACCTAACAATCTTAGTGTTCCGTTAATAATAAGGGTATTTTGAGAAAAAAAATCAAATCTCAATGACATTTGGGAAATTACTCAAACGAGAGGAGATAATTTGAGAATTACGTCAAACCTCAAGGATACCTTAAGGTTTTTCCCTTTCTAATTTACCATTTAAGATAAATGAGATTAGGCTATATTCTTTTTTGAAAGGAACACATAGGCTATAACCTTGTTGCTTATAATTATTACATCAAACTAGATTATGTAAATTAAATAAGTCCATATCAAATCTATTAAAAAGTTCAAATCAATTCTGATTTACAATAATTATAACGCCAGTAAGTTTATTTTTACACTATCAAACTCTTAGAACTTTTACTATTATATAAAATTAAATAAAATCATGATCAAAATTGTGCTTTAGAAACCGCACGAACAAAAGGAGGTTGAGCAAAGAAAAAGAGGGGAAGGAGTACCACATTAGGTGTACATATTAATTAGCAGTATCTCTATTATATAAGCCAAGGGAGGAGGTATGGTGTCCTCATTTGAAATGACTAGAATACCCTCTAATAAATTAAAATATGTTTTTATATTAAATTTACAAATGAGAATCAATGTAACTTGCCATATAGAATAAGTCAAAAATGGAATATGCAATCACCGTTAATAACTTGACTAGATTGACACAATCAATTCACTAAATTAATTAAAATCTTCAATTTAAAAAAAGTTAGTGATATATCATGACAACATAATACTTCGTATTTACAAAGTTCAAACAATGTGCATGATTTATTAACATTTACAATCGTTAAAGAACTATACTAAAGCCGCTGACAAAGAATTATTAAATCTTGACCAAAATTTTCTAACAAGTAAAAATCGGTCACCTTTAGTTCAAAAAGATAATAACATCTAAAAAAAATCAATAATTTAAATCACTACCAAAGTAATTTTAGATTAAAAATATATATGTCGACGCACGCATCGCGTGCATATACGACTAGTATGACATGTTTGATCAGCTAAAATAGTAAAAACTATTAATATTAACAAGTAACAATAACAATAAAGTTTTGATACTATTTCCAATAGTATAGAAAAGAATGTGAAAAGTAATATACTTCCTCCGTTGTGTTTAAATGAAACGTTTGATTTTTTTTATGCAACCCAACACGTTTTTTTAATAATCAATATCTTTAGTTATGCACACGTAAAACATATAAAAAAAATTATAATTTGATAGTATGCATCGAGACAAATCTAACAAGATCTCACTTGATTATGATTTTCTTTATATAATGGCGAATTGGAGTAAAACTTGATCAATGAATATTGTCATTTCACCCAATATTTCATTTAAAATAGAACGGGTGAAGTATATCTATTTTGTTATGGTGGTCATTGTTAGTGTTTTAATTATATATTGTAAGTTGTAACTCCATACCTATGAAAAGAACTTGGTTTATAAAAAGACTGTCTTATTATATAACTACTTGATTTTTTTGTTGATAATTTACATTATTATTTGAGTAAAAGGGAAATAAAAAGCGACCATTAAAAAATAGTGAGATGGTGAGATCATCTCATTCTCATTTAAGAATTCGCCGGTGAGAAGGGAAAAATGGGAGTTAACATCTCAAATTAAACATCTAGCATATACTCGGATGTATCGTATGCCCTTTCCTCAAATTTCAGTTGGACCTCTTACGCCTCTACGTAATACTGCAAATGAGAAATGCACAAAGGAATATATTTGAGAGCATACATGCAATTCAATTACCAACCGAATTTCGGTAGGTAAAATTAAATAGCGGTTGGTAAATATCGACTGTTACAAAATCAGCGGGTAATTATTGTGCATTTAGTATTTGGTCAATAATTTTTTATATTATCTATAGTTTATTGGTCAGTAATATTGTGGATTCTTGTAGTTATGATACACCTGAGTATATAATATAAATTGCACGAACTCCATAATATTAAAGTAATTTGTTCCAATTATGTGATGCTATAATAATAATAATAATAATAATAATAATAATAATAATAATAATAATAATAATAATAATAATAATAGTAATAATAATAATAATAGTAATAATAATAATAATAATAATAATAATAATAATAATAATAATAATAATAGTTTGTTAGTATTATTATCATCATTTATTATTATTATTATTATTATTATTATTATTATTATTGTTGTTGTTGTTGTTGTTGTTGTTGTTGTTGTTGTTGTTGTTGTTGTTGTTGTTGTTGTTGTTGTTGTTGTTGTTGTTGTTGTTGTTGTTGTTGTTGTTGTTGTTATTGTTATTATTATTAGGATTATTTGCTTAAAATAATGCAACCTTTTGACCATTCGCAGATAATAGAGCAACCTTTTGATTATTCCACAATAAAGCAACCTTTATACCCATTAATTTTGGATAGGTCAAGTTGACCAGTGACCTGAACACATGGTAATTTTCGTAATTAAACCCCTTAATTTTAATTAATAATATTAAATTAACTTAAAAAACCTAAACTAAACCCCACACCCACCCCCACCCACCCACTGCGACACCCTTCCTTCAACCGAACTGCTGGCACCCGTTTTCCAAGCCCTTGCTTTTAGGGCCCCCTTTCCCACCATTGCCACCCCCTCCCTCCCTTCCTCAACCACTGCCACCTTCCCTCCCCTTCCTCGACCACTGCCACCCCTCCCTCCCCTTCCCTAGCCACAACAACCCCCCTCCATCCCTTTCCCCACCACGACAATCTCCCTCCCTCCCTTTCCCAACCCACGACAACCACCCGCTCGTCTCTCTCCTCGACATCCCCGACTCACAAGGACACAAACCACCCCACCCCTACATACCGACTCCATCCCCACCTCCCCCTAATATGAACCCCCGACCCCAATGAACCATCAAGAAGCCTTGAAAGACGTGGTTGCAGTGCCGCACGGGAGAGGGGAAATCTCTAGAGTCTGGGGTTGGGTTGGTTGGTCAAGTAGAATAGGGGAGAGGCAAATATGGGTGGGGTGAGGGTGGCGGTGGACTTGACGGTAAGGGAAGAAGGTGCTCAGGTTGCGCGGAGGTGGCTGGGGTGGGGGAGGAGAGAGAGGGGTGTGGCAGTGGGTGGGGGGAGTAAAGAAAGGGGTGTGGGGGGAGGGGGGTGGTTTATTATTTATTTATTTATTGTTTTTAAATTTTTTATAAAATTTGTTTCTAGAACTAATTATTAGGCGACACGTGTCCCATTTTACCTATTCTTCAGGTTATAACCGGTTTTGGCTTACTGAAAGTTAATGGGTTATAAAGGTTGCTTTATTATGAAATAATCAAAAGGTTGCTCTATTATATGTGAATCGCTAAAAGGCTGCATTATTGTAAGTAAATAATCCTTATTATTATTATTATTATTATTATTATTATTATTATTATTATTATTATTATTATTATTATTATTATTATTATTATTATTATTACAATACCTTATCATTTTAACTATAGTATGTAGTGTACCTTATTAGGTAATGTTATTTTGTTTTGCTATAATACCTAGGAATCTTATTAAGAAGGGAGCGGGAATAATTCATGAGATTTCTTTTGGATGTATGGTATTTGTACTGTAGAGTGTAGACAAGTATTTGTTATTTAGATTGCCTATGGTGTAACAGTATATAGGATAATAATGGAAGTAATTTTTGAGAATCAATATTTTAGGAAAATATTGGATAGAAAAGTACAAAAAGTACAGAAGGTACAATAATATCCACTGTAAAAGTAGAACCTGTTTTTTTTGGAGTAACTTAGATGGTGCATTGTGTTCATCTTACAGCTTGTTTAAAAATGACAATCCCCATAACATTAAGGCTCTGCATTTTATTTCAAAAACATGAGAAAAGAAAATATAGATAAGATAAGATAAATTCAGATAAAATAAAATAATATAACTTTTTAACTAATTTTGAATTATTTCAGGAAAAATAAGATAAGATAACATAAAATAAGATCAGATAAGATCGGATAAGTTCAGATAAAATAAGATCAGATAAGCTCAGATCAGATAGAATAAGTTGAATCAAACGGACCTTAAACGTGTGTATTCGTTGATCCCATATAGTGGTTTCAAAATAGGCTCTCAAATAGATTCTAGGTATACCCACGGCGAACCAGGTCACACCCGGACAAGTCATAATTCTGACAATCAGTGCCCCAAGTCGTGATTGGTCAGTTTTTTTCAACTGGGTCGATCACATATGAACCATGGGATTAACGGGTACCAGAAAGGTTTAAGCGTTCAATTTATAAGTCGATACATTCTCGGGTATGATCGTCCGTGGACATTTTTTGACTGGGTTTGCGCAGATCGTATTTGGATTTTATGTACGCTTGGTTAGATTTAAGTGAACTTGAGTTAAATCACTAATAACCTTAGTTCGATCATTGTGAAGCATCAAGTCCATTCGCTATTGAACGTCGATTCACCCTTGGTTAACTCCTGGTCTGATCATTTTGATTTTGTTATGGATTTTGTAAATGAATCATGCTATTAAAAGTATTAAGAGGGACTTATATAAACATGTGTGTGTGTGAGATAAATATATGGATGATAACGAAAAACTAATAAAAGCACTATATTATTTACCGTGATGTTTAGTGTATTCTCTTAGTCAACTCTTATTTCGAAAAATCAACTGCGTAAAACCACTCTAATGAGTAAAGGAGTAGAACATACGACTCTTCATATGTTCTAATATTTTAATTCATGTGTTTAGAATAGTTGCACCATTTCATATTTTCACGCTTGCCAATGCATTATTTCAAACATTAATATCTCTAATTATCAATAAGTAAAAAATTATAAAAAATTGATATTAAAAAAATATACATTGAGTGGAGTCTAACAAGATTTTATATGGCTATGTTTTTCCTAAAATATAAATCACCATAGACAATCAAAGTATAAGATGTGAATAGTAAACACTGTGCAAATGCTGCAACTATTAAATGGAGGAAGTATATTATAACCAACGACAATGATAACGAGTAGATGAAAAAGAGTAGAATAGAAAAGGGTGTAGGATTGATTTTAGAAAAATGTAAGTTTTTGAAATTGATTGAATATGGTAAGGTAAGATTGATAAGGAAGATTAGCAGGGATGAAATGGGAAGAGGTAGACATGCATGATAACTACAATTACCATTTTTTTTAGATGTACTTTTTAGGATAGACTCAACCTTGCTGAAAAGACTGACCTTTTTTTAAATTAGGTGAGACTTCTAAATGACCATATATTTTTTACGTGAAGGCAAACAAACAAACATAGGACTAAACGAAGGATCTTTCATTACGACGACTAAATCAACGAAAAGAGTGCGGTGCACTGCTGTGCGTCTGGCGCAAGAGTGGTGCGCCATGTGCAACTTAATGCACTTGGCGCACTACTCCCCGACACATTTTTTGGGGCTTTAGGTGATATGTTGGCCAATTGTTGATTTTTTATGTTCGTTAGATGCGATCTTAGGAACGACACATGGTAACGACAAGTTGACAGGATAATAACAGGCAAGAATTGCAATCACAGGCAAATGTCATATAACATGGATGCAAAGTTCCAACCTAAAGTCCAGTTCTATGTTTAAAACTATTGGTCGGGTTTAGTTTTAGTTTGAAAAGGGTCCATGACTAAGTGATCCACGCTTCGTACCCCTACTTAAAGAGGTGGCCACGTGTAAGATGCACTCTAGTCTCAAGTCAGGAACAAGAGAACAATGCCATGGTTGTGTAGGTTTGCTTATGACTAAGATCCAATTAACACTATCGTTCAGGAAGCGTTTTGGAAGGACAAAGCGTAAACCCCCCGGGGGTGACCTCACACATAAAACATGTGCTAATAAGGCAAGGTAGATTATCCTTATGGTGGCTGATCAAAAGCCATGCACATACAAAACAATATATTATTATTCAAAGGCCTAAAAATAAGAACGAATCGTATTTTTCAAGTTTTACCCACTCATTTAAAAAAAATTCTAAAAATCCTCCCTAGTGGAGTTGTCAAATTGTAGGCGTGTTTTTATTTCGTATACGCGGTGTGAGCGCGTATTTGATTTGACTACCCCATTGTAAAGGTTTTATTGAAAGATATGTTTTTGAAAGAAGTTGCCAACAATTCTTTTTAGGAAGAATCATAAACCTAATTGGATATGGGAAAACGGTAGGGACACATTAGGGACTTATACAATGTATATTTCTCCGTCATGACTCCATAGATGGTCAAAGTGAACCAAAGATTGAGTTCGGCGGTGAGGGTGTAACATATTCAAGAACTATGTTGCCCATTGCTGGCCTTTACTAAATATCGATTTATAACATATTTTATGCCAAATAATAATCATATAACGTTCTAAACACCCTAAAACTAATTAGCCTATTAGATTGGTTCGGGAAATATATAAAAAGACTAATTTTAGTGATATGTTATTATGTAATCAATTTACAGGAAACCTAGCAGGTTGTCCAAATTAATCTGATTAATGTTAGAACATTTCTTTAGGTCTTGTTTAGCAATAATAACATGTGGGTGATAAAAAGCAATAACGCAGGACAATCATATAATATGAATAGAATGATCACGCAGACATATGATAATATATAAATATAATTAAAAAAGGAGGAAGTATTAGAATATACAATAGGGAGATCTTATATTAAAGATCTACATCATGAAAGAAATAGTTAGGAACTTCAATATAAACATAAAGAATTTATTCAAGGATCCTCAGGATTATATGTATACGGTTTAGATTATAGAGCACAACAATTTTTAGGAGGGAAAAATTGTGGAACCAAGAATGCAGTGTGATTAGGAATTGATTGGAAGTATTGAAAGTATTTGAGTGTTTGAGTATTTTGAGAGAATACGTGTTTGTAAATATTCGTAAGGATTTTTTATATTCGTAGAATAATAATAAAAAGTCGTGTTTGATTCGGAAAATCATGAGTATTTATAGGCAGAACGACATTGCGGCTCACGCGTCATTTGCGCTTGGCACAACTGACATGTTAAGCGCATGACACAACATGCCCAGTAGAAAGCGTACACGTGGCACGCATTTTGAAAAAGATAAGAAATAAACTCTTTATCTTACGTAGAGACTTGCGCTTGACGCGTGACTCTAGATACTCAATTTACTTTAAAATTCAATTAAAAGAGCATAACTTACATATAAATAGTCCTAAAAGAAACTACATGCTTATATTGAGTGCTCCATCTTTTTTATTTCCTCAATGTATTTTGATATTCTACACTATTTATATAATTTACTTCGATCATATTGATTCATGTTATTTTATTTTTTTTCAATATATTTTTCGAAAGTATCAATATTTTATTCATAAATAATTGATAAATTTAGTGACTGAAGTTGTGAATCGAAATATGTATATAAGTAAAAAAAATCAAAACATAGGGAATATGATTTATGCACAAGAATCTCTGTGGATGTGTGCTACTGTAATAAATATTTATTATTTATTAACCTTCTATAGCATTTTTTCATTCCCTAACCCCAATGTCTACAATATGCTACTAAATTTTTAGGAAGTTGTAGTAATTTGACTTTATTATTCATAGTAGCTTTATGACCAGTGCATAATGTACGAGAGTATTTTTAACTTTATTACGGAGTACATTTTAAAAGTCACACAATAACAATCATTTAATTTTCTGTATCAAACAAAATTATGAAATCATAAAGTAAGATTGGTTAAAAAACAATAATTACACATGTAATTTTCAAATCAATTTATACGTTTTCAAACACTTCTTTGTAAACTACATTTGTTGTAATTGTACGCACATAATGTTCTTTACCAAACGGAAGGAATTTCATACCTTTTTTGCTCGTCACTCTAAAAAAGGCAACATAAAATTGACCGTGGTTGAATACGGACCCCTCATGCATAATGCACATGATTTTTTTAATTTAATAAGTAGTATTGATCGCATTGATTATGGTGAAATTGCCTTACAACCCTTGAGTTGAATAGGTATGATTTGTGACTTATTGCTTAGAACCCGTGAGTTGCACTTGTAAATTTTAAATCCATAATTCATGATCATATTGATAATTTTTTGTTTTATAATTTTTAGATTTTAAGATGTTTCTCTTAAAAATGTGGAGTGATATTAGTTTGTGATTTAAATTTTTTTACCGTCATCATGTATTAAAATGCTCAAAAAGCTGGAAATCACTCCCGTCCTTTTAGTTTTGGTGACTAATGTAGTTGATATTATGGTAGAACATGTTATCAACCTTTTTTTCAAAAAAAAATATTTTGAAAAATGTAGTCATGTACATTGTTGTTAAAATCTCGATCCAGATCTTATGATTCTCCGATTCAAAGTAGGACCCGTATTCTAAAAACATTGGTTATTTTGGATCTTGTTTGATTCTTCTCATTGAATACTCTATTAAAACTCAATTTTTATAATTTTCAACTAATAAGTAATGAAAGATATTTAAGGTCAAAAAAGTGTAGTGGAAAATACGCACAATAAGAATTGGAAGAAAATAGAAACGAAAAAAAAATACTTACATATATTTTAAAAAACTTACCTTAAAATCACTCAAGATCATAATATATCTAATGCTAATTTAAAAACTATTTAAAATATGATGTCATAGTAACCTACATCTACTTTTAAAAAATACAGAAAGACATATTAAACAAAATATGAAGCAATTGCAAAGCATTCGTATGATTCTAAATTTTAACTATTTTCATATTATTATGGTTTGGCAATTAAAAAAAAAAATATTGTAGGGAAATTTACCACAATATCGAAACTATGATCGTCTACTTTTAGTCATTCCCACTATGAATTATTTTAGACATGTTACAAATTATGGGACATGTCTTCAAAATTTGACCCAATGACATAAAGAAACATATTTTTTAAAAGATAAGAAATCTATTTAATGGCTCAAAAAAATTATATGGCACTTAATTTGTTCTTTTAAATGATTTTATCCTTTTATTTTTCATTAATCTCCTTTCCACTTGCTCAGTTTTGATGCATCCTTTGCTTGGTTCGAACTTACTCCCTACCCTGCTCCCCTTCTCTTCTCCAAAAACAATTATATGGAATAAATTACCATATGAAGACAACGTTCACGAAGCATTTATATTAGTAGTTTGGTTTAAAACATTCAAATTGATGTTTTATATTATCTTTAACATAAGGGTTATATTGTTGTAGATGTCGTATGTCGTTTTATTAACGATAATTCCCCTATTCTCATGAAAAAAACAGCGCAAATAGTTTTTTCTGCTAAGATATGACACACACTTCTAAGAATATGATGAAATACACACTAATATGCTGAAACTATTCGATCTTGATTTGTGGCGACCATATGACTTATCATCCTCCCAGATTTGCAGCATGCCTTGAGCAATGCCTCGTATGTATATACATCCTTCTTGACTTGAATCCTGCCATTAAGTAGGTTTTGGTTCTCGGATATTTTATTAACTAATTAGCTACATTCTAGTCATCATATAAACTATAACATAATTTTGGGTACTTTAAAATCTCGGGTACTATATGTAAGATCTCGTGTAAAATAATGTAATTAAGATTATTATTTTTGTTAAATTTAGTTTATAATCATATAAGTAAAAAGCCATTTTCTTTCCTAATGCCTAACATGAATCAAGGCCAATTTATTGTCAATTTTGCTCCTAATTTTAAAATACTATTACCTTTTATTACTGAAAATATGATAAATATATTAAAAATATCGTATAGAATGTACCGTTTTAATTATACTCGATTGTTTATACGTTATTATATCATGAGTTCAAAATAATTATTATGAGTTCATATGTAATACATATAATGTTATTACCTAAATGATCTCTTATGTCTCTCCTACTTTATCTGCATGTTTTGCCAATCTCTATAATTGTACGAAACCTTTAGAATATCGAAAAGCACTTAAATTCCAAAGAACGTATTATAAAATCTTAAATTTATATGAAATTTCTCATAAAGTACTTGTATGAATTTTTTTATATTTTAAAATATTAAACTTATCAAAAAGTATTTATATGAAATAGTTATATTATAGATTACATGTTACTCATGTTAAGTTGTGCGTGTCAAATATTAAGTCGTAATTAAGTTTGTTAAAAAATTGTTATATTAAGGGAAATCATGACTTAGTATTTTTAACCCATACAAGTTAATATTAGTAATACTAATTGGTCTACACTTAGCACTTACCATCATATAAATTAAAATGTTAACACATAATACTTCATATTGATTAAATAAAACTTTTCCGTTCATTTTGCACGGATCCAAAAGCAAGCCACTTATTTATGTAAGATGATGGAGTTTTATGTACTAACACTTGCAATTTCATATACAACATCTCCCTTTGTACATTCTATAAAAAATGCTTACATCTAATTGAGTATGATACACTTGCGAGTTCTATTATAAATTTGCGAATTACTCGTATTATACACTCGTGAATTGTGATTTAAGTACGATTGAGATTACCCGTTACTCCCATTACCCAAATAATAAAAGGAGTAATAAATTTGAGTGCACACTCACTACCCATTACCCACATTATTTTATTACTCCTATATCTAAACTTGGAATTTTCATTTGTACACTTGTAATTGCGATTTGTACACTGAGGTCCGAACAATAGTTTTGAGTACGATGGTTTGATCTAATTCTAAGTGTTAACATTATTATTTGGAAATTGAAGTTCAACAACCATAGTCACTCTCTCCATCTCATACTCTGCAAACCATTATCACTCTCCTCTCTCATGATCACTGCTAAATTTTATCTTTATTTTCTGAGTTTTTTGCGAGGATATACTAGGGTAATATGACATTTTATAGAGATATACCTCACTAAATTTTTTTGTGGGGATATACCAACGTAAATTTAAGTTTTGTTAAAAGGTACCGAAAACACTATTTTCAGCGAGAAAGTCAAATTTTCGGCCATTGACTTGCTTAATTACTCTTTGTATAGTGTGTGACATTCAATTGCTTCTATTACATTCATTTTCCTCCAACTTCATCACTGTCACTTTGTGGCTCACTCGCGAGTTCCTACCAAGTCAAAGGTCGAAAATTTGACTTTCTCGCCGGAAATAATATTTTTGGTATTTTTAACAAAACTTAAATTTAGGTTGGTATATCCCCACAAAAAATTTTTAGTAAGGTATATTATTTCCACAAAATGCCCTATTATCCTAGTATATCCCCACAAAAAAACTTTAGTAAGATATATTCCCACAAAATGTCCTATTATCCTAGTATATCCCCACAAAAAACTCTTATTTTCTGCAGTCAAATGTAATCAAAGATGATGATTCTCTCTATTTTCCTTGGTTTAGGCCGCAAGTTTTCTGTTATATGAATGGAAGATTTTAAGAAGCTTCTCCTAAAATCATGGTGATGAATATTAATTATAATTTAAAATATTATAATCATGTATTTAGAATATTTTAAAATTGACTTCTAACCCGTGTGGTTAGTGGTTGATGTAGTTGATGTCATGGCGGATCACGCGTGACATCCTTTTTTCCAAAAAGAGTTGATTGAAATAGCCCTTGCTCTGTCTACTGCTTTCCTTAGAGTACAAATTAAATTACACTAAGCCATACATCCACTTTTGCTCCCGCTTTTTCAGTCCCGTTCATCATCTCTCTTCCCTTCTTGCACCGTCACTACACCATATTTGGCTGGCCACTGTCCTAGCCATGATTTTAATTTTATACCCGTCCAAATTGCACAGGAAATTTATTATTTTATAAATTTAAGATTGATTTATGTTATTTTCCCTAAAATTAGGGTTTAAATACATAACCCATTGATCTATAAAAGTGATAATATAAAAGTTAAGAATATAAGAAATAATATATGCATAAAAGTTTTTTAAAGTAAATAATAATTTGCTATTAACCATATGCAGGTCTCTAAAGCATGAGTTGTTAGCTACGGAAAATCAATGGTTGGATCCATGATTATTTACTTATTTAAAGGAAAAATGTCGCACTATATTCTTTAATGTTGTTATCTTTGCTTATTCAGAATCTTGGATGCATACATTTGATCATTAATTTTTTTGTAGTATATCATTAACAAATTCAATGGATTTAGGCATATCTTATACAATATTTTTGTAGTATATCATTAACAAATTTAGTGGATTTAGGCATATCTTATACGATATTTTTAACACATACGAAGTATTAAGATAAAATTATATTAAATTTTCAAATTCTGGACCTTGAATTAAAAGTGAATGGACATTGTAGAGAAGAAAAATAGTTTTTACATATTACCATCAATGTCATTGACTAACTTGAGAACTCTATGAGAATAACTCTATCTAAATTTGAAAACTAACAACTTGTGATTTATATTTTATGATCTTATATTAAGAATAATTAAAACTGGCTTATGACCTATACGTTGTACAACTATGGTTTTCGTAAAAAACTGGCCTACAACCCATACGTTGTACAACTATGGTTTTCGTAAATTGGACTTGATATATGAAATTTTAGTTCAATACTTTTGAATTGGCAATATGAAATACTTTTTACATATTACCATCAATATCATTAACTATAGTCAATGTTTTTATACTTTGAGAACTTCATGAGAACAATTCTATCTAAATACAATACTAATAACTTGTGACTTAGATGTTATGATCTTGTTTTGAGAAAAATTAGAATGGGCTTATGACTTGCACGTTGTACAATTATGATTTTCGTCTGCTCACAATATTTTTTTTTTTTTTAAAAAGCGTAATGACAAATTTGCTTAAACAATAGCCCCAAGTTTTGCAATAAGCAATATAGAGTATAGTCATATAACATCATATTCCAAATATCATATTTTGATTTTTTAAGCCTAGTATAGTGCAAAATGTGACTAACCATTTTTAAAAAAAGTTGATTTAGAAAGTCTAGTATAGAGTATAGTCATATAACATCATATTTCGAATAGTTGAATGATGGACATCTTTAAGATTCGTTTTTGAGTCAAAAATAAATTTATGAATTGCTATAGAAATGGTGAACTCTATAGAAATGGTAAAATATAAGTATAATTGAATTGCTGTAATATATAAAATATATATTAAGAGATAATGAATGCTATAGAAATAATTTATATTTTAATTTGTTAATATATATATTTTTTGTCTAGATTATAAATTGTTTTTTTTTTGTTTAGATTATAATTTTTTTTGGCTACACCTACTAATAAATATTCTAGATTATAAATTATTTGTTTGGCTACATCAGATCCTACTAATAATTTTCGGTGATAAGATATTTTTTAGGGTTTTTCTATCGAATACCCCTTTATTTTTTACTTGATATTTTTTTTCTACATAGTTTCCTTCAACTTTTTAGATTATACATTACCGCTAGCGTTGAAGTATGTAAAAAGATACTCGCCCTATTTTATTTTGTTGTTCCTATTTGGAATTGGGGAAGAAACGAATTCAACTCAATAAGGATCAATATCCTCTTCTCTGTTCGTTGCAAAAACTATCAGGATTCTACCTTAGAAGTCTTGAATATAGAACAAAAAACTAACGAAATTATCTTCTTTCATGGTATCATCGACTATGTCTAAAAAAAAATCTTAACATTCATGAAGAATATAATGAGTAAAAAATCAGAGGCCTTTATTCTCAATAATATTATAAGAACTGTTACTTGACAGTGTTAGAAGAGTCCGAATTTCTGGTGAAAGTGAAGTTTCATCTTGATGGACTTAATCCTTAGCTAAGCATATTGCACTCAGACTGTCACAATACACAGTAGCCTGATCGTGATGTAAACCAAGATCACTAACTAGTCCCTTTAACCATATCTCCTCTTTGGCAGCTGCTATCAATGCCATGTACTCTGCTTTAGCAGTAGACAAAGTAACTGTAGCCTGCAAAGTTGCCTTCCAACTAACGACAGAACCACCAAGAGTAAAAACATAACCAGTCATTGACCTCCTACTGTCATCATCTCCAACATAGTCAGAATCGAATAACCAGTGACTAAACACTGAGTATCATTCCCATAAATAGACCAACTCAGAGTACCTCTAGGTAACGAAAAATCCTCTTGACTGCCTGCCATGCTCCTTACCAGGTCACCCATGAACCTACTAACAACACTAACTGCATGTGCAAGATCTGGCCTAGCGCAAACCATAGCGTACATCAAACTCCCTACTGCACTAGCATAAGGAACCCGACTTATGTACTCCTTCTCCTCAGCAGTCTTGGGTGCAAAAGCAAAGAAAATGATTATGAAGCACTTGGAGTGTCTATAGGCTTGCTGTTGTCATGCCAAACCTTGACAGAATCTTCTAATATAACCTTTCTGTGACAAGAAAAGTTTCTTCTGACCTCTTTCCCTATAGATCTCCATCCCCAAAATCTTCTTTGCAGCACCCAAATCCTTCATCTCAAACTCAGCACTGAGAAGACCCTTCAACCTCTGAATATCAGACTTACTTGCAGCTAGCATATCATCTACATACAAACCAGATATATGAAAGACCATCACCAGCTTGCTATGATACACACAACAATCATACTCACTCCTGTTGTAGCCTAACTCAATCATGTAGCTGTCAAACCACTTATACCACTGCCTAGGAGACTACTTTAGTCCATACAAAGGGCTTCTTCAATCTGCAAACATAATCTTCTTTTCCAGGAACTTGGAACCCATCTGGTTGTGTCATATAAATCTCCTCTTCCAACTCCCTATGTAGGAAAGCTGTTTTCACATCTAGTTGCTCAAGTTCAAGATCCTGATGTGCAACTACTGTTAGTAACACCCTATGGAAGTATGTCTGACTACTGGTGAGAAAATCTCATTATAATCTACTCCTTCCCTTTGTGTGAACCCTCTTGCAACAACCCGAGCTTTATACTTGACCCCCTCAGTTGCTGAAGATCCTTTTTTCTTCTTGAAGACCCATTTGCATGTTACAATCTTCCTCTCCTTAGGACGTTTGACTAACTCCCAAGTCTGATTTTATCTAGAGACTCCATCTCATCTCCCATTGCAGCAAGCCATAAGAGTACTCACTTCCAGAAACAGCTTCTTTATAGGTGGATGGCTCATGATTTTCAACCTCCACCTCCTCAGCAACCTGAAGTGCATAAGCAACCATGTCTTCAAAACCATACCTCTTTGGAGGCCCCACACCAACTCTTCTAGCTCTATCAAGTGCTATGCTTGGTTGATGTATTTCAGTGACTGATACTAGAGACTCTTCAGTAACACCATGTTGATCTTCTCTACCTTGGTGCTGTGATTCACTCTCAGCCTGAGTGACTTGCAGCTCCACTTGTTCATCAACATCACTACTAACAGACACCATAATAGACTTCACAGGAGAGTTAAGCATGAATTTTCATCAAATATTACATTCTACTAAGTATGACACTTTTCAGAAGGTGACCAATTCTATACCTTAACTCCACTTCCAAAACCACAAATACACCCTTCTTAGCTCTAAGTTTTAATTTTCCCTCATTTACATGATAATAAACAGTAGAACCAAAAACTCTCAACAGAGAATAATCTGCAAGCTTACCAAACCACACCTCATAAGGTGTTTTACAGTCAATACCTGTATGGGTCCCGTTGATCAGATAGCAAGCTATACGCACAGCTTATGCCCAAAATCTCCTAGCCAACCCATCATTTGAGAGCATGCACCTTGCTCTCTCCAAAAGTGTCTGATTCATGCGTTCTGCAACTCCATTTTGTTGGCGTATTCTAACAGTATGATGGCGAGCAATCCCTTCATTTTTGCAGAACTCATCGAACTCAGACCAACAGAACTCCAGACCATTATCATTCGCAGCCTTTTGACTTCCTTTCAACTTGATTTTCCACTAAAACCTTCCACTGTTTGAAATTCTTGAAAGCTCACTTTTATGCTTCATCATAATACCCCAAGTCATTCTTGAATAATCATCAATCATGCAAAAAATACCTGTGACCCAATAGATGCAACTCGGGAAGGTCCCCAACAATCAGAGTGGATATAATCAAGAGTACCTTTAGTTGTATGAACCGCCTTTGGAAACTTGCTGCGATGAAGCTTCCCAAACACACAGTGTTCACAAAACTCTAGGTCCTTCACCTTGTGCCCACATAGAAGATCCCTTTTGACAGAATTTGCATCCCTCTTTCACCCATGTGCCCAAGTCTCATATGCCACAACTTGGTCAACTCCTCCTTGTGAATCTCAGATGATGCAACAACAGCAGAACTGTCACTAGTAGACCCTGAAGAATATATAAGGTACCATTTAATACCTTTCAAACCACCTTTGAACCTTTAGACACTCATAACTCCACCTTCACCTTGAAAACTGAAACCCTTGCTATCAAGAAGACTCAAAGATATCAGATTAATTCTTTGTCATTAATGGAACATGCCTAACTTCGTTCAAGGTACAGATCGTACCATCATGAATCCTCACCCTGATAGAGCCTATTCCAACTACTTTGCAGGCAGCACTGTTGCCATAGAAACATTGCCTCCATCTATCTGCTTGTAAGTTGAAAACCACTCCCTGCATGGACTAATATGATCGAGCCCCAGAATCAAGAACCCACACATCCTTACAATGTGACTGGCTATTAACTACTAGGGCCAGATCTTCCTCAGAATCACCTCCATTTCTGCCAAGAGCAGCAGAACCTTCATTTTATCCTGCTGTTTCTTTTTCTTAGGACATTCATTTTCCAATCCCTTTTCCTTACAGTAATTACAGAATCATAGTAGTTTTAGGACCGTTAGAATTCGAATTTTTAAAGTTCGTTTTCTTTTTACCAGATTTCTTTTGTCCCTTTCCCCTAGTAACTACTAATCCAGATGCCTGATTCTCTGTACTAGAACTAGATGCTTGATGACAGACCTCTCTAGTATGAAGAGCAGATCTTGATACAGCAAAGCTCTTGATACCAATTTGTTATAACGGATGTGAGAGAGAAACAAATAACAAATTCAAAAGCAATAAAAACAGACAACAGAATTACGTGGTTCACCACTTTAGCTATGTCCACGACAGAGATAGAGAGAGAGAATATTTTATTGACGATGATGTGAGGAGTATAGAGTTACAGATATTATATAGGCTATCTTAGTCGAATAAACGACATTAGGGTAAATAGGAATTTAACCCGTCTAATAACAATTAATGAAAATTCGCGTCGAATTACACCTGCAAAACCGCGAGTTGCGGTGCCCGCCGCGAGTCGCGGTGCTGGCCGCGAGACGCGGTCAGCTCTCGCCAATTTTGCCGCGAGTTGTGCTGAAGAACGCGAATCACCAAATCCTAGATAGCTTGTAATATAACGATTCAAGGTATATTTTCACAAATATATATATATATATATATATATATATATATTTAAAACATTAGAAATCTATTATTTTTACTAATAAAATATTAATAACTAAAGTTGTATTATAATAAGTGTGAAAAATTAGAGTGTTTCAACTTTCAACTAATAAAACACATATGATGTATGTAAAGAACGATAATGACTATATCAGAGCATGTATCTCATTATAATGGAAAAGGGCTACATCAATCATTATTTGATCTTTGGTGGTCACTTACAAAAATCCTTCAAACATTTCGAAAGAACTAGTATACGTCATTGGATCCCGTCAGATCTCAACCCTGAGCGTAACTAGACGATAACAACAATGTGAGAGCATGTATCCCATTAAAATAGAAATTGGCTACATCATTTGATATTTATTTTTGGTAATACTTCAAAAATGTAGAAAGAACGATTGTACTTCACTAGACCCGTCAGGCCTCAACCCCGATGGTGAGAAGAGAAGAGAGGAACCTAGTAATCCCCTAAACATTAGACTTTAGAGTATTGTACAGAATAATAACTCTAAAACTCTAGACAGCAGTTGTTTTTTAGCAGCCCGTGATAGGATGGTAGAGCGAGGCTGTTTCTATGAGAGGTCATTAAAGTGGTTAAGTACAAAGTTTGGAATAGTTTGTGGCTGTGAAAATGATAAAAGTTCCATCTATCTTTTTTCTGATTGGGAAAACAAGTAAAAACAGGTTATACTAGTCCGTGAAGGATCTTCGTTTTTTATTGTAAACTTGTTGCATGAAAATCTTTGTTTTCTTTTGGGTGGACCGTGGATGCCAGAGACAATTTGCAAATTGTAGGCAAAAGCAAGAGAGTTGATCTCACGTGAAAAGTAGAGGCGGTGCTGCTTTGCTGCTATCAAATATCCAATGACTATGCTTGATACATGCATGTATAATTAAGGATTATCATTGATAATCATTAATGAGGAAAATGTTATTTATTTTTTCAGAACTTGGTGGCGCATGCTTCTTATCTAACCAAGGAAATTTGTGATTTTATGTTACCTAATTAATCGAGATATTATAGGCTTTTTATCTTATTTTATTGAGAGAGACCATAGGATGTTTGATAAATGTGTTGTAAAGGGCATTTTCTCCAAGATTTTTATGCTACCATCCTTGAATTTCTCCAATATTTTTTTTATCAATATATTGGTTTAAGAAAGGAGATGTTTATGGGTGTTACAGTGTGACATCATAAGACTTGAAATTTATTTATTAATAATATTTGTTAATCAAAGTTAGGATAGTTTAGAGGCACATATATACACTTTTACATCACTACTATGTGCATAAATATTTTTCCATCTGTAATGGTATTTTTTAATGCATATTACAATATCTTCGTGTATATTACTAATCGTGGTTAGGAATTTTGTTTATTAAAAAGTAAATTATGTTTATATTAGAATTTCATGTATATTGGATTTTCATGTGATGAGATTGATTTTAATTTTGTGTTATAATTATTATGTGTACATAGATAAAATTTGGAAATTTTTTTTGGAGAAGTGTCGACCTATTCCCTAGATCGAATAAAGGTGAAGTTACGAGAATCAAAACACTATTTTGCCAAGTTTTTATGGAAATATATAGAATTGTGTGATTTATAATGTGTTATATATATACTGAGAACGTATTGTGTCGGACTCGTCCGACCATAATCTTGGTCGGACGACTTTCAGGTGGTTCCAATTTTTTTTCAGGTAGTCTTCATTTTTTTTCCAGGTGGTTCCAATTTTTTTTCAGGTAGTCTTCATTTTGTTTTCAGTTAGTCTTCTTTGTTTTTCAGTGGGTTTTTGTGCTTCAGTTAGACTTACTTGGGTTTCAGTTGGTTTTTATTCTTTTTCAGGTAGTCTACATTTTTCTTCAGGTAGTCTTCATTTTGTTTCAGTTAGTCCATTATTTCTTTCAGTTGGCCCATTATTTCTTTCAGTTGGTCCAACTGAAAGAAAAGAAAGTCCAACTGAAAGAAAAGAAAGTCCAACTGAAAGAAAAGAAAGTCCAACTGAAAGAAAACAAAGTCTAACTGAAACAAAAGAAAGTCTAACTGAAAGAAAAGAAAGTCTAACTGAAAGAAAAGAAAGTCCAACTGAAAGAAAATAAAGACCAACTGAAAATAAAGTTCAACTGAACAGAAAACTAACCTCTGCTTTCTCTCACTTTCTCCTTCTTCTTCATTCCTTATAAATACTCTTCCGCACAGGCCCCGTTAGCTCATTATCATTAGCTTCTACAATTGCATCTTCTTTTATCATAAACCTGGGATCAGAATTTTTGTGTTTCCCACTCCATGGCTTCACCTTCGTTGACATTAAGGACATGAGAAAAGTAGCAACACTTTTTAAATTCAAGAATCCGATTAACATCCAAATGCCGCGAAAAGGTTAACAACTGAATTGAAGCAATTTCGAAAACAAATTAAGTCGAAAATAGCGATTAAACATCATCATTATGCAGATAATTCAAGAATCTCGCGATTTAACAGCAACAAATCAGCGATTCCATGTTCAATTCCATCACAAAACTAGCGAGCTAATGTCGTTGCTGTGGTGGTGGTGGTTGTGGTGGTGGTGGGTTTTATGTGGGAATGGTGGAGAATCATTCGACCGCCGTCGGTTCTATATATTATAGTACTGGGCTCAGCCCGTCTGACGAGAATATTTGGTCAGACGGTCTGACCCAATACTTTCACATATATACTTCATCCGTTTCTTAATAAGTGAAACACTTACTCCCTTCGTCCCAGAATACTATTTACACTTTTTTTATCTGTTTCATAATACTCTTTATATTTAAATTTTGGGATATGACCCATTATTATTTTAATCATTCCACCTTTTAACAATTGACCACACTCTCTCGTCTCCAAATAAAATAATACAACTCTTATTATCTACCAACTCTAACAATGACCCACATTCTCTCTCTTTAAAATCAAATAATACTATTTTTACCAACTACTAACTCCTATCATATTTACTTTTCAATAAAATAGCATTTGATAACCAAACAACTTATCATCTAAAATTACATGCTTTGATAAGTGTCCAGAGTATTCTGGGATGGAGGGAGTACTATTTTAGAACGTTTCAAAATTAGTGAAACATACCTTATATGAAAAAAAAAGGTGACAAAATGACAAGAGTATCCATCACAAACTTGTGTAGTTTGCTTTTCTCTCTCCTCCTTTTGATAGGGTATTATGAATTTTTGGCTTTTGAAAGTGATATTTATTAAATCTTTTGCCAATCCTTATGTTTCACTTATTATGGAATGGAGGAAGTATATATTATTATGTGAAGTCCAAGACAGATGCCTCGTTTAATGGTCGTCAGCACGGGTAAAACAAAATTGGCAATTATCGAGGTGAGCATAAAAATGTATGTCTCTAATTTCATAGTTCTTGTGGCGGGCTTAATTTATGTAAATTGCATTTTGTTGCGGTATGTTGATAAGTGATACTATTATGAATTTAGTGCCATTATGTCTGTTTGTCTAGAGTCATTTTTCCTCTTCGTTTTGCTTTTACTAACTTATGTTGCTTAGTTTATAAGTCTAATAAAGTCACATTACTTGTAGCTATCTTCTCATAATGGTCCTTGACCGGTTGGAACCTGTATATAAGGTCAATTATAACACGTGTCACACTCTCGTTGGTCATTCCATTTTCTCCCACCTATACCTCTTTTCCTCCACAACCACCACCACCTAGTCACCATTACTCCCACCCCTTACCCCTACCTCCTGCGACCCCACCCCACCCCACCCCACCCCACCCCACCCCCTTACATCCACCCCATCCCAAGCCGATGCAGCCCCACCCCACCCAAAGTCGCTGCATCCCCACCCCACCCAAAGCCGCTGCATCCCCACCCACCCACCCACCCCACCCCACCACCCTAAGTCATTGCAGCCCCACTCCCACCCGCACCCTAGTTCGCAGCAACCCACCCCCACCCCAGCCCGCTGCAAATCCTAAATCCACCCCCACCCCAGCCCCCACCCGGTTCCCACCCCTAACCCAGCCTGCTGCAAACCCTGAATCCACCCCCACCCAGCCCCCCACCCAGCCCCCACCCGATTCCCACCCCCACATAAACCCCCTGTAATCCCCCACCCTTCGCTGGTATAACCTACTTCGCCACCCTCCCCCCTTTCCCTTTGCCCCGTACCCCCGACATCCCTCCCCTTTTCTCTCCCTACGTCTCTTTTATACCCTCTCCTCTCCCCGAGCTTTCCCGACACCACCACTATTGACGACGATCGTACACGCAATTCGAGGAGAGAGAGAAGCGACGACAAAGAGAGAGATGGGGTAGGGGCCTGGTGGCTGGGCCGGAGCCTAGTGGCTAGTCCGGGGTCGAGTGGAAGGGGGACAAACTTGAAATGCAGGTGAAGGGGGAGGGAGTGAAATGGGTAGGAAGGAGAAAAAATTACCTGAAATTCAGGTCACAAGTCACCTGGGACCATTATGAGAAGATAGCACCAAAAAATTGGATCGTTCAAAAATAACTCATAAGTAGGACTGTTTTAAAAAGACTGCTTAAAGGTTGGGTTATTAAAATCCAATTTTCCTTATGAATATTAGTTATTTTAGTTATCTTTCTAATACTTAATGTGGCTTATATTTGTGTTTGATGTTGTTGGTTCAACCTTGAAGGTATTCATTATGCACACCGAACATAGAAGAGTATGTTTGAGCAAAATATGACCTTTCAACGGATTTGTGCATAAGGGTCAACTTTAAATTATCATATGATCTTCCAATATTTTTTTTTTTTGATAATTTGGGTTTATTATTAATCAAGGCTTGAGGCCCAAAGTCCGCAAATACAACCCGAAGTTAAGATGCCAATAACAAAGTTCAAACTTTTAGCCAAGCCACAAAATTATCTAACCTTCTAAGACCTTGTTTTGCTAAACAATCTGCTACGGTAAGATCTTGATTTGTGGACTATTGACACATTAAGCCCATATGCCGTGGAGTTTCTGATAAAGTTTAATATGAAGTGGATGTTCCATGGACCTCCAACTTTTGCGTTGCACCATGCCACCCCATTTGCCGAATCAGATTCAATGCACAACTATTGCTCAAGGAAATCTTTAGAGCTCTATGGATTGCAAAAATTTCAGCCATGTTAATTTCCATGTTTGGAATCGGAGATGAGAATAAGCCTATGAATCTTCCAAGAGAATCACGAAGAACACCACCAATAGCAGCTTTGTGGAGAGAAGGGCTCATGGAAGCATCACCATTACATTTTAAGCATTCACTAGGAGAAGGGCACCATAGAGATGAGATGGGAGTTGTAATTCGGAGATTACTATCAACGCTTGATTGTTTCCACTTGAGACAAAGCAGATTTCTCATGATTTCTTCAGCATTATATGGAAAGGGATCCCCCCAACCTTTTATCCACCAACCGAGATGAAGAAGTATGAGATCCTTGATTTGGTTGAGCGACATGGAGGAATTTTGAAAAATACGAGAGTTCCTTTCTTTCCAGATTGACCAGATGACAATGATGAAGGAGGCAGTCCATATTTTTTTGAAGAAGGTGCCGTGGAATGGGGGAACCCATTGGATGTACGCTTCACCAAGATCGTTAGGGAAGGTCCATTTGAAATCCCAAATAGCAATCCACCACGACCAAATTTGCCATGAAAAGTGGCAGTGAATGAATAGATGATTCGAGTATTCCGGGGAAAGGTCACAAAGAGTACAATGAGAATCATTTGATGAGATGATACCCAAACAAACTAGTTTGGATCTAGTATTCAGTTTACCAAGCAATGCTAGCCATGAGAAAACCTCAATCTATGTGAGAGACCAAACCTTTCCAAATTCCTTTGAAGGGAGTTAGATGGATATTTGATGAAGATTTTGCCATTTCAATGGAAAATGATTTGACCAAAAATAATCCAGCTTTATGAGGTGACCAGATAAATGAGTCAGAAGCGAAGGGATTGAAACATACACGCTTGAGGAGAAGTTGCAAATTTTTGCAATTCAATGATATCTCGCGGCCTTAAAGTTCTTTTCCAGTCAAAAACCCATTCCCATGAATTGCCTTCTGAGAAGCCAAAAGATGATACCACACCAAGAGGGAAGTGAGTAAACCGAAATAATTTCGGGAAGAGAGATTTCAGATGGGCTTCCCTCAGCCATAAGTCTCACCAGAAAAGAGTGTTGTCGCTATTCCCAACTTATTTTTGAACTTTTGAGATCACCAACCCCTTAGATGAGGGATTACACAATAGGGTAGAACATAAATCTTTCCAGGGACCCCTACTATTGGGAATCACTAAATCATGCAGAGTGAAGTGAGGCCCATAGCCATATTTTTGATTAATGACTTGGCGCCAAAGGGCCCGAGGTTCAATAAGGAAGCTCCAGGGTCATTTGAAGAGTAGGGCTAGATTGCGATGCTGCAAATCTCCCACGTTTAGCGCATAAAACATCTTGGGCAGCTGCACGATATTCTAGGATACAAGAGGCAGATATTCTGAGTCCAAAGATCCACTCCAAAGAAACTTGCGTTGAATTCTTGAGATTTTATCTATTACCCCCTTTGTAATAGGGAAGATAGACATGCAATATAGTGGAAGTCTTGAGATAGAGGACTTTAAAAGAGTGAGCCTCCCTCCTAATGAAAGTAGATTTCCTTTCCACGACGCGAGTTTCTTTTTCATTTTCTCAATAATCGGATCCCAAAGGCTAATTTGAGATGTTTTGCCTCCAATGGGGAGGCCAAGGGAAGTAAATGGTAATTTCCCAATTTCACAAAGAAGACTTTGAGCAACGTTTTGTACCCAAGATTCCGCAACAAGAACTCCAAGAGTAGAGGTCTTGTGGAAGTTCACTTGTAATCCCGATGCAAGATGGAATAAAATTAGCACTTTCTTAATATTAAGAAGGTACTCAAGGTTTTGGGGACAAAAACAATAGTGTCATCGGCATATTGAAGGTGGGAGATTGAGACACCCCTCCTTCGAATTTCAATTCCTTCCCAAAGATGCAATGATATAGACTTGCATATAACAAGGTTGAGAGATTCAACAATAAGTTCAAATAAGAAGGATGATAAAGGATTACCTTGGCGAAGACCGCGATGCAACTTGAATTGAGGTGATGGAGAGTCATTGATGAGAATTGAAGCCGAGGGGGTAGTGACACATGAGTTAATCCAATCTCTCCACATGGATGAAAAGTGCATTTGTTGGAGAATCCAATCAAGAAAACTCCACGATACACTATCGAAAGCTTTGTGGAAATCAAGCTTTAGAATAATAGATTTGGATTTAAGTCTCTTACATGATTCGATTACTAGTGCAAAAAAGCCCATTTGTTGCGGTCAAAATTGGGCTTATAGATGCGGTTTTGGTCCCCATCAGATGAGTCCGCATCAGCTAACCAAAAAAATCTGATGCGGTTTTCCACAATGACCGCGTCAGATTGTGAGTGTGGTGGAAAAAAAAATGCGCGACCAAACCTAAAGTCCTAAACCAGAAAACCAACACTAAACCAAAAACCAAAACGAAATCTGAATAACGAAATATGTAGAGAAATCTAAATATAAAAAAATTAGTAGATAACAAAACTATAAATTAGCAGAGTGATTTACATAAATCAATAAAACAAAAATTCACAGAAAGTAACAATTACTTTACATTATAATTACAAAAAAAACAACAAAAATACAAACAAATTTCCAAAACAATTACAAAAACCAACACCAACTAAACGAAACAAAAACTAAAGGAATTAAAAATAAATCTGAATATTCAAATGTTACAAAAATCCAGAAATTAAAAGATGAAAAGACTAACTTTTTTTCTTCGAAATTCAGAAATTAAATCCTCATCTGCTTTTTCTTCGAAATCCTCATATGAGTTTTGACGGCTTCGAGCAACCGAGTCTTGCCGGATTCGAGCAATCGAAATCCTTATCTGCATTGTGTTGGTTGGTGGCTTGCGAGTTTTAACGGCGGCAAATAAACCCTAAATCGCAACGAAGAAGGCGGCGGCTGTCGTGTCTTGGTTGGTGGTTGTTGGTGGTGATTGTGGTGGTGATGTGTGTGTCGGTGAAAGGGCGACGAGAGATAGTGAGGTAGTGAGGTGAGGAGAGAGAAGACGGGTAGATGAGGAGAGAGAAGATGGGGAGGGAAGACGGGGATGTGAGGAGTGAGAAGACGGGGAGGGAAGACAGGGAGGTGAGGAGAGAGAAGATGGGGGCTGGGGAGAGAGAGGGTAATGGTGTGATTTTATATTAGGGTTAGGTTTTATTAGGAAGATGGACCAGCGATTTTTCCACATCAATTGGGCCAGCATGCAGATTTTTTAAAAAGTAAGAAATCTGATGTTGTCCACAAAACTGCATCAGGTTAAGGAAAAATCGCATTAGATTTTAAATCTGATGCGGTTTTTTTGGACCGCGTCAGATTTTGTTTGGCAAATTTTCTTCCCATTTTTTGGTTGATTTTCGGATGCGGCTTTATAAAAACCGCATCTGATACTAAGTGACATATAATGTTTTTTCCACTAGTGAATCAATTCACTGGCTATAAGAGCACCATCGAGAATTTGACGACCCTTGATGAAGGAAGATTGGGAAGCACCATTACTGATTGCAAACGCCTAGCAAGAAGTTTTACGATGATTTTGTGGGCGCACCCCACGATACTAATGCGGAAATAATCTTTAAATTCTTCTGGATTTTCAGATTTTGAGATTAAAGCAATGAACGTAGAATTGCTTCCTTTCGACAGTTTAGAAGTGGTCCAGAATTCAGTCACCATGTTATAAATATCCCCTTTGTTGATTTCCCATGATGATTTGATGAATTTCAAATTTAGATCATTGGGTCACGGCGCCTTATCACTGTCACAAGACTTAACAGTGTCATCAATTTCATCATGAGAAAATCTTGAGGTGAGATAATTGCACTGATTAGAATTCAAGTGTTTGAAATCGAGCCCCGAAAAAGTCGGACGAGATTGCAGTTGCTCTTTGAAAATACCTTTGAAATAGGAAAATGCTTCATTCAAGGATAGAGGATCGTCAATTAAGGAACCATTGATGCAAAGGGATTTAATACAGTTGCACCTTCTTCTTATTGTTGCAATAGTGTGAAAAAAATGTGTATTTTTGTCTCCTTCTTTTAGCCATTTGATTCTTGAGTTTTGCATCCAGTAAGTTTCTTTACGCCTTAACCACCTCTAGAGATCAAGTTGAAGAGATTTTCGGTCAGTTACTTCCAAATCAGAGAGATCGGCAAGATCAATTTCCTAAATTTTTTCTTCACAGGTGGAGATATGAGTATCAATGCTGCCAAAATCCGTCATATTCCAAGATTTGAGAGAAGATTTAACTTCTTTCGTTTTTTCGGATATAGGGAGGTGATTGGCTCGAGCCCATGCATCTTTGATAGCTTTCAAGCACCCGGATGAGATAACCAACAATTTTGGAACCGAAAAGGACGCGGACCCCAGTTTTTGATTGATGATCTCACTAATAACGGACAATGATCAGACACACTTCTTTTGAGGGTGGATACAGTCAAGTTGGGGAATTGAGTGACCCACTCGTTGTTGACAAAACAATCTATCGAGCTTGCTCTTGGAGGAACCGCTATGCCACGTGAACCAACCATTGGAAAGGGGAATTTCTATCAGCTGCAAATCCTGCAAAAACATTTGGAAATCATTCGAACCATTAGTAGAAAAGAACTGACTACCACGATTAATGGGAGAGAGGACTTCGTTGAAGTCTCCTATAAAGAGGCATGGGAGATTAAAGGACTCCCACAGACCTCTAAATCTCTCCACACTAAGGCTCGATCTTTGATAGTGCATGGGATGTAAATATTAAGAAGGATGAAGTTGAAATTGGTGGTGAGAAGAGCTCCCACAAGTGCAATCCAATTTTTTTCCACTCTAGTGCATGCTTTGAAGAGAGAAAGATGATTTATCCTAGAGAGAAATTAAACCCCCAGAATTTCCATTAGAGGGGCTGAGACATCAGTCAATGTCGTTGGAGTTCCAGAAGGATCTTATAAGCTTTGGATTAATGGTTTCAAGCTTAGGCTCTTGAATGAACAAAAAGAGCGGATGATGTTCATTAATCATCTTTTTAAGTCTGGTTCTCTTAATTCGGCCTCCAAGGCCTTTAATATTCCATGAGATATGATGCATAATAACACTGCTTGGTGAAGATGAGAAGGCCCATTCAGAGGGGATTGGAGCCATTCGTCCAATCATGGGCATGAAGATCCAGAATTATGGCTATTTCATTCTGGATCAAAGAAGGGGAGATAGGGAAGGACATGTTAAGAATTGATGCTGTGTGAAGGACATCATCGGGGGAAATTTTAGAGATTTCCAAAGGGGAGTGGCAGGAGGGATTTGGAGGAGGGATTGGAAGAGATTTGAGGGCTTTTTTGGATTTGCTTTTCTTTTTCATAATGCGACGAACACGTTTTTTTTCATGGGTCAGTTTTGTGAGAGGGGATATTTCTTGTTCAAAGCCAGTGGGAAAGAGTGGCCCAAGGAGGGAGGAGGAGGAACTAGAGGTAGATTTGTTGGGCTTTAGAAGAGGCCCAAACCTGTTAGCTATGGGCAAAGGAGAATGCAAAAGGGATGAGGAGTTGGGCTTGGAATGCTGGGAGTGATGGATGAAGTTTTTTTTAGGCCCGTCTTGATTTATTGAGATATTCAGAGGAGGCGAAAAAGTGTCGTCATGTGGGATTTTTTCCCCATAAGGACTGGGTGAGCTTTTAGGAGAAGCGTCACAACTTTCTTGGAAAGGGTTGTTATTAATCATCTCATTGAACAACAAGCATTGCTTTTTTATTGGAATCTATGAAAAGTCTTTCCTCAGAGGGATGTAAAAGGTTTGTTTCTTTGGGACCCAGAATGGCATCATCATTAATGTCGAGGTGATCAGTCTTGGATTTTTCTAGGCTGTCACCATCTTTTTTGATGGCAGAATTGACCTCCGTTGCTTCCGAACCTGACATATTTTTGGGAATGTTGTTTGTGATTGGCTTTGAACCTGGAATGGACAAAATTCTATCTTCTGAAATACTGATTTTAAATTGCTCCCCATCAATATCAAGCAGCATTTTGCAATTTATAGTGAAAAGACAATCAGTAATGACTAAAAGTCTAGCTCGGTCATAGCTCGAATTGTCCACTAATATCTACTCCCCCCGAAAACACATCCTATATTGTAGAAGTTTTCGTATACCCATGCACCCAAAGGGACACCATAGACACTCATCCAAGCTTCTTTCCATACAGAGGCATTGTCATTATCAACTTTTTGAAAGTCCAAGAACCAACGGTCCAACCATTTACTATCAAGCATAGTTTGTTTGTCTTCTTGCGATTCGAAGGTTATTAAATGAAGAATTCCTCCCATTGGCTTTATGAAGAGGTTAATGATACCTTCAGATAGGATATGAGTGAGGATCTGTTATGAGGATAAAGACGAAGTTTCCGTAGCAATAATACTCCGTTTTAATAACTCATCATTCTCTTGACACCTGGTCCCTTTTATGGACCCCACACAATCCCCATCCGCCTCTTCAGTTGAGATAGAATCCCTTATTTTTTCAACATCTTCGCCAAGAGCTCTACAAATCAATCTTCTTTGAACTGATGGTTAATATGCAATGAATTCAATGACAGGGTCATGTTCTTGAAACAATTTCACTGTTGGATGGTTTTGATGATCAGGATTGGGGGTAGAAGGTTTTGGGTGGTTGAGAGGGGGAGTTGGGTCAAGGGGTTCATGAGATGTACTAGAATGATTGGCTTTCGGTGGATTTGATTGGGTGAAGGCTTCTTTGTATGTTTTGTGATCACGAAGAGGCTGCATTGGTTTAGGTGTGATAAGAGGTTGTGAAGGTTTTATATGGTAGCTAGAATTTTGCAGTTGTTTCGGAAAATGAGTGTCATGTTTTGTTGCTAATACTTTCAATCTGAAGCCTTGGAAGATTCTTCCGTTCACATTAGAAATGGCATGCAAAAGAGATCTTGGGGATTCAAACCGGATGAAGTCATAGCGGTGGTTACAATTAGCTCTGATGGCTGCAGGAACGATTATGCTTGAAATTGGTCCATAGATCTTGAAAAGGTTGAATATTGTGGCTCTGTTGATTGATGATGGAAGGAAGTCAACATAGCATGTTTGAGAGGCTGAATGTTTGGGGTGATTGAGGTTTCGGTCTTTTCTTTGAACTTTGATCCATGGATTGGTATCTCTTTCTCTGGTTTCATCATCTCTCTCTCTCTCTCTCTCTCTATAATTCATTCTCTCTCTCACACTTTTTTATGATCTTCCAATGTTAAATACGTGTTGTGAAATCATGTGGGTTAAAGTTTTCCATAGGCACGTCAATAATGAGAATTGAGAAAGTTCTTGTCACTTTAAAATCGTTGGAAACTATTCTTGTGCCTTTGATAACTGAATAGAACAATTCCATCTCTAGATCTCTAAGGACATCTCTGTTTTTGGACATGCTTAGTGATTTAATTATTTAAACCTTAAATAAGATGAACCTTGTATTTTTTATAGGAGGGGGGTTGTTAGGTCTAAAGTCTACACCCATTTATCTTAGTTTTGAGGTTTTAGTGATGAAATGTGAAGAAAGAAAGTAGAATTTGAAATTCACAAATGTGAAAACAATGAGTCTGCTTAGGTTTGAAATTTGAAATAAAAGAATTGAGGATTGGAAGATAAGGAAGTTATTTCCAATTATCATTTTTACTCTCTCTCTTTTTAAGTATTTTAATTTTTTTCTACTTTGTTTGCTTAATCTATCTCAAATAAGTATATCTCTTCATCTAAAACTTCATTTCAATAGAATATTTATATATGTTTATGCAAGATCTTAGTTTTACCCTTGTTATGATTTATGAGTATTTTTATGCTACGGTTAGGTGAAAACCTAATGATTTTATGGGTCTGTAAATGAAAAGATGAATTTTGGTTTGCATGGTTGTTCATTATTGTTATGGGTGTTTAATGTATACTTTAGTTTTTGCGTTGTGCACTATGATTAGCATAATTTATAGCTTAATTAATGAAGAATCAAAAGACGAAGTTAGGAATAAGTCGATCTCTTAGTATTTGACTAACCTTTTTAATCCATGGAAAGAGGATTTAGGGACTCTTATCTAGCTAACGTATATACAATTAATAATACCCATGAGAATAGTTGTTTAATTCATTGATTAATTGATTTCTTTTTAGCTCAAGAAAGTCATTGGCGTATTATTGGTCAGCATCACTTAATTAAGCCTCCCGAATAAAATTGCCCTTATTTATTTACGCTAGTTCAAAATTGTGTTGTGGTCGTAACCCATGTCTTAAGAACCCTTTTATTAATTTAGCTCATAATAACTTCATTATCTGAATTATTTTGATTATTTGTATTTGAAAATTACTTACCGAATCTCGAGAAAATAAATACTTGACTTAAGTGAACACTCTGTGATTGGACTTTACCTCCATCTACTGGATCTGGAAGAAAGTATGAACAAGAAGCAAACATACAAGCTGTTTTGGAATCCATTTTCAAATTCATATACTTGACCCAATTAATTAGTTCTAGGTTTTTTTTTTTTATCATAGTACAAGTTTTCTGTTTTATACATTACCACCTTTTTTTTTTCAAACTTACCACCTTCAAGTTCCTAACTCACTAAAATCAGCATCTTGACTCATCTCAGGTGAAGAATACGGCCAAGTGGGGACCATCTAACTGTTTTACCTTTAGTTTCCCCCTTCTCGCCGGCACTTAGCCCCGATTTCTCATTTTCTCTTCATAAAAACAAAATTTCTAACTTCCAATTCATAGAAAAACCCAAATTTTTTCATAAGTTCTAAATGAAGTTAGGACTTACAATTTCTAAAGTACCCGACTTTAGTCACAGGACAATTGCAAATCCTAAGTTGCGAATGGTATGATTTCATAAAAACCTAAATAAAGTTAGGACTTACGATTTCTCATTTTTCACTTACGAATATCCACTAAACACATTTTCTTCCCTACTTCTCCTAACAAGTCTCTTCTATACTCCCACATACGCCCTCGTACTTTTTAAAGCACATTCAATTCAGCTCTAAGTAATACAATTTTCAAGGCTCATTCAAGTTCTTCCACACCTATTTTACCATAAGACCCAAGCAAAACGTAAATTTTTTTTGTGTTATTCTATAAAACACTATAATCCTATGCATATTATTTACTAATTTATCTGCGGCATGATGTTGATTCTTAATTATTTTATACCTTTAGACATTTTGAACGTTTTATCTTATTGCTTTTCGATGTGGTTTGACCACCCACCATGTGTATTATTATTAGTAATCAAATCGATCTGCAAATATCCAATCATATGCATAATCAAATAATCCTACATTCTTCTCCAAGTTTCACTTCTACCAATTGCACTCATACTGTGGGGACATTCAATACTTAAGATAATGAACATTTTAGGCTTTATGATCAAGAAGCTTTGTATGCCACGCATCACCATAGGGACTAACAAGGAGCATCAATTGAAAGGAACACATGGTTGAAGTCCGTCCAAATTTTACGTCTTTTTAATTTCCTTAAACTTGGGCCATGCAGATAAGAGAATTTTAAAGCAACAAGCTAAAATCATTAATATTATCATACTACTATCTATGTGATAAGATTATTCCTTGCGCGCTTTGTTAATCAATTCATCAGTAAACTAAGCGCCAAGCGAAGTTGCGAAAGAAATAAATACACATCACACAAGAGCCATAGCTATATGCTCTAGCCAAGGCAATAGGACAGATCGTTGATCAATGATTATGAAAACCGTCCAAATCATGTAGCAAAGCCATTAACATAAGCAACTTTGCAGGGTAGCTGATTATATATACCATACTTATGATAGTTAGTCATTTACGCTAGTCATGAAATAATTTAGTAGTACAATAATATAGAAATAATGTAAGCATTGTTTGGTGTAAAGCTTAAGCCCACTAATGATAATGGGACCATGAAAGCAATCAAGACCCTACCAAATTTAACCACAAGTCCACAACAATACAAGTTTGCTTGTTAACAAAATCATATATTTATATCAATTCCTAGATTCCTATAATGTGATGTTTGGGCCATGGGTATTACGGCACACAACTGTCAGCAAAGGTCCTTCGTTAGAATATATCAATGGCCAGGTCTACAGAAAAATACGGGTTGTTTTAGAAAGTTTTTTCTTATATTTTTTTTGGGCCCGTTTCGAGAACTCGTGGTAAGATGAATTTCTTCTAGGCTGCTCTTACCTAGAGTCACTCACCCAGAAGCCCAACAAGCCCCAAGTCCCTTCTCCGTCCAATAATATTGAAATTTTTTTACTTCCAGCACCAAGATTTGAACTTTGGTTTCCCATGTAGCATATAAGAAGTCATACTATTAATTGATGGCGCAATTAAGAGATAGGAAATGAAAGAACATACCCAAGGCGTAATTGATAATTTTTGTAAAACAAATGATATATCATAGTTTTTTAGGGGAGTCTTTCTAGTAAGGTTGTCTGAAATAAGCTAGTTTGTTACTTCTGTCTAGCATTTTTTGTAACAAGGGAGAGGAACGCTAGGCGAACCCCTAGGGGGAGACCTAGTTACTTCTACCTAGTTTATTTTGATTGGTTGATGTATTTACAAATTATTTTGTCTGTTAATGATACTATCTCCGTTTCGTAAAGATCTTCCTTGTTACTGTTTCTACAGATACCAAGGAAGATCCATTGTGTGGGGTGTGGGGTGGGTAAAATAGGAGAGAGAAAGGGGTTAAGATAAATAAATAAATAAAAGGGGTTAAAGTAGGAGAGAGAAATGGAGTAAAATTGAGTTAATAATGTAATGGTGGACCATATGATAGAGACATGAGAGGGTAAAAAGGGGAAAAAAATCCAAATAAGGAATAAAGTAAAATAGGAAAGATCTTTTGGAAACGCACTTAAACAGAAAGAGGGAAGATCTTTAGGAAACGGAGGCAGTATCTTTTAATGATATAATATAATTCATCTACCAATAAAAAGAGAAATTCTAATTATAATCTCAGCGAATTGTGATACTTTATGCATATACAGTATATTCTATTTCTAATATGTATACTTCCTCTGTTTCACAATAAGTGAAACATAGAGAAAGTGGGGAGTTATCAAGGAATTTAGAGAGAGAAAGTTAAGACCACAGTAGAGTAGAGTGAAGACGTATTGAAATTGTGGTCCCCTCTTACTTTTTGGGTGGTATATTTGTAATAAGAGTGAACTTTTTTTTTTTACTATTTAGAGCTGGGTTTCACTTATTGTGATTATTCTAAATAAGGAAAGTCTGTCACTTGTTATGAAACAGAAGAAGTATTCTATATAGTATAGAGTCTTGGTGTAGTGTAGATCCAAATCTCTAGCTAATACTATCTCTATTTCAAATTAATATACACACTTTACTTTGGGGGGGGGGGGGGAAATCAATAAGAAAGTGCAAAAGTATGAGAGATAAACTAAAAATATGGAGAGAAAAACTGAAAAGTGGGAGAAAGAAACTAAAAAGTAAGTTAAAATATTAAAAAGGGGATGACACGGGTGGAAAAATAGGAGAAAGTAGATGTGACATATTATCAAAAATAGAAAAAAAACATAGTGTGTTGATAAAAAAGAAACAGATCAAAATAGAAAATGTGTAGATTAATTTGAAACGAAAGTAGTAGTAAATTTTAACTAACTTGTAAGGGTAATGTTCGTCATTGTTTTTGTTTCCCCTTTTTAGTTTTTTTGAAAACAGAAAAACCTAAAACATGAAAGTAAAAAAAGTGGTTTCTCCTTTTTTATTGTTAATTTTCAAAATTATCATTATTCTAATAGGTGTAAGTAATTCTGATCCTTTATAAAATATATAAAATATGACTATAAAAAACAAAAAAAACAAAAAGTAGAATACTACAGTGTTACCGAACGTGCCATAAGAAAAAATAAAATCACATGAGATGTTATTAAATTAGTTTTAATATACGATTTTAGTTATATTAAATGTTTATAATTTTTATTAAAATATAATTAAAGATATAAATAATAAAAGGAAAAATTGACAATAGAGGTCTGAACTTTGGGATATAATTTTTAAAAGGTTTGAACTATTGATTAACCTATGTAGGTCCCAACTTTAGGGGGTCTTAACTTTTAGCCGGCCTCGGTGACTTGAAACTGACAATTTTTTAAAAAATCTCACCTAGTTCCTACTTCCCTCCCTCAATTAACCCTTTATGTGTGACGCAAGTTTTACAAGTTTTACATGTTATGACCTATTAAGCAGTTTCAAGTCACTAAGGCCCGCTAAAAGTTAATACCCCTTAAAGTTGGGACCTACACAGGTTAATCAATAGTTCAGACCTCTAAAAAATTATCACCCAAAGTTGAGACCTCTATCGTCAATTTTTCATAATAAAAAAAAAATATTATGAAAAGAAGTCTAATTAACCAATTTAATAGAAGTATTACTTTTCAGTATCTATGTATTTAATTAACAATAGTATAATTTGATGACTGACTACTCTAATATCCACACACCTACAAATATTGCCTCCCTTTTTATGGTATTTTGTAGTTTCTTGTTTCCATAAAAATAAAATTAAATTAACTAAAAACAAAGATTTTTACCCTTTTGATTCTTTTATGTTAGACAATCAATGATACAAAAAATTTAAGGGGTAAAATAGTAAAGTAAAAACAAACTAGTATGAACACATTTATTGCTCTTTGAGTTAGTCTATGTTAGACAATTAAATAGGCAAAAGTTTAAGGGGTTAAAAGGTAAAAAAATGACTATTAAATAGTGTGAACACATTTATTGCAACATAAAAGTAACGAAAAATTTAATTTTTAAATTAAATTATTTATGAAAAGATTCAAAATATGAACAAAATATTAAAATTTTCCAATGGGGATTACATGAACAACAAAAGAAAATGAAGGGAGTATTAAGGGCATGTTCTCTTCGGCATAAAACAACTGAATTGAACTGAACTGAACTGAACTGGATTGAACTCAACTCAACTGAATTGAATTGATCAGAACTGAATTGAAGTGAACTGAAATGAATATTGATATGTGAGAGTAAAAGTATTGTCCAAGGCTGAACTAACTGAACTGAATTGAATTGAACTGAATTGAATTGAGCTGAATTGAACTGAACGAACTAAACTGAAAATAAGTTGGGGAGAACAGGCCCTAAAAAGTAGTATGATACATCCACAGGAAATATTATTAGAAATTTTCAAAATGAGCAAAATTTTATTCAGTTTTAATCACTTATCACTAATCATCTTACTCATTTCTTTCCTCTACTTCAACTTCATTGTTTCTCTTACCTCCATTGCTTCTCTAACCTCCAAATTTCTTTCTCCTCTATTGTTTGTCACCTCCAAATTTCTCTTTCCTTAATTGTTTTTACCTCCAAAATTTTCTGCTACATTGTTTTTTCTAGCTCTCTCCTTCAAATTTGCAACCTTTATTGAAATTAATGAACAACAACAACAAATACTAGAACTTTGAATTTCGTCACTGGTGAAATTGTTTCTAGATTTGAGAATCAACATTAAAGTTTCTCAAAATCTTCAAGGGCGCATTAATGATTGATAATGCAAAATATGAATAAAGAATCAACGCTAGTTTTAGTTTTCTCATACATCCATTGTTTCTCTTACATCAAATTAAAGATCCTCTCTCCTCCATTATTTATCACTTTCAAATTTCTCTTTCATTTATGGTTTCGCTTTACATGGTTAATGAAATTGAATGAACTGTAAAATATGATTTGTGAAAGTCGGGCTTCATCAATGGCAAAAACAAATATTGAAGTTTCGGGGTTCATCACTGATGGACATATTTGAGATCACTAATGCAGTTTCAAAATGAGCAAACACTTATGCGCATTTGAGAAAACGAGCGATATTTGCTCATTAGGGCAAAGCATTTGCTCATTTTCTGCTCATATTTTCTCCAAAGAGCAAAAATGTTTGCATATTTGAGAAAGTTTGCTCATTTAGGTGAATGAGAAGAAACAATTAAAAATGATTAGAATTTTGCTCATTTGGAGAATTTCAAATGACCAAAAAATAAGCCCCTTTACATAAATTATTTCACTATATTCGACTTATAAGGTTATTTATTTTTTATTAATAATTGGTTATATCGTTTTCTAAAAGATTGTTCTTCTCCTTTAATTTTATTACGCTAATTTTTTATGATATAGTTTGACATGTAGATGTTCTAATTTTCTCATTATTAATAGTTGTAGCACAAAATACTATTTTTTTCTTTTTATTATAACTGTATAAAGAAGAAAGTTGGAGTACACTTTTCTCAAGGGAAAAGATAAAGGCTTATACTTTAAAATATATTTATGAGTTATTGGAAGGTTTTTGTAGGTAAAAAAACTAATATGAACCCGGTGCACACTAACTTAGTGTGCACCCGATCCATATCACGTGAGTTTATTATACGCTTTTCAGTTTTTGGCGCGTTCGGTTTTTATCTCTCCTAATATTTTCTCTCTCCTCAGATTTGTTCAGATACTGTCTTGTTTCATCTTCTCTCTCGTCATAACCTCCTCCCACTAACTTATGCATTTTTTCTCTCAATTAAAACTTCTTTGCCCTAAGTTCTTCATTTTCTCTCTCTTCAAGTTTAGTTTTGTTTAATCTCTCTCTGCCATAATTTCTTCTTTTTGAGTTCTGGTTAATCTTGAATTTAGCAATGGGAAAGAAGACGATTGGTAACCGAAATGCTCCAAAACGTAGAGGTTTGCGTTCATCGCTTGGTCTTGGTGATCGTGCAAAAGTTCCGGAGGTTACTGGAACTTCTCATACTGATGGTAATTATGTTGTTGATTTTAGTTTTTACTATAATTTCTTATACTTTTTGTAGTTTTGATGTTTTGTAGTTCAATTACTCATCGTTCAATTTTTTGTGCGATTTTTATTGTATGATAAATTTCTGTTGATTTTTGTTCGATTTTTGGAGTTCAGCTTTTTTTTAGGTTTATTTTTGAATCAATATTTTGTAATTGTGTGATTCCTGTGATGATATGATATATGTGTTTTGACATTATAGTGTATTTTCAGATGATATAGTGTATGTTAAATATGACAGTGTATATTGACACCAGATTATGTGTTTTTGATATGATATAGTGTATGTTAAAGTGATATAGTGTATGTTAAAATGATATAGTGTATGTTACAATGATATAGTGTATGTTAAAGTGATGTAGTGTATGTTACAATGATATAGTGTATGTCAAAGTGATATAGTGTATATTAAAGTGATATAGTGTATGTTAAAATGATATAGTGTATATTAAAATGATATAGTGTATGTTACAGTGATATAGTGTATGTTACAGTGATATAGTGTATGTTAAAGTTATATAGTGTATGTTAAAATGATATAGTGTATATGGATATGATATAGTGTATGTTACAGTGATAGAGTGTATAATGATATAATGTATGTTAAAATGATATAGTGTATGTTTAAGTGATATAGTGTATATTGATATGACATAGTGTATGTTATAGTGATATAGTGTATATTGATATGATATAGTGTATGTTATAGTGATATAGTGTATATTGAAATGATATAGTTTATGTTAAAGTGATATAGTGTATATTATAATGATATATAGTGTATGTTAAAATGATATAGTGTATGTTAAAGTGATATAGTGTATATTAAAATGATATAGTGTATGTTACAGTGATATAGTGTATGTTAAAGTGATATAGTGTATGTTTAAGTGATATAGTGTGTGTTAAGATGATATAGTGTATGTTACAGTGATATAATGTATGTTAAAGTGATATAGTGTATGTTACAATGATATAGTGTATGTTACAGTGATATAGTGTATGTTACAATGATATAGTGTATGTTTAAGTGATATAGTGTATGTTATAATGATATAGTGTATGTTACAGTGATATAATGTATATTAAAATGATATAGTGTATGTTACAGTGATATAGTGTATGTTAAAGTGATATAGTGTATGTTAAAGTGATATAGTGTATGTTTAAGTGATATAGTGTGTGTTAAGATGATATAGTGTATGTTACAGTGATATAGTGTATGTTAAAGTGATATAGTGTATGTTTAAGTGATATAGTGTGTGTTAGAATGATATAGTGTATGTTACAATGATATAGTGTATTTTAAAGGGATATAGTGTATGGTAAAATGATATAGTGTATGTTACAGTGATATAGTGTATATTGATATGATATAGTGTTTGTTAAAATGATATAGTGTATATTAATTTGATATAGTGTATGTTATAGTGATATAGTTTATGTTTCAGTGATATAGTGTATGTTAAAGTGATATAGTGTATGTTATAATGATATAGTGTATGTTAAAATGATATAGTGTATGTTATAATGATATAGTGTACGTTAAAATGATATAGTGTATGTTATAGTGATATATTGTATGATACAATTATTTATTGCAGAGCACATTGGACAGCAGGATAGAAGAAGTGATCCTGGTGTTAGTGAAGGAACTAATGTTGGTCAAATTGTAGTAATAAAAGAAGTACCAAAAGACATGAAGAGGGTAAGAGATTCAAGTCTGAATGAAACCTTGCAATCTCTAAAGAAGAAGAAAATATCCAGTGTTGCTCAAGAAAATACAGTAAACCCGTTCAGAACTAATTGTTGTGGTAAAAGGCTTTGTGAGTTGAATGAAGCTTTTACTTCCGAGCAGAAAAAAGCTGTTACTGAAATAGGTTTTGGTTCTTTGTTGCATTTGAAGATTATGAGGACTAACAATGCTTTGAGTGCATGGTTGGTGGATAGGTTCGATGGTGGTTCGGGGATGTTTAAGGTGGGTTATGGGAAAGAGTTCAGAGTGAACCAATATGATGTTTATGATGTCTTTCAGTTCCTGATGGTTGAAAGTCAGGATGTGCTGGATGTCTCTAGGGGACCTAATGCGGATAATCCGCATTTTGATTTAAAAGCAAGTTGGAAGGAGTATTTTAAAGTTGATCGGGAGAAAGGTCAGATTGGTTTGAGTGCTGCATATTCTGAGCTAAAGAAGTTAGTGGATGGTGGGGAGGTGTTTAAAAAGCTTTATGTTTTATTTGCCTTTTCTTCTTTTTTAGCTCCAGTTGCAAATAACATGCTTGATTTGCGACTTGTTCTAGCTGTACATGAGGTTCGGAAAATTCCTCATTACAATTGGTGTAAATATATATTTTGGGTAGATTAATGTATGCAAATGTTCTGTTCAAGAACTCAATGTGGTCTAAAGGTGGTCGGGCGCATTATAGTGGTTGTATAATATTGTTGCAGTTGATTTACTTCCATCACCTACAAATTGGTGATGGGGTGCCTCCAACTCAACTCCCTCTGTTGGCTCTTTGGGATAATGAGTCAATTTGAAGAGAGTTCGTCGTGAAGTACTGTGTGATAAGTTTGGGAGTGGTTTGCTCGATGAAACTTATCCAATAAGTGCCAAGTTTTACTTCACTGAAGATGGGCAAATTGATTTCAACCGGATGAAGCCGGTTCAAAAGAAAATTGAAGTTCAGTATGTACCACGTCCTGTATTGAGTGATGATACAGGAAGTGGTGGAAGTAGTGGTGGTGATGCAACAAACAAGGCTGCGCCCAAGAGGAAGGTGAAGGGCAAGCTTTATATTCAGTTTGAGCTTCCGCCAGGAAGTCAGACTGATGAAGAAATAATTGTTCAAGCTAGAGATGTAAGTTCAATTTTTTGATATAGTAGAGTTTTGACTGATATAGCCTGGTTATATGTGATATAGTGTATATTGGTATGATATAGTGTATGTTAATATCATATAGTGTATGTTAAAATGATATAGTGTATATTGATATGATGTAGTATATGTTAAAATGATATAGTGTGTGTTAAAATAATATAGTGTATGTTAAAATGATATAGTGTATGTTAATATGGCATAGTGTATGTTACAACGATATAGTGTATGTTACAATGATATAGTGTATGTTCAAATGATATAGTGTATGTTCAAATGATATAGCGTATGTTCAAATGATATAGTGTATGTTACAATGATATATATAGTGTATTTTAAAATGATATAGTGTATGTTGAAATGATATAGTGTATATTAAAATGATATAGTGTATATTAAAACGATATAGTGTATGTTACAATAATGTGCGTTTTGATATAGTGTTTTTGGCTATGATTTTAACAGGAGCTTCATGCTATGTGGTTGCTGTGGAAGAGGGATTTGGATGCTGTCTCTCATTGCGATATAGATTCGTTGAAGAGTTGGAAGGCCTCTCATGTGGTTGGCGATCCTCCTTCTGAAAATCCTTCCCAAGATGATCTTGACAAAATTTTGTCAAGTTCAATTTATCAAAAGTACTTTGATGAAATTATATCAATTGCAGAAGCTGTGAAGGATTTGCCAACTGGTTGCGAAGAAGTGTCTAATCCTTCTACTACTAAATTCCCTAGCTTCATAGTGACTCAAGTGACTCAGAGAACCAACGATGTGATCAACAATGTAGTCAATAGCGTTTTTAATGAGGCAGCTGAAAACATAATTATTGAGGAAAATACATGGACTGCTTTCCAGAATGTTATGTCTAGGGGTCCAGCCAAGTCAACTCTAAGGCTGGATGAATATGCAGTTGGGGGTCCATTCACTCATCATTCTAAGATGATGAAAGATTTTGACTATGTGATGCAAGTTCTTCCAATATTTTTAAGGGAGGCTGTTGATTATTGTTATGAAAATCAACATCCTTTAGATGGGAGGTAAATTATTGACTGAAATTTGTTTAATGTATTGTTTTTATTGAAAATATTCTTAAAATTTGTGTTGTTTGTTGTAGTGAAGAGATTTTTCAGCTAGATGAACACTTCTTCTCTATACCTCGGAGTGAGATTTGGACAATTGGTACTGAGACTGAGATGTTTCAATCAGTTTTAGATAATTGGTCAAGAATGTTGAATATGAATGAACTCTGTCCTCGAAAAAAGTTTTATTTTACTTCTTCTCAGAGTGTAAGAACTTTATTGTAATATATTTTTATGTTGTTTATTTCTTTATCTTTGCATGCATTATTCATCATAATATGAGTTCTTATGTTGCAGGCTGCATTATTCAGTGTGTTTGAAGATGAAAATGATGCTAAACACATTGATGATTTGATCACATGCTGGAAGTTTCAAATTGAAGATTTGAATAAAATTTCAAAATTGGATGCTAGTGTTGAATTGGTGAGACAAATTCTGTTTTTGAAATTATGATATAGTGTATGTTACAATGATATAGTGTATATTGATATGATATAGTTTATGTTAAAATGATATAGTGTATATTGATATGATATAGTGTATGTTAAAATGATATAGTTTACATTGATATGATATAGTGTATGTTAAAATGATATAGTGTATATTGATATGATATAGTGTATGTTTAAATGATATAGTGTATATTGATATGATATTGTGTATGTTTAAATGATATAGTGTATGTTCAAATAATTAGTGTATATTGATATGATATAGTGTATATTAAAAAGATATAGTGTATGTTTGTATATGATATAGTGTAGTTTATACTTGTTTTCATTTTGTAGGTTTTTTTCCCTGTTTTGGTGAAAGAAGGTAATTATTTTGTCCTGTTTGTGTTGGACACAAAGAAAAGGACTGTTTTCTATATTGATAATAAGATTTGGGATGATGATGAGGAATATAAGAAAATGATGGAGACTCTCAGTTCAATCATTGCTAATGGAGTTTCAAGTCTTTTCCAATCTTATGAAATCCCACAATCTCAAGGTGATGATATGGGTTTATGGAGAATGACAGAAGTCAAAGGAAGCTGGAAAAAAGGTGCATATGATTTGGATTGTGGTGTGTACATACTTGTCCTTATGCTACTTTTTGAAGGCTCTGAAGAGTTTGAATGCTCATATTTGAATGATGTAAGTTTAATATAATTATTTTTAAGTGAGTTATCTAATCTTTTTCTTATATATAGTTTCTTACTTATTTAATTTATTTTCAGGAGAAGATTAGGAAAGCAGCAAGAGTCTCTTTGTGTGGTTGCATGATTTTTTCTGATCTGAATAAGAAGAGAAGTCAGCTTGTGGAAAACGTGATATCATTCAGATCAAAGAGATCATAGACTATTGCTCTAATTGAAAAAAATAGAAGGAAGAAAGCTGAAGAGAGTGAGAGGATATAACAGGAGTTGAGAAAGGTAATGCAGCAGGAGAAGAAGAAGAAACAACTTGAGGATGCAAAGAAGAAAAAGCCAGCAAAGGAAAAGTTAACTGTCAAATTTGGAAAGTAAAACTATATTGATGTATTTCACTAATTTTACAAACAATGTTACTAATTTAGTACTAGGTTGGTGTTGATATAATAGGTTTCCAAACAATGTAATTATGTAGTCTTGAATGATTTTAAAAATAGTTTTAGTATTCTAACAGTAGTTTGTAGTGATATAGTGTGGTTTTCAATGATATAGTGTTATTCTACATAATATAGTGCATATTTTATATACTGTGTTATTCTATACATATCATTCTATATGATACTGTGTGTGAAAATGATATAGTGTTTGTTAAAATGATATAGTGTATGTTAGAATGATATAGTGTATGTTAAAAGGATATAATGTATGTTGAAATGCTAGTGTATGTTAAAATGATATAATGTATGTTAAAATGATATAGTGTATGTTAAAATGATATAGTGTATGTTACAATGATATAGTGTATGTTATAATTATATTATGTTAGTTGTGTTAGTGTTTTTGGCTATGATAGTTTTAAAAATTGATTAATGTCCGTTTTGATATAGTGTATGTTACAGTAATATAGTGTATATTAAAATGATATAGTTTATGTTACAGTGATATAGTGTATGTTAAAATCATATAGTGTGCTTTAAAATGATATAGTGTAAGTTAAAGTGATATAGTGTATGTTAAAGTGATATAGTGTATGTTAAAATGATATAGTGTATGTTAAAGTGATATAGTGTATGTTAAAATGATATAGTGTATGTTAAAGTGATATAGTGTATATTAAAATGATATAGTGTATATTACAGTGTACTTCATAAATATATCAAATGATTTAAAACATTGTATAGTTCTTTTGGTAAAGTATTTTAGAACAAATGTTCTTTTGGAGTTATACTTCCAAACTCCTTGTGTCTTTTTTCCCTTTTTTTGAGGCCTTCTTGTATAAATCATAGTGTCCCTTTATTCGCTTGTTGTCTTTTCCTTTTGTGACTGCTCTATCTGGATCCAAGACTGTTAGTATTGGTGGTGATTCTTGTGCGTTGTTTTCTTGACTCTCATTAGCTAGCAATGCTGCCGCTGCTTCTCGTAATGCTTTCTCATGAGCTTTAGCTTTTTCTGCTGATGCTTTTGCTTCTTCTATCTTCATTAATTCTTCAACTCTTGAATTTGTTTTCTTGAAACATTCCTCTATCACTGCTCTAGCTGGTTCTATTCTGTGGCTCTTTAATATGAGGTTATAATACCTTATGGAATTAATGTGTTAGTATATAGACAAACACATAATGTATTTCTATGTGATATAGTGTATGTTAATATCATATAGTGTATGTTGAAATGATATAGTGTATATTGATATGATATAGTGTATGTTAAAATGATATAGTGTATATTGATATGATATAGTGTATGTTAAAATGATATAGTGTATATTAAAATGATATAGTGTATACCTCCTTATCATGTGCAGCCTCCATGGTGTGAAGTTGTTTATTTCTCCTTTTTCTCTCAATTGATTATCAAATTTCTCCCAAATTTCTTTTTTTGCAAACTTGTCCACCTTGATGATATGTATTTCTCTGGAATTTTTTGGACAGAATGTAAGTGTAGAACTCTTATGGCATGAAAGCACAACCAACCTGATTCTTGAAAATTTCTGCATCCACACTCAATTGTCATCTCTGGGTAATTGAATGAGACTTGTTGATCGAGAAGAACCATCAATGCCATTGAGGAAAACTCTGTATGTCAGAGTGTTCCCTTGTGTACCAACTAGTTCAATTGCACTTGCCATTGCATGTTTGAATTTATCCTCAAAATCTCTGAAAAGAGTATGTGTGTACACTAAAGCAGCATGTTTTAATAGTGGACTCATGCAGAGATCTGATTTTGGTATTCCTTTTGTACAGTCAAAATCATCCCTTTCTTCCTGTCTTCTCCACCTTATTACTGTCTGTTGGAATATTGAAAAGAAGTCACTTAAGCTAGTGGTTTTGCTTGCCTTAAACCCAATAGCATGGTTTGCGCTTTCACTTCTCTGTGAAGATAGTATTCCAGCAGAGAAGAAGTCTTTGCTAAATGTTGTACACCATTTTTCTTTCAAACTATACAATCTGTTGAACCAGCGATCATCTTCTAGTTTGTATTTTGTTGTCATTGTGCTCCAAGTTTGTTCAAATTCTGTTGTTGTAATGCAACCACTGAGACACTTGTGAAAAATGTTCTTGAATTCCTTATCAGCTTTCATCAATCCAAATTGTTGATTTGCATTTTGACTCAAATGCCATAAACATAGCCTGTGTCTTGAGGTTGGGAAAGCCTGTCAATGAGTTTATTTAGTTAGTTTTTCAAGTAATTATATTGCTCTTTCAATAGTACATAACAGAAGTTGTGCAAATGTCACATAAACATGAGTACCTTTTTTATTGCTCCTGCAATTGCAGCATCTTGGTCGCTGAATATAGTTATTGGACATTTACCTTTCATTGACTTCTTGAATGTTTCAAAAAGCCATTCAAATGATGGTATTGTCTCATCTGCAAGAAATGCACATGCAAACATTGTGTTTTTCCAATGGTTATTAATTCCTACAAATGGGCCAAATAAGATTATACTTGTTTGTCCTATATGTAGTATCAAAAACCATAACATCTCCAAAGATTGTATAGTCCTCAAGCATCATAGAGTCTCTCCAAAACAAGCAGCAAACCTTTCCTTCATCATTCAATCTTACTCTAAAGAAGAAGTTACTATCTGTTTGCATCTGCTCATAAAGGTTATCAAAACTTTTTGTGAATCCTTTCCCTCAATTGGTTTTATTTTGAGTTTATAACAGCAGTTGAAGTGGTCCTTCATGGAATGACCCAATACATCTTCACCACCTGCTTCTGTACTCATATATCTGAATGAATCTATCGGCCTCAGTCACACTCTTGCATAGCTTGTATGGTTTGTTTCTTTGGATCACTCATCTGACGCTCAGATCTATGAAGGTAATTTAATGGTTCTCTAGTAAGTGGATGATTGTGTTTTATAACATGCTGCACAATTTCATAATGTCCTTCATGTTCATCCTTGCTCTAATCAGCGCAGGACATTCAGTTCTTGTGATCATAACTCTTCGTGTCCTTTGTTTCTTTGATTTGTGTCTTGTATATTATATCTGTATTATTCTTACCTGTTTTTCTTTGATTTTGGTATTTCTTTTCCCTTGAGCAGAGCAGACATAGTACTTTTGATGCACAACTGATGTCCCTTCTTTTTTTCTGTTTTTGGATTTTCTAACACTGAATCCTACTATAGAGCATGCTGACAATATAGCTCATGTATATCATCCAATGTTGATCTTACTTGAACGTAAAACTCCTCCAATTTCATGTTTATTCAGTGATTGGCCAATTGAACCTGTTATAAAAGAATGAAGATATTTTTGTCACTTTTATTATAGTGTATGTTAAAGTGATATAGTGTATGTTACATTGATATGGTGTATGTTAAAATAATGTATGTAAATGATATAGTGTATGTTAAAATGATATAGTGTATGTTCAAATTATATAGTAAATGTTCAAATCATATAGTGTATGTTAAAATGATATAGTGTATGTTAAAATGATATAGTGTATGTTAAAATCATATAGTATATATTAAAATGATGCTGTTACCTTCAACACTTGGTGTATTATTGAGATATGTTATCAGTGAATCTTGATGCTCATTTTCGATTAAATTGTGATGATGTTCGTCGTCGAGTGCTTCAATGTTGTTCGTCGTCATCGAGTGATATAGGTTGTCTATATTATATGGTTCAATACTCTGATTGAGATCTATTTGACCAATTAAACCTGAATCTTCCATGAAATTTTCGCAATTGTTCAATTCAATAGGAAATTGTTGAAGAATCAATTTAGTTTGTAGAAATAATTTCAATGGAGAGAAACAATAATTTGCAGAAATTTAATAGCGATATAATCTATGGTTTTTGGAAATATTAAAGAGAGAGAAAGTGGCGGATTTTGGAAGTATTGAAGAGAGAGAAAATCGCGCATTTTTGGTAATTAAAAGTTAGTAATGTTTAACGGGTCACGTGCCTGGGCCTGGTCCACACTATTTTTAGTGTGAACCGGGTCCACGCAAGTCGGATTGTTTTGTAGGAAGATGCAAGATAAGGACATGAGCAACCACCCTACTCCCAATTCACACTACAAGAAATGTTATCAAAGAGGGCAATTTATTTGAATAAAATAGGGCAACTAGTTGATTGCCTTATTTAATAGTATCAAGGAAGACAAAAATATTTCCCCCTTTTTGATATTAACTAAAAGAAGACAATTATATTGTTTTGCCCTCTTTGCTATCACTTAAGAAAACAATTTCAAAATTGCCCTGTTTGATACCAACTAAGAAGACAATTTTTCAATTTCGCCTTCTTTGATATTAACCTAAAACAATAATTTAAAGTTTCGCTCTTTTTAATATTAACCTAAAACAACAATTTAAAGTTTTGCCCTCTTAAATACCTAAAACAACAATTTTAACTCTTTTGCCCTCTTTAATAATGAAGGAAAAAAAAAACAAAAAAGGATTAAAATGACATACTGTTCTATTCGATTCAATTTCCCGCAAACAAACAGTGTTCTTTCGAAAAGAGTGTTCTACAAAATCTTCAATCTCACTAACATGTTCTACAAAATCTGGTGATTTTGGGCAGTAATCTTCGATCATAATCTTCAATGGAACATTGAAAGGACCAGTTCTCCTACCAATTCATCGTTTTAGGGATTGGACGTTTCTCGCCTTCGAATTCAGTTTTTCAAGCCTTCGAATTGACGTTTCTCGCAGATTTTCTTAGCAATTTCCTAATTCGATCGCATCTTCAGGTAAATCATTCAATTTCGCTTTTTAAATTAGATGTATGGATGATTGTTTCAGCATTTTTGTCAATTAGGGTTGCTTAACTTTTTCCACAAAATCAGACGAATTGAATTTAATTAGGTCTAGTGATTTGATAATGATTTTTATGAATTGAGTTCCTTGATTAAGCAATTGAGATGTACAACAATCTTCTACAAACATAGTGTATCGTACTGCAGACGTCTAAGTGATTTGAATTGAGTTCCTTGATAAAGCGATAATTTGATATACTAAGTGATTTGATAATTAGGTCTAGTGATTTGTTCCCTGCAATTTGTTAGAAGCTTTGTTCACCTTTTAGATGCCATAGGAAAGAAATCATAAATATTCATCTTCAAAGAGCAAATGTCTGAACCTCCCTAGACCCTGCAATTTCTTTTTCTTCACTATACATATATTTAAAGACTCAATGACTCAACACTCACAAGTTGCTGGCAGATCTTCATAAAATATTGTCCTATTTTTGGCTTTAACTCAGCTGTTAAATTGCACTTATATGATTGTATCATTCTGTGCAGATGTTGTGTTAAAAGAAGTGTATACCATAATAGGAAAGGTGAACCATACTTCATTTTGCTGGCAACATAAAGCCTGCAAGTCAGTGTTATTATGCAGCTGGAATTCTATCTGATCTGATTGTTAGAATGTTAGTGTGTGTTGGTCATCACAGAAGGTCTTTTAGGTTCAATTTTAATGCAATTTCATCTTGTATGTGGCTAGATGCAAAGGAATGTAGAAAAAATCTCACAACAATTATTAATTAGAGAACTTTCCAGTCCCGTGTAAGTTGAGTTGCCTAATAAGGACAATGCTGACAGTGGCAGGCGATGCGAAACAAATAAAGGCGATATTAGTTAATTTTCATTTTAGCAACTTATAGAAATTTCTAGTTCAGATAGATATTTGTTTAAAGGAGTAATAAGATGATTATAATTTGTGTTAGATTCAATTTGATTAATCCATGTATAGCTTAGATCCAAGTTTCTTTTTATTCAGTTTGGTTCTTTAGAATCTGGAGAAATTCAAGATTATGGGGTGGACTGTTAACTTGTTTACTGGCTTAGTGGCTTAACACATATTACTTACAAACTAGTGCTAATTATGCTCTATTTTAATAGGTTGATGAGCCATGATTCTCAATCAGAACCTAGATTTGTCATTAAAAGTTCTGTACAACTTCTACTTATGCCTGGTTTTTTATTTTCGTTAACCGAAGTTGTAAACAGAAGACAAGAATATTGATTAGGAGTTAGGACTAAAAGCAGCCCAATGGACCGCTTTGTAGCCCATACTTCTATAGGCTTGGGCCACTAAGTAGAAGCACAATAACAGTCACATGAACTAGAAAATGTCATATTACAGTAAGCCCGTAGACTAGTTTTACCATAGAACGATCCATTATGTGAGTCAGTGATTTACAACAATATCCTAGATATAGATTAACAAAATTAGCAAAAGATAATAAGATGTGAGTTGTTACAAAAAGATATTAACAGAATAAATGTAACTAATTATCATAAACTAAGGAGATGTATCTTTATCCTTATCACTAAACATCCCTTATTCTTAGAATCAGGTAATATCAAAGCTCAAAGATTTATGTTCCCACCCCCTCTTGGTGATGAAAGTTGACGATGCGAAACAATAAAGGCGATATTAGCTAATTTTCATTTTAGCAACTTATAGAAATTTCTAGTTCAGATAGATATTTGTTTAAAGGAGTAATAAGATGAATAGCTATGCATGAGTTTGGATCATATGTTCTTTCATGTTTAGACTATTTGTTAACTGTTTCTTTTTATATTTCTCTTTTTTACGCTGTATGTTTTTAATATTTTTGTTTGTTAAGTTATTTCAGTTATTTTTCGGGAATTATCATGGATAATGATAGAAGTTGGATGCACATCCAAGGGTTTAATGGAAGGAAACAAGGAGATTACAAGAAAGGTGTTAAAGAGTTTTTGGACTTTGCATTTAGGGACACCGCTCCTAATTCTGGGGTAAAGTTAAGGTGTCCTTGCTTGAATTGTCGAAATTATTTTGATCAAGATCGAGATACTATGCGGGCTCATATTTTTCGAGTCGGAATAGATCCTGATTACAATCCATGGATTTTTCGTGGAGAGGAACAATCCTTTGAAGTCACGGATGAAGAGATGTTCGAAGAGGAAGGTGATGACTTTGAGGATGAAGATCCCCTTGTGTCTGATGACTTAGCTTCTTTGGTGCGTGAGGCCACAAATGTAGTTATAGAACCTCAAGTTTCAGATGATAGGGATAGGGGTGATGATGAACTCCCTGACATGTTTCACAAATTGATGAAAGATGCACAAGAAGAGCTTTATCCAGGGTGTAAGACATTCTCAAGATTAGAGTTCATTGTAACTCTTTTGCAACTTAAGGTGAGTGGTCGTTGGAGTGATAAGTCATTTAATGGGCTGCTTAATGCATTGCACAAGGCCTTTAATTATGATGTGAGCTTCCCTAAGAGTTCATATGAAGCAAAAAAGTACACAAAAGATCTTGGATTGAACTATGTGAAGATTCATGCTTGTGTGAACCATTGTATTCTTTATAGAAAAGACTATGCTAACATTAATGCATGTCCTATTTGTGGGGAGTCTCGATGGAAAGAAAGCAGTGGTGAGTTAGATGATAGCGTCTCTTTAACAGAATCTCAAGGGATCTCACAACTTAAGCCTAGAATTCCTCGCTTGGTTCTTCGCCATTTTCCTTTGGTGCCAAGGCTTCAAAGGCTTTTTATGTCATCAAGAATTGCAAAACACATGAGATGGTATAACGAGAGGCGCGTTGATGAGGACATACTAAGGCACCCGGCTGATTCAATGGCATGGAAGCACCTTAATGATCTATATCCCGAGTTTAAGGCTGATGCACGTAACGTAAGATTAGGTCTATCATGCGATGGTTTCAATCCTAGTGCACATTTGGGGACCAAACATAGTATATGGCCCTTTTTTTGGTGCCATACAATCTCCCGCCTTGGATGTGCATGGCAAGCCCGTACATCATGTTATCACTCTTGATCCCTGGTCCGAAGTCCCCTGGAAATGATATTGATGTGTTCTTGGAACCATTGGTCGAAGAACTTGAAGACTTGTGGGAAGTTGGGGTGGAAACTTATGATTCATATAGTTGCCAGAAGTTTAATATGAAGGCGGTGTTATTGTGGACAATGAGTGATTTTCCGGCTTACGGGAATCTGTCCGGTTGTAGTACTTGTGGTAAACTTGCTTGTCCATCATGTCATAAGGATACTTGGCACAAGCGACTTAAGAAGAGTAATAAGGAATGCTTCTTAGGTGATCGCAGATTCTTGGATGCTGATCACAGATGGAGAAATGATAAGAAATCTTTTGGTGGCGAGAGGGAAAGACGACCACCTCCTGTTCCTTTATCAGGGGATGAAATTTTGGAGGCATTTGAGGGAGTGCCAAATGTGATTTTTGGGAAGAAGCGAAAGAGGAACCAGAGATACTTGTTTAACCAATGGAAGAAGCTAAGTGTCTTTTATAGACTTCCTTATTGGAGTAAGCTTTTGATTCGTCACAACTTAGATGTGATGCATATTGAGAAAAACATATGTGACAGTATAATAGGAACTGTCCTTGATATTCCTGGTAAAAATAATAAGGATCACTTGAATGCTCGAAGGGTTTTTGAAGATGATGAAAATGCATGAGAAATTGCTTCCTGAAAAGGTGGATCGTGGTAAATATATCGTCCCTAGAGCACCTTATCAGTTGACACCACAAGAGAGGTGACGAGTATTAGAGTTCTTATCCAAGGTCAAAGTACCCGATGGTTATTCTTCAAACATAGCTCGATGTGCAAGTTTAAATGATGGCAAAATTTCAAATATGAAGAGCCATGATTGTCATGTATTTATGCAAGACTTGCTTATACCTGCTTTCCAAGGCATCTTGCCTAAGGAGGTTCTAGAACCTTTAGCGGAGCTTAGCTTATTTTTTAAGCAGTTATGTTCCAAAACTTTAAGAATTGATGTTTTGGAAAAGATGGAAAAGAGCATTGCGGTTACTCTTTGCAAGCTTGAAAAGCTATTTGTTCCTTCCTTTTTTGATATAATGGTCCACCTCCCAATCCACTTACCTCGTGAAGCCATGCTTGGAGGTCCAGTACAATGTCGTTGACAAATATCGATTTGAAAGGTAATATTAACTTTAAAAAGTGTTCCTTATAGCGACATGTAGTGCCTAACCATGGTTCTTTGTAGGGAAATGCATACAATGAAACCAACTGTCCAAAACAAAGCTCACCCGGAAGCCTCTATTGCCGAGGCTCGCATTGTCGATGAATGCTTTGCCTTTTGCTCTAGATATATAAGTGGAATTGAGACAAAGTTCAACTGTATGGGTAGGAATGACCAGGATAAGAACCAATCTTCAGAGTTTATGCTATCAATATTCCAAAATAAGGGAAATGCAATGGGCAAAAGAACTTTCAAGCAGTTGAGTTTTGTGGATTGGAAGCAAGCCCAATTATATGCTCTTATGAATTGTCCAGAAGTGCAACCGTTTATAAGGTAAGATATCAATCTTCTATTTGTTGTTCATTTTCTCAGTTAATATACCTAAAATAATCTAATGCTTATATGATGGCAGAGAGTATGACATCATACATGAGCCTAAACAAAGTTTAGTTGAGTGGTTCCAATCTCGGGTTAGTGCTAGAGTTAAGGTCAATAATACTCCTACTATAAGTTTGATAAATAGGCTTATTAATTTCATTTTTCTTTATCTTTTGGTTTTCGTGATCGCATAGATATGGAAGCTTCATGTGGAGAAGGATCCAAGAGTAACCACCGAGTTATTGTCATTTTCACGAGGACCAAGTAAGAGTGCTGGAAGCTTTCAAGGTTACTATGTGAATGGGTATCGCTTTCACACTAAAAAGCGTCAACGTAGGAGAAAGACGCAAAATAGTGGAGTTGTAGTTAAAGGAGATGAAGCGAGTGACCAAAGAGATTTTTATGGAGTTTTGAAAGAAGTTTTAGAGCTTGAATACGATGCTCCAAATGGTGGGGAAAAACAACCTATTGTGGTGTTATTTAGATGTGTGTGGTTTGATGTTTATAGTGATGGTCGTGCGATCAAAATAGATAAGTTTGGCACTACTAGTGTCAACATCAGGAGATTTTTAGGGACTAATGAGCCATTTGCTTTGGCATCTCAAGTAGGACAAGTTTATTATGTTAAGGCACATAATGAACCGGATTGGAGAATTGCAATTAAAACTATCCCTCGAAATTTCTATAATTTTCCCATTGTTGAGGATGATATTGGTGATTATGAGCATGATGATAATGGAATGGATGTCGAAATGCCTAACATGGTTGTGGATGATGGAGAGGATGATGAACTCTTACCGAGATTAGATGTCCCCCCCGGAAATAGTGAGTGATGATGACGATGACAATGATGATGATGATAATGATGAGGAGGAGGAGGAGGAAGAGGAAAGCGAGCAAGATGAAGAAAGCGTTCAAGAAGATGGTGACGAAGAAGAAGATATAATTACTAGTGTATATGATTTAGACTCATGTAGTGATTGATATGTAAAGTTCCTGTTACAGTTTCTCATGTAGTGATTGATATTTGTGTTTTCAGTGAACCAATATTTGCTATTATCATATTTGTTTATGTTTATTTGTAATTTATAAATGTTTTTGAGTTTATTTCTTTGTTTCTTTAAGACTCTTGTTGAAGGCAGATGGATTCAGAGGCTGAAGTATCTTTATCTTAACCATCGCTACAGAGGAAAAGAAAAGGTAATGATTGTGAGGCATTTTAGTGTTTTCATATTAGTGTTATATTCTTAATTATTTTTGTTTTCCTCTTTACAGGTCCTTTTCGTGGTCCCAGTAGAGCATTGAAGTACAAGAAGTTGCGACAAGTTCAGCCTCGAAAGATTAGTGTTGATATTCCATCATCCTTAGGAGCCGCTGTGGGTGAGCATGCATTACTGTTCATAGGAGAATGCTCTGATTGGGTGAAGGAAATGTGTCCGCTTAATGTTGAGAAGTGGTCTGACATGCCTGAAGACGTTATAGATCGCTTATATGGAAAAATTAAGGTATACTTGCTTGAAAAATATTCATCGAAGCTTCAAAGTGTTAATATAGGCATTGAGATTTTATCCTACTTTTGTTGTTCTAAATTATGGGATTATGATGAGTTTAGAGAGTTGCAGGGAAATGAGGCAAGAAAAGGGTATGTTTTTCTGGAAATTCACATGTAACAGCAAAAGAAAAATCTCTCTGGGATCTGTTATCTGTATGTTCTGTCTGCTGGCTTTCTCAAAGAAAGGCAGCTATTATATGCTTACTGCATGCCATCTGAATCAGACTGACTGTCCCTCACATTATTATTTTATCAAAAGTCTTTGTGAAGATGACCTCGGGAATTGTTTTTATTTTATTTTATTTTATTAGTTAATGAATGTGCTTACTATCATTTCCTTACTGGTATTTGCTACATACATGTAAGCACTGTATGAATACATGTCATTATATGTTTATTGTTTTTATAATATACTTGAGTACTTTAAAGTAGTTTCTTCTTTTGGAAGTTTTAGGTTACTTGTAATGGTAATTTATTTGTGGAGGGTTTTCTTTTGTCTCTTTGATCATCATCACATGGACTCTTAAGAACTCGGGCACTTTTATGATACGAGTATTATAGATCAGTTCATTTCTAACAGGGTACATATTTTCCATCTTTCAGCATATTTTTGACAGGTAATAGAACATTTTGCTATGTGTTATCTTGTAACACTACAATTTTGCTATGTGTTTGTTTAGTATTAAAATGAGAAGGAAACTAATCTTATAGATTGTTTTACAAACTGTCAGTTATGTACTGGTGACTGGAGCTCACAGCTGGAGTAGATTGTAGCAGTGGCATGTGTGCACATATATTTATGTGTGCTATTGTTGTGTATAGGCAAAATTTGCGTTGGGTGAAGGTGCACACATTACCGATGCTTTAAAGACACAATGTTCAAGCCTCTATAGGCATTGGAGAGAGAGATTGAAGAGTGATCATTTTTCAAAATGCAAATCTCTAAAGGAGGCGGAACATGCTTGCCCACAACGTATTGATCTTAACCAATGGAAGTGGCTGGTTTATAACTACTGGAGCACTCGCAAACAGATGGTAAGCCTCATGAAGTGCAAATTATGAATATTTGATATATTAACAAGGTGGAAATTTAATTGTCTTATGATATTTAGGAAAGAAGTGAAAAGAATCGTGCAAATGCACTTTCAAAGAAGATACAATCAGCTTGCGGGGCTAAATCCACAGCTAGGATTATATACGAGTTGGTATGTTAAACCCATTTTTTCAGCTTGAAATGGTTATAGTCTTAATCTTTTTAAGCTGGGGTGGAGCCACATTTTATAGTGCTGAAATGAGCTAACATTGTTTCATCTTTCATGTACTTTTCATTACTTAGGAGGTTGAGGCAGAGAAAGAGTCTAGTGCTGAGGCCGAGAATGGGGATGACTCTGAAGCAAATACATCTACTTCTACTACCGTAACACAAACAGAAGCTGATAATGACCCAATGTATTTGAAATTGTGGAGAAAAACAAAACAGTAAGTTATTTCAGCATAATTATTCATGTCCTATTGAGCAAATGATATGTCAATTCTATTATATCAAGTAGATATATACCCAAGTATTCACATTTCTACAAAGAATGACGGTGGGATTGACGCAATTATGCCAGGGGAAATCAAAGAGTCAGAACAGGGATATAGTAAATGTACAAAGTAGTCAATTTAAGATTCAAGGGCATTGCTTTGGCATATTACATCTCCCTCCAACAAGTATGAGTTCTATAGTGAACTTAAATAAACAATGTAAGCTTCTCAATGGAAAATAATTAAAGGTCAAAAGAGAAAAGAGCACTACAAACAATTCCTAATCTGTGCAAGTTAATTGCAGTAATTTACAGCAACAAGATGCCAAACTACTACAAATTTTATATTACATTTCGTAAGCATTAGACCATTAGTAATACCATGGCCCTTGGGCTGCTTGCAACCTAAACATCCACCAGACAAGAGGTTGGTTTGATTCATTGAATTCTAATTTGTCTTTAATCATCATCTATAAATATCAGAATAGTTTTGACGGTATACCCAAGAGTTAAATCGTCTTCTTCTCATGTGTTTTTCGTTGTGTCAGAGGCTCATCTTTATGGCTTCAGCATATCTGATATTTTTCTTTAGCTTTTACTAATCTGGTAATTGGTAAACAACTAATGCATCATGCTTGGCTTTGGTGGAAATTGATGTAGTAAGATTTTTCAGTTTAGCGAAGTTAGCAGATATTTGATTAGGAGAGGAAGTGGCTTAAGAAAAGTCTCTGGACTCTGGCAGTGTGCACTGTGCAGTTGGTTTTTTAAAACTACTTAGTTACTGTGCACTGTGCAGTTGGTTTTTTGAGTTCCCTAGACGTATCAAATCAAGTTTTCAACTTCAGGGAAGTAAAGGGGTTATGCATGGGAAGGGAAGTATGATTGATAAAAGAATTTCTGTCATAAATTGGTGAATTGCAGATTGCTAATATAAATACATATTTGCATGTATGTATTTTTGGTGGTTTAAAACTTGTTAAATAGTGAATTCAGTTTGAGTTAGCACTTAGAGGCCAGTTTTCTCGTGCTCTATTGTCTCTTGAGGATGTTATGCAGTTTTAGAAGAATAGGCTGCAGTTGTTTCTTTGACAGTTGCAGATTCTTATAAACAAAAATATGACTAATATAAATGACTTGTCCTGTAATGTTTCTTTGATGGATTACCGAAGGCATAAAGATGGTAGTTTTGATGAAGAGGGTGAAGCAAAGTTCAACGAATTTAAAACGTTACACGAGAAAGAAATTCAAGAGAATGGCATTGATAATATTTCCATAGACGAGGCTTACATGAAGGTGCTTGGCCATTGTTCGGGGTATGCTCGGGGCCTTGGTAAAGGACATCCGGTGGTGGACAAGGGTGGGAAGAAAGGCAAAGCAGAATTGGAGGCTGAGATTCAACAACTAAGAGGTAATAACAATGCAATGCAAGCTGAAATAGATTTCCTAAAAGCTGAAAGTCAGAGAAAGGAAAAGGAGGCTAAAGAAAGAGAGGAAAGACTGGAAAAGAAGATTGAGGTCATTATGACTTCACTTGGGCTTTGATCAGGTAATGTCTCCAATTCATGAACTCTATTCTTTTTGTTGCTTTTGCAAGATGCTTTTGAAGTCTGCAATATAAGAGACTTAGAAGTAGATAAGTAAAGTAAACCTACCGAAAATAAAGCCATCCAAACTCTTATTAGGTATGTATTCATAGAGCAACATTTTCTCTTCCCCATGTACACAGATCCTAGAATTCTAACAAGATTTCTGTGTTGTAATGTGGCAATAAGCATAATCTCAATCAACATCGCTATTAATAGTTCAACTTCATAAGTCGCATAAAGGTCACTCATCTACCATGAAAATAGCAGAAGTCTGCAGAGCTGAATTGTCAGGAGGTTTATTGCACACCCTGAAAAGGTGCACCACTTCTGGACAATAGTTAAGGAAGTCAAATCTTAGGAGCGCCAACAGGTCTGTAGAGCTTGCCCAGGTCAACAGTGCTACTTACATATTCTAGAATGAAGAACAGAGAGAAAGCCAGTGGGGGACACCCATAACAGAAGTAGTTAGAAGATGTCGGAGGAAATGAGGCAAAAGGAATCTAGTTTGTTACTGGGTAGAGTAAGCAACCAGGCTCTATTAATAAATCTAGGGAGAGTAAATGGAGATCATCAAATCAACATTAGCGAAACCAATTCTATTCCTGAAGGAGTACAGATGGTGGAAGGATGTTCTAAGAGAAAGGACAGAAGAATAGGAAAGAAGGTAACAGAAGTGGAGCAAAAACAACTATAGTAATAGTAGTAGTAGTTGCATAGTAATAGTACTAGTAACAGTCATATAATCATTATTATTATTAAATCTTGCTAAATTCTACAGTAAGGCATCCTAAACAGGGAGAGTGGAAACAGCTCAGACTCGAAATGTACAATCCATCATAACTCGAAATGTACAGTAATAGCAGATGCAACAAAATTGTAATAAGAGCTTTTAGGCTTTAGCTGTACCGAATATGGACTTGGACTTGAACTTGAACTTGTTGTTGTATTATGGACTATTGAGAACTGCATATATATTGATATGCTGTATGAAATTGTTTATTGTCAGGATCAGGTGGCAGAGTTGAAGTTACTACAGTTTTATAGAGCAGATGAAGAGATCTTGTTTTATGTGGTATCTAATTTGTACATTGAACATTTTAGTTGAGAGTGTAAAGATTTAGCCGCTGCAGAGCTTAGTTGGTGCAGAAAATGTCAAATAGTGATATGGTAGTGTAGATACATCATACTGTGTTCTTATTATTGAGACATGTGGTATTTCAGAAATTGCAAGGTGCATTACGTGATATCTGGTGTTAACGTTACGCGCTTCCCTACACTTTTAGCAATTGCAAATTTTCCCAACTTCTATCATGTTAATGGATGACTAGCAGGGCTTGACAAAGTAAAAAGAGGGCAATTCTTATTTTTGCCCTGCTTGATAAAGTACAAAGAAGGTAATATCTAATCTTTGCCCCGCTTGATGAAGTACAAACAGGGCAATATCTTATTTTTGCCCTGTTTGTTGTAGACCAAATAAGACAATTGTGTTTGTCTTCCTTGTTTTTGAGCAAAGAGGGCAAAAGTATTGCCCTTTCTGATGATCATAGAGGGCAACTTTATTTGCCTTAGTTGATGAATCAAAGAGGGCAAAATTTTTTGCCCTTTTATTATTGTATCAAAGAGGGCAAAAATATGAGATTTTCCCTTTAAACCTAATACAACGGGGCTACAAGGGCAACGGAAGGGCAATTTTAAAATTACCCTCGTAACCTATGAAGGCAAATTTTGTATCAAAGAAGGCAATTTTAATTGCCCTCCTTGAAGCTATTTGTTGTAGTGTCAGTTACTTCTTTCCAGCGTCCATCATTATCACATTGTTCCCTCATGAAAAGGGTCTTCTCAAATTATATTAAGGTTACTAAACGCAACTGCACTTAATCAAACGCGATTCTAAAAATATTTATCATATTTTCTAAAAAATACCTTTTCTTTAGAAATATATTCTCTCCTCCTTCTACATCTCTACAAAATAATAAAACTATGAGATTTATCTTTTTCTGGACTAAAGTATGATGAATATTTGAAAAAAAACTGTATTGGAACTTCAATAGATCAATAATTATCTAGACAAATGTGACCTCAATTTGGATAAAAATGTTTCGCTATGTTTCCGAGAACTTTCCAAATTTCATGCAATATACGTGAAAATTGATACCCTCCTTCTTGCAATATATATGTAATATCAGATACTATTTTAGCGCAGTCATATGAAACAGCAAAGGCTATTTCATGCAAGTTGTATGAAGCAGAAAGGTATTTCGACCACCAGCAGGAAATAGCACCAAGTGAATTATGAATGAAACTTGCTTTCTAGAATCTAGATCGTCCGGCAAACTTGTGTCTTAGAAAATGCATCAATTAATCCTCCAACAATTATGAATCATCCCATGATCTCATAAACACAAAAAGAAAAAAAATACTAATGAAACTTGATGTGAAGAAAAATTAATGTCAGTTAATCCTCCAACATTCTCGCCGATCATGATTCATGAATCATCACATGCATCAATTAAATCATAGTAAAGAACAGCTTCATAAGGCTTTCCGAAGACATTTTGTTTTTCAATTTACTTAATGCAAAATTAAGGCCCAATATTCATTATTGTTGATTTCAATATCTAGGAGTGGTTCCAATTGCTTGGTATTTACAACTGTACTATCGCAATTGATTTTAATAGTTAAAAAATTCAATTTTTATTACGTTGGGTGTTATACCTTTGAAATTGAATTGCTTCCATAGGTGGTATCAATCATATCTTAGTTTGTTTTCAATTACTAGGTTCAATTGATGTGGGTGGTTTCAGGGAGAAGGAAAAGGCTATAGGAAAGAGGGAAATAGGAATATAAAATGTTAAGGGTAATTTAGGTATCCTAGGAGGGTACATTTAGTAATTTAAGGTTGTATTTAGCAATTATATTAATGTATCTTTATATAAATTTAAAGATTAGATTACTTTCTTTAATTAGTTAATTAGTTATTAGTCCTGGAAAATTTCTCAACTTATCAAATAAGATAAAGACGTAATTCTATTTATTGAGTTGGCAATGAACATTTTATCCCAAGTACAAGGTATAATATGGTGGTCGGATAATGATTTGTGCACTGAGTAGTCAAGATTTTGACACCTCTTATATACATTCTCCTTATTTTTTTTAAAGTAGTAGTTGAAGATGTTGGAGTTAAGGCTTGAAAAGCCTTAGCTTCTTTTATTCTATTGTCCCACATTGCTTGTGGGAGGGAATGCCTCCTTGTTTTCATATTCTCTCCCTCTTTCCTATTATTGAATTGGTACTTGAGATGCTTTTGTGGTTGGATGTCATGTTTGGTTTGGGCTTGCTATCACACGCGCGCCGCCTGGCCGGACCGGGCTTGGGCCTTGGGCTTTGGGCTTTGGGGAATAAACTTAACTTAACTAACTTTTTGGACCCGGGCTAAGCGCGTGTGTGACCGTTGGAGATTTGTAATGTTTTGACCGTTATAGGATTGATGGCAACCCCTTAATATCCTCCCATTTATTGCCTTCCGTGTTTTGGTCTGATTCTCTCCTATAAAATCAGTGCTTCTAATCAGTTTAAGATACACAAAAAAAAACATTCTCTTCCCTTCCTTCTTCTCTCTCTTTCCTGGATTTCGTGCTTTTCTCCAAAGTCTATTCTGCTAGTGGTGTCAGTTTAGGCTGCTGTGTAAACCTTAGAGAGCTTTCCGGCCAGATCGATTACCATCGTTGTTGGGCCGTAATTGCTTTCAAGTCAGTGGTCTCCTACCACGGCACAGCCTTGAAATCTTTGTTCTTTTGCCATTGCATTCTGTCAGTTTCTAACAATTTGAAAGCAACTAATTTACTTCGCAATGGCTGAAAGTTCAACAAAATCCATGGCTCATCTGTCCAAACTTGAGTCCCTTGACGGAAATAATTATAAATGCTGGGCTCAAAAACTGCTCATGTTCTTTGAACAGTTGGACATCGATTATGTTCTGTTTAAGGATTGTCCAGTTGTTATTACTGCTTCAGGTGATTCATCTTCTTCTCCTTCTACTACTGTTATTAAGCAGAATGAGGACCAAATATCAAAATATGAAAAAGATAATAAAACTTTCGTTTCCATCTCCTTAATCTGATGACAAATGATCTGTTTGATTTATTCATGGTGTATAAGTCATCTAAACGGATTTGGGAGGCCGTTGAGAAAAAAAAAGGGGCTGATGATGCTGGTAAACAAAAATATGTTGTCGAAAAGTGGCTGGATTTCCAGATGGTTGATGACAAACCTGTCATGGACCAAGTTCATGTCTACGAAAATCTATGTGCTAATGTTATAAATGAAGACATGAAAATTTGTGAAGTTTTTCAGGCTAATGTATTGCTGGAAAAATTTCCTTCTTCCTGGAGGGAGTTCCATAACAATCTTAATATGAAAGAGTTCTTGTCTCTTCAGGAACTAATCAGTCATATGATGATTGAAGAGGCAAACGGGATCAAGGATAATCAGAACTCGGTTCTTGTCAATGTTACCAAAGCTAATCTGGTGGAATCTGCTGTTGCTCCTTTAGGTTCTGATAAGTTTAAAGGTAAAAGTAAGAAGGTTATCAATAAAGGTAAGAATCAAGGGAAATTCAACAAACCGAATAGTAAGATTCAGAAGAGGATTGTCCTTTGCTATGTATGCGGCAAGCCTAATCATAAGGCTTATCAATATCCTCAATGCCAAGGGTCTGTCTAAAAGGAAACACCTCAGGCTAACCTTGTTGTATCTGATGATGTTGTTGCTGTTGTGGTCATTGAAGCAAACCTGATGGAGAATAGTTCTGATTGGATTCTGGACACCGGAGCTTCAAGACATTTCTGTTCAAAGAAGAAGCTTCTCCATGATTTCTTGGATGCAACGGAAGGTGAGTGCGTCTACATAGGCAATGCAACAACTGCTGGAGTGCTTGGACAAGGAAAGGTCACTCTAAAACTTACCTCTGGAAAAACCCTCTCCCTTTCAAATGTCTTGTATGTACCTACTATGCGTCGCAACTTAGTGTTTGGTGCCTTGTTAAACAAATCTGGTTTGAAAATTATTTTTGAGGCTGACAAGGTTGTAATGACTCGTGGTGGGGAATTTGTGGGGAAAGGGTATTTAAGTGGGGGTTTTTTATTTTAATGTTGCTTCTTCTGTGTTCTGCTATTAATAAAACTGTTTGTGGTTCTGCTTAATTGCGAGTCTTTAAATTTATGGTATGGTAGATTAGGACATGTGAATGTTGCTTCTATTAAGAGACTAAGGACCTTAGCTTTAATTCCTAATCTGTCCTCAACAGAATTCTCTAAGTGTCCAGTTTGTGTTGAAGTAAAAATTACTAAGAAACCTTGCAAAATCGTAACTCAAAGGACCACCCAACTTCTAGAATTGGCTCATACGACTTAGCTGTTTCAGAACACTAGAAGTAGAGGAGGAAAATTCTGGTACATTTCCTTTGTTGATGATTACTTGAGGTTCACTAAGTTGTACCTTCTTAAGGCAAAAGTGAGGCAGGGAAGCTTTTATAAAGTAAGGCCGAGGTAGAAAACCAACTTCATAGGAAAATCAAGAGGGTAAGGTCTAATAGGGGTAGAAAGTATGAGAAATTCTCTTTGAATGACCATTGTGAGAAATTGGGTATCATTCATGAACTTAGTGCTCCTTATGTACCTCAACAAAATGGTATAGCTGAACGGAAAAATAGGTCCTTGAAAAACATGATGAATGCTATGCTTGTAAGTTCTGGGTTGCCTGATGAAATGTGGGGGGAAGCGTTCTTTCAGCTTGTCATGTTAACCGTGTACCTCACAAAAGTTAGATAAGACCCCTTATGAGCTATGGAAGGGTTATCCTCCGAACTTGAGTTTCTAGAGTGTGGGGGTGTCTAGCAAAGTTGGGCTTCCTGACTATAAAAGTCAAACATTGGACCAAGACTTTTGATGATGTGTTTATTGGTTATGCTCATGCTGCTTATAGATTCATGTCTTTAGTGATAGGTCTATTTGTGATACAGAGATGCTGAGTTTTTTGAACATGTTTTTCCTTTGAAAAAGGTGATTGCATCTGTGCCTTCTTGCTCTTCTCCAGCTGTTGATTTATCTACTTGTTCTACGCATGATGTTGTTCTACCTACTAGTGATACTCCTGCTGATTTGACTTTGAGTAGTAGTTCAGTTGACATGCATGCTAGTAGTTCTTCTGTTGTAGATGAGCCTAGAGAAGTAACAGACCTAAAGTAGCAAAAGACTTTGGTTCTGACTTTGTTACTACTTTTCTGTCTGAAAGTTCTTGTGTTGACTTGTTGAGTGATGAACAAGTTTATGCTTTCATGATAGAAGAGGATCCAAAGACCTTTGAGAGGCAATGAGATTGTGATGCTAGTTTTTGGAAAGAGGCCATTAAGAGCGAGTTAGATTCCATAGTGTCTAACTCTACTTGGGAGTTAACTGACTTACCTAAGGGATCAAAGACCATAGATAGTAAATGGATCTTTAAAAAGAAGTTGAGACCTGATGGAACTATTGAGAGGTTTAAAGCTAGGCTTGTCATTAAGGGCATCACTCAGAGGAAAGGATAGGATTACTTTGACACTTACTCTCCTGTGACTAAGATAGCCACCATTAGGACTCTACTAGCTCTTACTGCTATTCATGACTTAGTTATATATCAGATGGATGTTAAAACTGCTTTCCTGAATGGTGAGGTAGAGGAGGAGATTTACATGTCTCAACCTGAGGGTTTCGTGGTGCTAGGTCAAGAAGATAATTGTGTAAGTTGAGGAAGTCCTTATATGATCTCAAACAAGCCCAAACAATGGTATGAAAAATTTGATAGTACTATATTGTTCAAATGGCTTCATTGTAAACAACTTTGATTCCAGTGTGTATTCAAAATTGATATGATCAGATTGTGTTATTATATGTCTTTATGTAGATGACATGCTAATTTTTGGTAACAACTTAAAGGTGGTTAATGATACCAAACTTTTCTTGTCTTCAAAGTTTGAGATGAAAGATTTGGGAGAAGCTAATGTGATATTAGGAGTAAGACTTAAGAAAATCTCCGGTCACATTTTCCTTAGTCAGTCTCATTATATGGAAAAGGTGTTTAAAAAGTTTAATTCCTTTGATATTGTTCCAGTGAGTTCTCCTTATGATTCTAGTATTCATTTGACCAAGAATTTAGGTGAAAGTGTCTCTCAAGGTGAATATGCGAAAATCATAGGTAGTTTGATGTCCCTCATAAACTGTACTCGACCTGACATAGCTTTTGCAGTGAGTAGACTCAGTAGATATACCCATAACCCTAGTAATGAACACTGGAGTGTCTTCATGTCTTCTCAGATACCTAAAAGGAACTGTTGATTTTTGTTCTGCATTACTCTAATTTTCTGCTGTTCTTGAAGGATTTTGTGATGCAAATTGGGTATCTGGTAATGATGAAATTAATTCAACTAGTGGCTATGTGTTTACCCTTGGTGGTGGTGCTATATCGTGGAAGTCTTCGAAGCAGACTTGTATAGCACGTTCCACCATGGAGTCTGAGTTCATTGCCCTTGAGTTGGCAAGGCAAGAAGCTGAATGGTTGAGAAATCTGTTGTCTGATGTTCCGTTATGAGGAGGACAGGGTGCGCCTGCCTCTCTTCATTGTGATTCTCAAGCAGCCATTGGTGTTGCTAAGAACAGTGTCTACAATGGTAAGAAGAGACACATACGGATCAGACATGAAGTCGTCAAACAACTCCTGAAAATGGGGTAATTTCTTTGGACTATGTGAGGTCTGAAAGAAATCTTAAAGACCCCTTTAAGGGTTGTAATTGCTTTAAGTCAGTGGTCTCCTACCACGGCACAACCTTGAAATCTTTGTTCTTTTGCCGTTGCGTTCTGTCATTTTCTAACAGAAGAAATTCCAAATAATTGTCATATGACATGGTACATGACATTGTGTAAGCAATGGAGAGGGGGGGGGGTTTGTGTGTGTGTGTGAAATGAGGCAATACCTTGAGGCTTTGTTGTGAATATTTTAGCAAAAACATGCATGCAAAAATATCATAGCTTAATTCAATAGATTACTTTCTTTTATTTTGAGGCAATTCTCTTTGGTAGCCTCAGGGACGGAGCAAACATAATGCGAGTCCTATACACTTTCTTAAAATTTGGCCTTTCATATGTAGTTCATAAAAGATATAAGATTCTCAATCTTAAAAAATTACTTATATACTGAAAATAATATCTAATTACATCATATTAAGATAATCTAAACATATCTACTTAAAAGGTGTTGCTCAGTTCAAGTTTAAGAGTAAATATTATTGGGGAAATTGCAAAAAAAAATGTGGAAGGATGAATAGAAATTAATGAGAGAGAGTTGGAAAAAAGAGTATGATGATAGTTAATGGGGAAATTGGGAATAGGAATCTAGAGTTGAAAAAAAAAGTAAATGAATTTTGCTTCTATCTAGAATTGAACTCGCGTCCTTATTTTCGTTCCCTTACCACTCTATCATTGACCCAAAGCTTTTATCATTCTTTCAAACATTTGATATAAATATATTTTTGGGCCCCTGTATATGGGGGTCCTATTCCGTTCCCTATACTGCATAGGACAAGAACCGCCCATGGTTAGCATCCAACTTTTAATTTTTCTCTTTGGTAACTTTTTGTTTGTTTTTTTGTTTTGTTTTTGGTAGCCCCAACTATTCTATATGCTAATTCCATAGGCTTATTTAATCTTTTTCATTAAATGTCCATTAGATAAGTAACCTATATTAGTTACTATTTGGCCACGCGTTTCAATACGATCTTAAACTGGCGATTTTGACCTTCAATACGACCATTTTTTAAGAAACGAGCACCATTAAGCACCTTTTATGTGCATGAATTTCGAAAAGTGGGTCAAAATGACTAGCAATACGTTAATTTGTTGAACATGACTTTTAAGACGATATTAAAATGACAATTTTGACCTTCAAAACGAATTTTTTTGAAAACCGAACGCCATAAGGCACCCATTATCAGCACGAACTCCTACAAGCTGATCAAAATGAGTACTAATACGATATATTCTAAGCATGACTTTTGCTGAGATCTTAAACGCGTGATTTTGACAATCAAAACAACCTTTTTTTTTTTTGGAAAAAATTAATGCCACCGAGCCCCCTTTAAGATTTTGAATCTTGAAAAGTCGGTCAAATAAAATGACTACCAATATGGTAATTTTTTGAATTCGAATTTTGAGCCAATATTAAACTAGTGATTTTGACCTTCAAAATGATTTTTTTAATAAAGGACGCCACTAATATGACTGTTTAAGAAAATGTTGGTTTGAAGGTCCAAATTACCCGTTTGATATATTGTATCGAGATTCATGTTATGAAAGTTACCGTTTTGGTAGTCGTGTTGACGGGCTTGTCAAATTTGTGCACATGAAGGGCGTTTGGTGGCGCCCGTTTTTTTCAAGAAAAGTCATTTTCAAAGTCAAAATCATCTATTTAAGATCTCCTCGAACCTTGTGCCTAAAAATTAAATTAGGTTACACAACTAACGAATATTTAACGAAAAGACTAATTAATTAAGCCTACAAAAGCAATATATACAATAACTATAGGCAACTAAAGAGAAAAAAAAAATCAAGAAAAGCTACCATATGGAAAAGTTAAAAGTTGGGGGCTACTAAAGGGAATTTTCCTTTATTTTGTAATATAAAAACTTGATAAATTCCCCCTCAAAAAAAAAAAAAAAAAAAACTTGATAAATTCAATAATATATTAGTAGTAAATTAGTATCATTGACAGGTTGATTAGCTCATTGGTAAGAGTTTAATATTTTGCTACCCAAGGTTGTGAGTTCAAATCCTATTACAAATTTATAAGAATTTTTCTTAAAATGTATGTGGCTTTTCATAATCTATAATTTTTCTTTCGAACTAAAGAAGTAAGTCTTCGGTTTCAAAAATATACAACACTTCGTCTTGTACACTTCACGAGGCACAACTTGAACAATAAGTATCTTAAATACTCTCTCTCTTTCTTTTTAATCTACACACTTTTATTTTTGGTACATTTCTTTTTAATCTATATAATGTTGTTTTTTATTTCTATTCTTGGTAACATGTCCTATCTACTTTATTCTTTTTTTCCACCTACGTCATCCACTTTTTAAAATTTAACCCACTTTATAGTTTCTCTCCGTTACTTTTAAGGTTTTTCTCTCTACCTTTTCAATTTCTCTCTCATAATTTTGTACTTCATACCTTGGTTCTCCCTAATAGTGAAGTGAGTAAACTAAAAGGAAATAAAAGGAGTATATATTAGTTAAAATTTGAAAAAGGAAAATATTTTATAATTATACATTGACAGTAGTCCAACAAATACAACACTTTACTTAAACACATAATCACCAATCATATAGTAGTAAATATTATGGCCTTGGTTAATGGATAAATGGGTGTCAAAGTAAGAATATTGCAAGAAAATATTTATTGTCACATTTGGGCTATGTTCTTTTCGTCTCGTCTGGTCTGATTTGATCTGATCTGTTCTGATCTGAACTTTTTTGTTCGATTATTCTTATTATTAACGTCTAAGAATTTATTATTATTATTATTATTATTATTATTATTATTATTATTATTATTATTATTATTATTATTATTATTATATTATTATTATTATTATTATTATTATTATTATTATTATTATTATTATTATTATTATTATTATTATTTTTATTATTATTATTATATTATTATTATTATTGTTATTATTATTATTATTATATTATTATTATTATTATTATTATTATTATTATTATTATTATTATTATTATTATTATTAAGCGATTGCAGACTTTTTGTCAATATCATTATAATTTAGAACTCCAGCACTTATAATTTACAAATCAAGCACATATATAATAAATGAGTCGTGCCATGTCATGTTGACCCATTTACTTAAAACGTGTCACAAACTTTGACCCGAATCCATTTATTTCGTGTTAAGTTCTGGTCGTATTGCCATATCATGTCATTTTGTTACATAACAATAATAATAATAATAATGATAATAATAATAATAATAATAATAATAATAATAATAATAATAATAATAATAATTCAAAAAAGAATTAAGGATAAGACCTAAATTATTCTGAACTAATCTGATATGAACTTTTCTGATTTGATGTGAACTTTTATGATTTGATCTAATAAAATTCGAAATAAGCACTAAAATACATAAATTAGTTGAAAACAACATAGCTTCGAAACCCTCAACCATCCGGTACCGCTGAATGCACCAGTAGAACTTGACCTCCAAAATTACAATCTTTCTTAGCCATTGAAGTTAAGTGAAAGCTGAAGGTGACCTGTAGTTGAAAACCACCAATCAGAAAGTCGTTTCTACATCATTACCGTTATCTCTAATGGTCACTTTATCAAAATTTTGGTGAATTGCCAAAGAGAGAAACCTTTTTCGTGATAATGTTTCAAAGCACTAACTTTACTGACAAGCAAAATGCATCCATTTTCCACTAACCTAATAATATTAGTTATTACCTATTACCTCCTTTCTTCCAATAATTATGAATATGACAATGCTAGATCAGGTCGCGTGCAATACAAAGATGTAACTAAATTTATCTACTTCCTGGGTTTCATAATTATTGCAAAATATCCAATTGACACATTATCAAAGAAACACCCGTGAAAAAAGAGAGATAGAGATACATCTCGAGTTAAGTACATAGGAGGGTACTCAACTTTGATGAAAGTTCCAATTAAGGTACTGAACTTTCAAAAGTTCCAGTTAAGGTACTGAAATTGGACGGCCGTTAGTCTAAGGGACTAAACTTTGCTTGTTGCCGTTAACAGACCCTAAATTAAAAGTAAAATGTGACATGGCAATAAATACATGGTGACGTGGCACTAAAATACAAAATGACAGTTAATTAAGTACCCTTTAATTCAAAAAAGCCAGCGAAATTCTTCAACGGTAACAAATGAACATATGTATTTAAAACTGAACCATATTAACAGATATATTAACATTCAAAAAATCATCTCTCTCAAGAAATCAGGAGCAGCAAAAAATAAGAACTTCCACAACACGAAAAATTTCTGATATTGGTGTTCTTCCATCAGCAGCAAAAAAAAATCAACTTCATCACCTTCCATTAATCAGGTACAAAGCAACTGCATTAATGAAAATTAAACCTAATGTTAATTTTTTGCCCTTTTTTACCAATATTTATTTTAATTCATAGTATTTTGTTCACCTAGGCAGCATAATGTCAAGAAATAGCTATGGTGGTTCCATGCCCCCGATTCCCAAAAGATGTCATTGTGGGTTTGTTGTAACCAAAATCAGAGCCTGGACAAGGGACAACCCTGGTAGAAGGTTTGTAGCATGCCTTGACTACGATGCTGAGACTGATACAAGGGGGTGCAAGTTATTCAAATGGTGTGATGTTGAAGAGCCTATAGAGTGGCAAAAAAATGTGATTTTGGGGTTAATGGAGGAGAAGCAGGAGCTTAGAAGGGAAGTGAAGTTGCTGAGGCACAATTTGAAGACAGCAAATGAGAAGGCAAGGAAGAGTGAATCAAAATATATCATGTTGAAAATGAAGAAGGGTGGATTTATGTGTGTTAGGGCTTGGATTTGTGTACTCCTTGTTGTTCTTGTTTGTTTATGGTACAATATATAACTATGTAAGGGGTTTATTTAGGACTCTAATTACTATATCAAGGCATGTAGTAGCATATTATTAATTAAATATAAGTTACCTTTCAACTATTTTCTCCTTTGCATCCTTCTAGCCATTGCTAGGTCCTGAATATATATAAAAAACTAATTCAGAATACATGTGCAGATTATAAGTTAAGAAAATGTTAGCTAATTCAATCAAATCACATACCTGTAAGGCTTGGCTAGTTATTGTTTGTGAAGCTTGTGAACCCCTGGTTGTGACTGGCTAAATGAGTATTCTTGGCTGAATGAATATATGGTCTGCTCCCCCTCATAATCTGAATAACATGCTACTCTTCTTTGTGGGATTGTGTGATTGAGGGGTTGAGTAGGTGGCTGCTGTGGTGGCTGCTGTTGCTGTGGTGGCTGCTGTGGTGGCTGCTGTGGTTGGAGAGTAGCAACTCTTTGGTAGCCACTTGGGTAGGTGTATACACCTACACCTCTATGGTGCATGGGAGGTACATTCTGTGCACGGCTACTAGTTGACTCACTTGCACCCATGCGCACAGACTCTGTAGGTACATTCTTGCAACCTCTCTTGTTATGCCCTTGAACACCACATAGGCTGCATGTCATTACTGAGCCTGTTTTTTTCAATTTCCCTGAACTTGTAACTTCTCCAGCTGCCTTCCTTCCTTCACTTGGCGCCTATTGTGCACTTTCTTGAGTTTTGGTGCATTTACCAAAGTTTCTGAACTAGGCCACTCTTCTGCTCCATTTATAGGCTCCAACAAGTAGTCATATGCCTTCAAATACACTGATTTGGTGAAGAATGTGTTAACATAATGTTCTGGTTGATCAACTTTGTTCCAAATTGCAACCACTGCATGTTTGCATGGAATCCCACTTATTTGCCATGCATTACAGCTGCAGTTCTAGCTTCAAATTCACAACATATTTTGTTTGTGTTGCCCCTTCCCTCACCCCATAAGAGAACCCCCCATCCCAGAATGCATTCCATCCCCTAGCACCAATCTTGTGCTTCTCAACTTGCTGTTGTATTCTTGGACACAACAGCATCTCTTTCTTCCCTATTTGATCCCTCTTCTTGTGTAGCCTCTCCATTATCCCCTCCCTGATGTCTTCCAACATAGTAATTATAGGTTTATGCCTTGAGTTCAATATGTAGGCATTGAAAACCTCACTCATGTTGTTATCCACACTATCACAACAAGATAGAGGAGTGTAGAAGGCTCTACACCATTTCTTGTAGTTCCTATTTAGGAGATCATCAGCAGCTGCATTAGATATTATCCTCATCTGCTCTAAGTTAAGGAAAAATTCATTTTCTGTGGTGCTCTTAGCCATGATCCAGAACTGCTTCCTATACTCTAAGCCACCACCAAACACCCCTCTGAAGTTACAATAAACATGCCTTGCACATACCCTACTCTCAGCTTGGGGAAACACATCTGACACAGCCTTCAATAAACCTTTCTGCTGATCAGACATGAAAGTGTAACCAGCACCTTCATTTGATAATAAATCCTCCCCTAAAAATGTCAAAAACCATGTCCAACTAGAAGTTGATTCAACCTCTACTACTGCCCATGCAATTGGGAACATTTGGTTGTTCCCATCTCTCCCAACAGCAACTAAAAGTTGTCCACCATAGGGTCCTTTTAAGAAACATCCATCAAGAGATATAAAAGGCCTACATCCAGCTATGAACCCCTTTTTCAGTGCCTCAAAACAAATGTACATTCTTTCAAAAATATTTCCATCCATCTTAATTATCACTGTATTACCTGGGTTACTTTTTTTTATCTCTGCAGCATACCTTGGCAGCAAGGTATATTGCTCCATATACTCCCCTACAATCAAACTTTGCCCCCTCCTCCGAGCTCTGTAAGCTACACCTCTGCTGACCCTAATCCCCCACTCTAGCCAGACTGTCTCTATTATATCTTGTAGCCTCAGATAAGGATTTATTTTGAACTTGCTCTTGTAATTTTGAGCAATCCAAGTAGCTGTCATGTTTCTGTTTTTAGGGGCTCTTCCACAAGTGTGCTTGGGCACCAATGTTTTCACCATAAAGTTTCTCTTAAACTTCTCCAATTGAAGCCCAAATTCTCCAAGGACATCCTTTTTCCTTGTTCATGCATCTAGCACCTACCCTGTTGGGGTCATTCCTAGTGAATGGTAGTTCTCTCCCAATCTCAATTGAGTAGTCAATTAATGCTTTTCTGAAAGTCTTTGCATTCTCAAACTGTTGTCCTACAAAAAACTTACACTCAACTCCAACATCCCCTCCATCTACCCCTTTGCTGCAACTGGCTGTTATTTTTTTTGAAGGTGCAGCTTCTAAGTACCCATACTCCTCATCTTCATCTTCACTATGACTGTCAAGATCAGTATCACCTTCAAAGTCACCATCAAACAGATTTTCTCCTAATCCCTTAGTTGCAGATACTCTTTTTAACATCTCTATTTCTTCATCATAAGACTGTTGTTTTTTCTTTTCATCACTGACTTTGGTCCTGGCACTAACTAATTCATCATCATCCTCATCTGTGCCTTCTGTATCATAGTCTATATCTACATGGGGTTCGGGTCTAGTATGGTCAGTATTTTGAGGAGGGACCAATGCCTCATCTCCATCACATAACAATTGCACAAAGGACCCTTCACCACCTAAGGACCCTTCACCACAATGATTGACCCAACTCCACTCCATCCATTACCCACCCCAAATGGCCTAACTATTGCATGTTCTGTGTACACATGTACAAGCTTGTATTGTAAAAGTAGTGCTAAAAATGGATCAAATAATTGCTTAGCATAGCCCAAGAATCTAATACCAGTACTAAAGTCTTTCCTAGGATCAACAAAATGCAGCTTAATGATGTTATTATAACCCAAGTTGTCTATGATTTGTTTTACATATGAAGATCAACATTATCAGGTAAGTTTTCAAACACACTTACTTGACCACCTTCGTATCTAATGTCACCATGTACAAACCACTCTCCACCATGGTGCACACTTATGCAAGGTTTTATTTCCATAAAATCTGTCATACAAAAATTTATATACTAAAGTAAGTGCAAGGAATGGAAGAACACCAATGATATTGTAGGATCCATAAAACCATTCATATATATTTATTATACTAACAGTACAAAAATTGGCAAGCTCCAACCAATTACAAACATATTAAAGTTTTTTTGGAGCTTGCATTCATAAACAACAAAACAAATCTGTCATAGCAGTGACAACCACCCTAAATAAAGCCAGTGGCTGTCACATTCTACCCCTCCTACTGCTATGACAGAGGCAAAACAAACTTAACCCAACCCAAAAAAAAAAAACACCAACATCCTTCATCTTCAATCCTCTTTGAACAACCATGGAAACCCATCAAAGTACTGAGTCATGTCCTTGTTGATCCAAGCATGGAGGTCCCTCCCATTGTTGTAGATAATATCATCTATTATCCACTTCTCAATGTGCCTACGATCATTAAGCCAGAAATAATGACTACTCCCATAAGTTCTGAGTCTCCACCAAAGCCTCCATTTCTTACAAGTCAGCTCAAGCTTGTACTGATCCTCCCACCTTACCCTAGAGAAAATGTGGGTCACTAGGATATCTTGATTCGAACAAAGAGGGTGTGCATGGGTAAAAGCTTCCATACCTAGTCATTAACAGAAACATAAAAAATTAATAAAATTTCACTTAACCCTAATCTGTATAAATTATACTTTAAGTTTAACAACTAAACTTCATAAACAATTACATCACACAATCTGCAAAACCCAAATCCCAATTACAAAAAAAAATTATTTTACTAAACATCAAACCCTAAGCGTCATCAACATGCAACAAACAAATCCAACAAAAACAACTTAAACTAGTTCCAAAAATCGCCTTTTTAAACAAGAAAACAACCAAAAATACCTTTTTGCTCCAGTTACACACACAACCAAAAAGGTAACCAAAAAGTACTAAAAAGGAAAACAAAAGAAATAAATGAAGTTCTGTAAAAAAAAAAAGGAGTAAATGAAGTTCTGTACAAAAAAGGAGTAAATGAAGAAGAATATACCTTCTTCTGAAGTCTCTGTAATTCTTGGGAATTTTGGAGGTTTTGGTGTTGGCCACATACTATGATTATAAATGGCGTAAATGAAGAGGACAAAGAGTTGCAGTGATTTAAATAAGGAGAGTGAAAGAAGGAAAGTAAATATGAACAGTGAGAGAAGGAAAGTAAATAAAGACAAAGAATACAGAGAGTTGAGATAAATACCCGCGAAATAAACCGCCTCATTAAAAGTAATCATTAGGTGGCATTTCGTGTTGCACACGCGCCTAGAAAATGTACCAAACGGTGCATTTGACAGAAATTCACCCAAAAGTAACGGCCATCCAATTTCAGTACCTTAACTGGAACTTTTGAAAGTTCAGTACCTTAACTGGAACTTTTAGTAAAGTTGAGTACCCTCCTATGTACTTAACTCATACATCTCTATTATATAAGGGAAGAGAGGAGCAATGATGTCCTCTTTTGAAATGTCTATTTTGCCTCCCTTCCCTTTCTAAATTACAAAAGGAATATCAAATCAAAATCAGCACTCAAAGAAAACTACCGAAAATTAATTTACAACACTCACAAATCACTTAAAAGAAGAAACTTTACAAATAACTCATACAATTGAGAAAATCACGCAAATCACTCAAATAATCGGGAAACTTTATTAAAACTTAAAATTAACATACAAACTAAAACTAATATCCTAGAACATCAATATATACAAAAACATTTACAAAAATTTACTTACAAATCACTATTCTCAAGAACCATTCACAATTAATGGCGGGTCATGATAAAAATAGAGGTGTATTTGTAGTGAAATCAGAATTTAGAAGTTAGACAAGGAAAAAAATTATTTACTTTTTTATAGTATTTAGAATTTAGAAGTTAGTACTTTATTTAATTCAAAAATCAACTAAAAAATTATAATATTAGAAATCATAAATAAATTCAATAAAATTCCTATTTTGTTCATAGAATTTAACTTTGAAAAGTAAAAAAAAGACAAAAATAATGGTGAGAGACTTAAGTGACAGAAACTAAACCAATCAAATTTTGCAACTAAAAACAGTTATACTTCATATGTATACTGTTCAAATTTTGACTCTTATGCCGAAGAAAATCGAGTTTCTGTTTCGAAAAAAATTCAAGCACGCATCGCGTGCAAAAATTCTAGTAAATAAAAAGTGAGGGCCATGTGGTAAATGATAAGAGAGATAAAGAGAAAATATTACCGAATAGAGAAGCATTACAATTAATATGAAACTTTTAAATAAGGAAAACGTTGCAATTAAAAAGGAACGGAGGAAGTATAAGTTCATCGTCAATATGAACAAAAAAAAAATTACACTTGAGCTTGTCCAATTTTTTTTTAATAAGGTGAAAGGGCTCTTCTTAAATAGGGAAATTAGGGAATTTTTATATGTAAAAAAAAAAGCCCCGATGAGAGAGAAAAAAGTAGAGAGAGAAAGAGAAAAGAAAGGAGAAAAAAGCACCAATTCCAAGTATCAAAACCCTAGCCATGAAAAAAATTCCCAATTCAATTTTGAGAAATCTTCAATCATCAAGCATGATAACTTACTCTTAGTTACTGTTTCTAGCCTTCTGTTATCATTTTTCATTGCAATTAACAAAATCCTTTGCTCAAAAAAACCAGTAAGCAGTAAAAAAGAAAACCTCCAGAAGAGGTTGTTTTCTTCGGGAAAAAAAAAAATTCTGGCTATGAGAGGTATTCCCATCTCCTCTTGTTAGTGCTCTTAATAGCTTCTTTGTCATTCATGGGATTCAGAGTTCAATCAATTGATTGGATTAAAGGATTCATCTTCCTTCCATTCAAATTCAAAGTTCGATTCATGGCTAGAGTTTTTCGGGGCAATCTGTGTTGGGTTCCTCTTTTAATTCTTGGTGTGGGTCTTTATTTGGTGCTGTTGGTGCTCGGTTTCTTGATTTCGGCTGAAGGGTTGGTGTCCAAAGCTTCGTCCAAGCCTTCTGCTAGGCGGGTTTTGTCTGCGGCGATGTGCTGCAGGTGGCTCTGCCACTGTGTAGCAGCTGCTATGGGTGTGGGTTCTAGAGTAGTTGTTGAAGTCTTCAAATCCTCATTTTCAAGATGGAGATGCTGTGAGCATCTCCTTTTGTCTGCTCGTAATGGTCGATTCATAAGGTTGTCAATATCAAGCCATTTCCCCTATTGTGTTCAATTCCCTCAGTTAGATTCATGTAAGATGAATCATAAGGTATGGTTTTTACCTTTTTTAGGAAAAAAGTTAGTAGTTAATTCTGCTGTTTTAGTTTTTGTTGAGATGTTTATCATCTTTCCAGTTAATATGAAGTTTTATCTTCTTTGTTTGTTTTTTAGAATTTCACGTTATAATGTTTTATTCATAATCTTGCAAGCTAAGAAGATTTTACCATTGCTTCAAATGACTACTCTTAGTGTCTTCGTGTGGATTCTTATACTGTTTGTATATTTTTTTTCATATGTCGTTTAAAGTCAAATTCCATAACCATGGGTGATATTGATCTCAACTCTTCTCAGCTTGTTCTGGTTACTCTCGAATTTGGAGTGACCACTCCTTTATTGTCTAAAGTAACGAAATTTAAGCTAGACAGTAAAAATTATTGGATTGGATTTCTTTGGTTGGTTCTTAAAAGATTTTTCTTTTATAAAAACTCCGATTTAGGCTACAGAAGCTATTGGATCGGAATTTTTCACTCCATTCTAGGCCCCAGAAGCTATTGGAATGGAGGTAAATGTTTTTGTCATCAAGTGCCAATAGAAGGCCTTGGCTGTTTTGGGCCTCAGAACGTTGTTAAAGAAATATTCGCTATCTGTTTGGAGCCTATTATTCATTTTTTGATGAATAAATTCAGTTTGTCTGCTAGTCATGGTGTAATGCTATCAGTTAGAATCTTGAGGAGGTTTTTCAATGTCAAAAAGCCTGCAAATCAGAATTATTTAGCATGTTATGATTGTTTTGAGAAAGTCATTGTTAGTAGGACTAGCACGGGGCAGAATTTAGTTAAGTCTAGCCCTTCTAATGTCTATGTTTTATGATTATTAGTAGTTAGAATATAAGAGGTTCGAGGAGGCCTTTCGCTATGGAAGAAGTGAAAGTTTTTTGCCAATATAATAAAGTTAATATTATAATGTTATGTGAGACTAAAGTGCCAACTCCTCCTTCTGAGGGATGTGTAAGGTACTGTGGATTTTCTCATTCTGACTTCCTTCCATCTATGGGGTTAGCGGGGGGTATGTGGATCATGTGGAAGAATGATCATTGTAACCCTTTTGTTCTATCATCCATTAGTAAGGCTTCTCGGTTTTGGGCTTGCAAAATTCAGCTATTAGCCATTAACTTTAGCTTTATTGCCATCTTTATATATGCTCCTCCTAATTATAATTTGAAGTATGAGTTTTGGGATGAATTAATCAATTTTATAAGAACGCTCGAAAGACCTTTCATAATATTAGGGGACTTTAATGAGTTAAGTTCCCATTTAGATAAATTAGGTGGGGCTGAATTTAGATTTTCCAGATTAGCTATTATGAATTATTTCTACGCTGCCATCGAATGCATAGAACTCCCTTTTGAGGGTAACCCATATACTTGGCAAAAATCAAGTGGTCCAAATAATATTTTGGAAAGATTAGGTAAGGGGGTTGCGAGTATAAATTGGCTAAGTGCCTTCCCAAATGCAAAAATTATGCATCATCTTTTCACTTCTTCTGATCACTGTCCTATATCATTGGCCATCAAAACCTATAGTAATGTAAAAGCTCCTACTTTTAAATTTGATAAAGTCTGGACATTCCGAAAGGATTTTGATGTTTTAATAAAGAAAACTTGGTGTCAAAGGTTTCAAGGTTCGAATATGTATTGCTTAACAAGGAAGTGCAAACTATTAAAGGAAAAGGCTAAAAATTGGGTCACTACCAGATTTGGCAATATAGCTAGACAATTAAGTGCCGTTGAAGGAAAGCTAGTTCGCATTCAAAATCGATTATTAGAGCAAAATGATTGCCCACAATTAATTAGACAACAAAATTTGTTTTTGGCTAAGCAAACAAAATTGCTAGAATTTCAAGACTCGTATTGGAAGATCAAGGCTAAAGCAAATAATTTAAAATTTGGGGATGCAAATACAAAGTATGATCATGCGTGTGCTTCGATTAGACGAAATCGTAATTTAATCAAAGCTATTAAGGATCCGTCTGATCGTTTAGTTACTCAACCAAAATTAGTAGAAGAATGTATTACTATTGCGTTTAAGAAAAGATTTTCTAAGAATATGGATTGTTGTTTTAACTACGACTCTGAGCTTTCTTTATTAGAGTGTATAATTTCTGAAAATGATAATATAGACTTATGCGCTGAAGTGTCGATAGAAGAAGTCAAATCTGCTCTGTTTGACTTAGCACCGGATAAATCCCCGGGTCCAGATGGTTTTACTCCCTTCTTCTTTCAGAAGTATTGGACTCTTGTGGGGAACTCACTGTATAGGGCTATTAAAGCCTTTTTTCACTCAGGAAAAATTTTAAAAGAAATTAATCATACTTTTATCACTCTAATTCCTAAAATTGAAGCTCCTTCTAACCCAAATCATTTTCGACCTATAAGTCTTTGCTCAACTATTTATAAAATTATTTCAAAAATTATGGCAAATAGATTGAAAGTAGTGTTGGGTCGGATTATTCATCCTTTACAAGGAGCTTTTGTCCCTGAAAGACAAATTGAAGATAATATTTTATTAGCTCATGAAGTGTTCCACTCCTTTAAGAAAAAAAAAGGAAGAGAAGGGTGGTTAGCTATTAAATTAGATATGGAAAAAGCTTATGATAGACTAGAGTGGAGCTTTATTTTTGCAACTTTTGAAAGATTGGGCTTTTGTGAGAAATGGATTAATTGGCTCCGCCAATGCATTACAACAGTGTCCTTTTCAGTATTAGTAAATGGTATTCCTGGAGATATGTTCTTCCCTTCTAGAGGGCTTCGTCAAGGTGATCCTCTTTCTCCGTATATTTTCATTCTATGTGCAGAAATCTTAGCTCGCCAATTGTTTCAAGCTAGTTCTATAGATTCTAGATTGATAGGAGTCACTCTTGGTCATTCTAGAGTTAGTATTCCTTTCTTAACTTTTGCGGATGACACAATGATATTTGCAAAAGCTAAAGTTGAAAGTTGTCATGCTATAAAATCTATACTTAACAAGTACTGCTCAATGTCAGGCCAACTTGTCAATTTCCATAAATCTGCCTTTCAATGTACTTCTAATACCCCAACAGAATTATTAAGTGTGTTTCAGAATATTCTCCAGATGGAGAATTCTCTATCACTAGCTAACTATTTGGGTTGCCCAATCATTAGTAGCAAGGTCGCAAATGCAACTTTTAGTTCAATTCAAGAAAAAGTCTCCTCTCAACTTTCAAAGTGGAGAGCCAATTCTCTTTCGCAAGCGGGTAGAACGATTTTAATTCAGTCTAATCTAGCTTCTAAAGCTAGCTTTCAAATGCAAAGTTTTACCCTCCCTCCTTACATCCTTTCTTCTCTAGATAAAAACTATTGGAACTTTCTTTGGAATAAAGATCTGAATTCTAAAGCTCCCAATTTGATAGGTTGGGATAAGATTTGTACTCTTAAAAAATTTGGAGGATTGGGGTTGAGAAAAGCTAAAATTAATAACTTATCTCTTCAATTTAAACTTCTTTGGAAAATTATTAGGATGCCTAATAACCTATGGGTCAAACTTGTTAAGCAAAAATATTTAAAACAAGACACCTTATTCACTTATAAAACTAAAGCTAATGTATCATGGCAGTGGCGTAAACTTATGACGCTTCGTTCGCCTTTCAAACAAGGTCTTAGATGGATGGTGGGAAATGGGGAGGTAATTTCGTTTTGGAATGATAATTGGGTGTTTAATTACCCTATTAAAACTAAGTTCTCCCCTGTTATTGGGTCAGAGGAGTTGATGGTTAGCTTCTTCATTACAGATGCTGCTCAATGGAATAAAGATCTTCTGTTAAATTATGTTCCGATTAATGTAGTGGAGGACATCCTAAAAATTTTCCTTCCTTATAATAGAATGGCAGATAGAATATTTTGGGGTCTTACTGCAGATGGAGAATATTCGGTTAAATCAGGTGCTGCTCTGCTTCAAGGGTATGGATTAGATCCCCCCAATCAGGTTAGTTTTGCTTGGATTTGGGATTTGTCCATTCCACCCAAGATTAAATTCTTTTTGTGGAAAATTTGTCAGAAGGGTCTCCCTACAAAAAAGAGGTTAGAAATGAGCCATGTTTTCCTTCCTTTAGAATGTGTATTTTGTAACTTTCACTCTGAAGATGACCATCACTTATTCCTTGATTGTCCTTTTTTGCATGATGTTTTAGAAGTAGTTAATGGCAATGGGGTTTTTTCTCCTCTTCCTACTAATAGTAATGATCTCTCTTTTACTGAGTACTTTGTTAATCTTAAGTCTTGTTTGTCTCTTAAGAGCCTCAATTTCTATGCTGTTGTTTGGTGGTTTATTTGGTATGCTAGAAATTGTATCACTTTTCGTCAGGAAAGTTTCACTACAAGAATGAATGGCAATTGCGACCAACTTTAACGATCGTGCGGAAATCCGGTCGTAAAAAGGTACCAATTACGTCGAGTTTTGAAAACTGTCGTAGATATTAAGGTTATTTTGCGACGAGTCTTAAATGTGGTGGTAAACGTTAAATCCTGGTCGTAAAAAGTATGAAATTGTGCGAAAAAACTTGAGCGGGAGCTTTCCCGGTTTCATAATTCTTTTACGTCCATATAATTAGTAACTACAACGGAAGCAACGGTTGCAAAAGACTATTAAGGTCAAAAAATATCATTAGTTTATTAATCCCCAAAAATTAAAAAAACCCTACGACACTGTTACATTGCGGTTCTTCTGAGCTTCTTCACTCGCGAACTCCTCTGTTCGTCCCAATTCCTCCAATTGGTGATCGTTTGTTCAGATTATCTGGTAAGTTTCTCCATCCTTCATGCTATAAAGCCAAAATCAGATGTTCTCTTTTGTTTTTGTTCGCCTGAATTGACGGTCTTCATGTTTTTATTGTTCTCGAATTGGATTCCTCCCTTGGCGAGAAGAACGAGCGTTTCTTGGACTGGATTCAGGGCATCAGTTTCAGGGGAATTAGGTATTATTCTTCCAGTTTCAAGGCATAATTTTGATTTAAATATTTTCATAATCTTGGCTGGTATTATGTTCGTTTAAGATTTTATTAGAATTTGGCTGGTATTATGTACGTTTGGTTTTATTAGAATTTCATTAAACGAGCATAATGTTAATCATAATTTTAAATCTTAAACTGGAAGAACGTACAATTGTCGAATTTGGCTGGTTTTATGTTCGTTTGGTTTGATTTTATTAGAATTTGAGTATGATTAATATAACGCAAGATGATAATCTGTTAAATCATTTACTCTTCGTCGGTTACTGATTTTGATGAATCTGTTAAATCATCAAGAGTAATCAGCAGCTTCTGTTAAATGATTACCTTTTAACAGATTATCAAGATTCTTCTGTGATCATTTCCAAGCTTATGTTTTACTCTTCTTCTGGTACTGATTCACGCCAGCCTTTGTTAGAGCCTTCTTAGTTTCTGCGATTATTTTACTTTCTCCAAGAGCAATGCGTATAGCAACATCATTTTAATTTCTATTACAAGATTCTTTAATGATGGAACCTAAGCTATTAAATTGTGGGAGTGAAATGGGATCTGTGATAGCTAATAATCATGATCATAGGACTAGGGGAATTTAGTTGTAGAATTAGGATCAATTTCATGGTTCTGATTGTGGATTCTTAAAGATTAAGCTGAAAAATCTGTCTCTAGTTAGTTGTAAAATGTAAACTAATAATTTGGTAAACCGAGATTGTCCTGCTCATTGTCCAGCTCGTAGAGTGATGCACTATTCTGAATTTTATATGACATATATAGGTAAGTGCAGGGATATTTTAAAAGGGAAGGTGTTTACAAAAGCTACTAAATTATATTTCCATTTGTGTTGTGTCTCTTTTCTAGTTGGCAATATTTAATATCTTATATACCAAGCTATACTAGTAATGAGAGGCAATACTTATGTCCTTGTTGTCTTTTACTTTCCTTTCTACTTTAACTTGGTCATGCAGGTACAAAAGTGCATAAAGAAATAACCCACCTGATATAAGTATATTCTTAGGGTTTCTAGGTTCTAACTGACATTTTATTCGAGGTTAATTATTTGCTAACACTTGGATTTGGATTTTGTCGTAGGTAGTATACCAACAATTGGGGTTTGTGTCGTGATCTTTCGTGTTGTCTCCTCTTTTGCGTGTTTGATAACAATCTTGCACACTACACATAGTCCTGACATATTGGGAAGGTAAATTATTAGATTCTTTTTAATATTCATGCTTCGTTTATAATTTTAAACCATAGATATTCTCCATTTATGAAATTAGATACTTTATTATCTTATTATAAAAAAACGTTACATGTGTTTGTTCAGAATACAATGGCACCTTGTAAGGAGTGGATGAAACTTTCCCGAAATGATCGTTTGAATGTTGCATATGAAATAGGTGTTGAAAACTTTTTAAAATATGCATTTGAAAAGTCGGGAGAAATAGAAAAGATTAAATGTCCTTGTGTAAAATGCTCGAATGCATCATTTCAATCTCTAAATATGGTCAAAGATCACTTATTAACTTATGGAATCATCGAGGGTTATACATTTTGGTATCACCATGGGGAAAGAGTTGGGGAGGATACCTTTGAATCACAATCTAGTGAAGAAGTAGGAGATGATGAGTTACTAGATGCTGATAACGAAAATGAGATGGATACAATACTTAGGGATTTTTTTCCAAATTGTAGTGGTTTTGCTGAAAATGACTCCTCTAGTGAATTATGGGTTGAAGATCCGAATGATGACGCTAAGAAATTCTTTAGATTGTTTGATGATATGCAAAAGCCATTATTTCAAGGTGCTAAGTCCTCAAGATTGTCAACAATTGTTAACTTGCTTCATATTAAAACTCTTGGGAGGTGGAGTAATGACTCATTTACTATGTTATTGCAATACTTGAAAGATCATTTGTTACCAAAAGACTCAACTCTTCCTACTTCCTATTATGATGCAAAGAAGACCACTAAAGATTTAGGGCTTTCATATAAAAAGATTGATGCTTGTGTTAACGATTGTATGTTGTTTTGGAAAGATGATGAACAATTAGAATATTGCAAAATTTGCAATGCTTCTAGGTGAAAGCAAGGTAAGAATAGTGGGGAAATTAGAATGAAGGAAAATGGTAAAAGAATACCTGAAAAGGTCCTCCGATATTTTCCGCTTAAGCCAAGACTTCAACGTTTGTTCATGTGCTCTAAGACAGCTCATCATATGAGATGGCATCATGAAAGGTCTGTCAAAGATGGGGTTATTGAGCACCCCGCAGATGGGAAAGCATGGCAACATTTTGATGAGAAATATGCACCTTTTTCTTCTGAATCTCGTAATGTTAGGTTAGGGCTTATAAGTGATGGATTTAATCCCTTTTCTAATGTTGCAAAACCGTATAGTATTTGGCATGTGATGCTAGTTCCATACAATTTGCCTCCTTCGATGTGTATGAAACCTTCTACTATGCTATTATCAATGCTTATACCTGGTCCAAAGGGTCCTGGCGATGCTATTGATGTATATTTGCAGCCTTTGATAGAAGAGCTAAAAGAGTTGTGGGAAGTTGGTGTTGAAACTTATGATGCATCAAAAAAAGAAAATTTCAAAATGCGTGCGGCTTTGCTGTCAACTATCAATGATTTTCCTGCTTATGGAATGTTATCTGGATGGAGTACTAAGGGGAAAAGAGCATGTCCTTGTTGTCATAAAGAAACTTCTTATATGTGGTTACCTAACTGTTTTAAGCATGACTATATGCGTCATCGACGTTTTCTTCCTATTAATCACCCATGGCGAAGGAAGAAAGATGTGTTTGGAAAGAAAGAAAAAGGAGAGATACTTAAGCCATTATCAGGGGAGGAAGTTCTTGAACAAGTCAGAGATCTTGAAGGTATATGTTTGTCCAAAGATCCCACTAAGAAGACGAAAGTGTCACATAAGATCAGAGGCAATAATTGGAATAAGAAAAGTATTTTCTTTGAATTGCCTTATTGGAAAACACTTTTATTACGACATAATTTAGATGTAATGCACATTGAAAAGAACATATGTGATATTATTCTGGAAACCATCATGAACATTAAAGGACAAACTAAAGACAGCTAATTCTCGTTTTGATATGGAGGGATTAGGTATAATGCCAAAGCTACATCCTATTTCAAAGGGTGACAAAACTGAATTACCCCCCGCATCATACACACTATCTAAGAGTCAAAAAGAGATACTATGTCGTTTTCTAAAAGAGTTGAAAGTTCCCGATGGGTATTCTTCTAATATTTCTCGATGTGTAAATGTACAAGATTGTAAGATTTCAGGATTGAAGAGTCATGATTGCCACGTCCTGCTACAAAGCATACTTCCTCTTGTGATTCGCGGCCTTTTGGTGAAAGATGTATCTGAGCCTTTAGTTGAGCTATGTCAGTTTTTTGGTGTGCTCTGTGCTAGATCTGTGCAAGTTGAACATCTAGAGAAAATCAAAGCCCAAATTCCTTTAACGCTTTCTAAGTTGGAAGCATGGATGCCTCCTTCTTGTTTTGATGTCATGCTTCATTTAAGTGTCCACCTAGCTGATGAGGTAATTATTGGCGGTCCTGTCCATTTTCGTTGGATGTATCTTGGGGAACGATATCTCCATAAACTCAAGTTATATGTGCGTAATAAAGCACGTCCAGAGGGCTCAATAGCGGAGGGTTATATTGTTGATGAGTGTATGACTCTATGCTCAAGGTACTTAGATGACGTTGAAACAAAATTTAATCGTCTTGAGCGTAACTGTGATGGTGATGATGATACCGCCAGGAAACTATCTATATTTTCTCACCCTGGAAGGCCCTTAGGGGGCGGAAAAGCCAACAATTTGGACGTGTATGAAAGAGAGCAGGCTCACATCTATGCTTTAAAGAATTGCAGTGAAGTTGACCCATTCTATAAGTGAGTAGTTAGAACATTTGTTTGATGTTTCAGATGTTTTTATTTATTTATTTATTTATAGCTAATTTACTGTCCAACATAGAGAATATGCTGAAATGATAGCACATGAAGGAGTTGAACTTTCCCAACATCAACGAGATGTGAACTTTGTGAATTGGTTTAGAAAAAAAAGTTTGTTTTCATTTCCGGACAAGATTTATCTTTGACTTTGATAATTTGAGATTGCATTTTGATCATATGTGTATTTTCCAGGTTGAAAAGTTGGACGAACAAAAAGCATGTCCTTATGGGGAAGAATTTCTATCTTTAGCACGCGGTCCTATATACAGCTCTAGGTCTTTTAGTGGTTATGTCACTAAGGGATTTAGGTTTCATACATTACACCGTGATAGAAACTTGAGAACACAAAATAGTGGAGTAGTGGTGTTGGGTGATACTGGTGAGGAAAAAAAGGCCTTAGACTTTTATGGGGCATTGACAGAAGTAATTAAACTAGAGTATTTGGGGCGTAATTACGTTGTATTTTTCCGGTATGATTGGTATGATGTGCTTGGTTCTAAGAAAGGAATTAATGTGGACAAATTTGGGTATGTTAGTGTTGATACACAACGGATTCTCAAAACAGATGAACCCTTTGTGCTAGCTAGCCAAGTGTCACAAGTGTTCTATGCAACAGATATTGTAAAAAAAGGTAACTGACGTGTTGCAGTTAAGACAAAACCTCAAGTTACATATGAGTTGGCAGTGGAGAAAGACAACGATTCTCAAAGCATGGAAATCTTAGATGATGCCGAGGATGCGTATCAAGAACGTGAATCTTTTGGCTTTGTTGCATCTGCATCGGCATACACGCATAACGAGATGAATGATGAAAACAGGGTTGACATGGACCTGAGATTGTTGAGATCGTTGATGCTGTGGTAGTGAAGAAACGAAAGAGAAAAACTTAGAGATCCTTAAAATATTCTGCTTTTAAGATGGATTATTATTAGATTGCAATATTTCTTTATTTTTCTTTTCGGAACAAAATAATATCTAAATAGTGTTTCGGAAGGTTATGCTGCTTAGAAATAGTTGACAAGAGCTAATGTTGAAATAATTTATTAGTTCTTGCCTATATATTGGTGCTTACAGTACTACTTGCTAAAATAAAATGGCACAACTTTGAGATTTTTAGTATTCATCATCTGGTAAATCAATGGAATTTCATAAGTACTTGCACTTGCATTTATAATTTGATATTTGCATCGTAATAATATGTATCTAAGTGTTATTGGCCATATTCATTAGGCTCGTGTACCGTCTAGGGGAATTGCACACTCAATTTATGTTGCTGGTAGCCTGGTAAGTGATTTAACGTGTTTGATGTGGCTTATTATTTCAGCGTCACGACTGAGGTAGAGGTTTCATAATGTTTCTAACAAGTTCAACACTTAATCAGGCCTCTCTTAGCTTCTCTAACGGCTTATTCTTCTGATCCGAGTTCCACGCTGTCATTGACCAAGAGTTCCATCCCTCTGGTTTCAGTCATCCAGGTTAGATTTTCCGCCCTTCTCTCCTGGTGGTTGTCCATGTTTCAATTGCACAAGTACTCAATGTTTCATTCTATGGGTTTAGTATTATTCGAAAACAATACTAATATGAGATTTATAATTGGATTTTTTATTGTGATCAACTATTATGAAGGGCCTTCAACTGAACTTATATTATATTCTTTATTTGGAAAGAGGGTGAGGGTCATGAGTAATATTTTTTCACAATTATTGATTATTTTTGGGATTTTGGTTAAGTTTGGTGCTTTGAGGTACACTTGACTGTAAAATGAGGATTTTTGGGGCTGTGGGAAAGGGGTGTGTGTGTGCAGGGGTTGTAAGAGGGGGTGGGTGTGCAGGGCTCTAAGAGGGGGTGGGTGTGCAGGGCTAGTAGGGGGGTGTGCAGGGTTGTAGAAGAGTGTGTGGCTGTAGGAGGGGGGTGTACAGGGCTGTAGGAGGGGGGTGTGCAGGGGTTGTAGAGGGGGTGTGTGTGTATGCAGGGCTGTAGGAGGGGGGGTGCAGGGTTGTAGAAGAGTGTGTGGCTGTAGGAGGGGGGTATACAGGGCTGTATGAGGGGAGGTGTGCAGGGGCTGTAGAGGGAGTGTGTATGCAGGGCTGTAGGAGGGGGTGGGTGTGCAGGGCTGTAGGAGGGGGGTGTGCAGGGTTGTAGGAGAGTGTGTGGCTGTAGGAGGGGGGTGTGCAGGGGCTATGTTAACTAAGTTGTTAACTAAGCATCATTACTCTTTACATGTATATAGAAACTAGACCATAAAAGAAGAAACCAAAAAAAAGAACTTGTTCGAATAATAATGGAATTAAGATAAGAAGAGAGAGGTGAGTATAATTTCCTGATGAGGCACTTAATTAGTGTTTTGTTAGAAATTAAATTAACCTCTTATTTTAAGTAAGAGATGAATTACAACACCCTTATTGAATGTATATAATTTAAGTAAGAGATGAATTACTCGTAATGAATTACTGCAACAATGAAATATTTTACTTCTCAAAAATAATATCAGATATTGCTGTAGAGGGGGTGTGTGCGCAGGGCTATAGGAGGGGTGTGTGTGTGCAGGGATGTAGGAGAGGGTGTGCAGGGCTGTAGGAGAGTGTGTGACTGTAGGAGGGGGGTGTGCAGGGCTGTAGGAGAGTGTGCATATTCATTATCTTGAAGTAACTTTGAAGAATTGAGACAAACACAAAACTAAAAAAAATATGAGATTCAAACCCATGTCCTGACACAGTTAGAATTTTCTCAAGCCACAAGAGTAAAATATATCAAAGTTTCTCCGTGCCTGTACAAATTCATTAGTAGAATTTTCTCTGGCATTTTTAGAAAATATTCAGACACAGTTATATCTCAAGTCACTGAATTAAGCATTCTCCTTCAAACAGCCAAAAAGACAATACATCAGAGATTAAAGAACACTCATGTTACGAAAGCAATATTCTCATATCATACGTAGATACCTCCTATAAAGAACACTCATGCTAGATCTGATGTGTTAGATAATAAAAGGAATTATGTACTCAGGTCCATCAGACCACGGGTTTCTTGGCTGTTGCACTCCATGCCTGCAAAAGGAACAGCTATCATGTCCTTTTACTTCTCTTGTCCTGCTATCATAGTAATTATAAATAAACTAATAGAAACAGATTAATATAAAAACTATCTTACCAGTGAATTGTGATGTTATATTTGCTTATGTTGATAACTTTGACTATAACTATGTCTCCTTTGCGTGCATAGATCGTTGGTCCTGGAAATTGTCCATTTACTGTCAGAATAGACTTTGTTCCGCAGAATCTAGTGTAGGTTGCTTCTTTCACCTATATCTAAAATGCAAGAATCATAGAGTTTTTAATTTTGTTTTGCTGATTGTTTATTGGGAAATTCTATATGGTGACCCTCAACTTTTTTTAATTCTATTTGGTAGACAATTTTTATCTTTCCTCTATTTGGTAACCCTCTATTCTATTTTTTTTGTTTTCTTTGACCTTACTGCATTTTAAAATTATTTTTTAATTAAAAATTTGATTTTACAATTACAAAAAACTGATTTTGAAATTTTTTTAAAAAAAAAACCTGTCTCCCCCCCAACCTGCCTAACCACCCCCACCCCTGAAACCCCCATCCCCGAACCCCCCACCTCCGACCACCCCATCTCCGACCCCCAAAGCCACCACCGAACCCCTCAACCCTTCGAACCCCGACGACCCCACCTCATCACCACCTTCATCAATCACCATCTACAAATCACTCATCATCATCAACACCTTCATCATCAATCATACCTTCAACACCTTCATCATCATCAACGCCTTCATCAATCACGATTTGGGGGGCAAGGGTGGTGTGCCGTGAGAGGGTTCGATTGAGGGGGGAGGTTCGAATTGGGGTACAGAGGTGGTTGGGCAAGCCCGCAAGGGAGTGCGGCAGTGGTTCGAATGGAGGAGGGGGTTTCGTTGGCTGGGTTAGGTGCTATGGGTGGGGGTGGTTGGGCAAGCCCTCAATGGAGTGCGGCAGTGGTTCGAATGGAGGAGGGGGTTTCGGTGGCTGGGTTGGGTGCTACGGGTGGGGGTGGTTTCGGTAGGCTGGGTGGGTGGTGTCGGTGGGCCGGTGGGTGGTTTCCGATGTGGCTGGCAGTGAAGGGGGAAGTGGGTGATGGTGGCTAGGGGAGGAGAGGGGGTGGTAGGATGGGTGGTTATGGTGGGGGGAGGGTTTGAGTTTTTCTTTTTCATTTTAAAATTAGTTTTTTGTAATTAAAAATCAATTTTTATTTAAAAAAGGTCAAAAAAAATACAAAAAATAAAATAGAGGGTTACAAATAGAGGAAAGATAAAAATTGTCTACCAAATAGAATTTAAAAAAATTAAGGGTCACCATATAGAATTTCCCTTGTTTATTCTATAGGAACTGCATTTTATTACTTATTATTGTAGCAGACATGTACATACAGAAATCGAAAAAGAGTAACTGCAGAACAGTGAACTTTGAGTTTCAGAAAACTAACCAAAATCATTGCTAAATAGTTTTTCCAGATTACAACTACAATGACTACACCAAAAGTTTCATATTTACATAGTTTTCCAGATTACAACTACGCCACTAACCAAAAGTAATACATGGACAGGTTAAGTTTTCGTGAAAGTCATAATGACATAGGTGGGAAGAAGAACATATTTCTGGCACCTGGAATACTTGGTAAAAACCGTGGCAAAGGACTAAAAGCTACATTATTTCGAGTGTGAATGCAAAACTCCCTTCTTCGTCCACTGTAGGTGAAACAATTACTTCCCCTTGGGTCACAAACCATGTACATGCTACTTCCTTACCTTCAAATTTAAATGTAACTAATGCAAGCCAAATGAACCAACGGCCTACTAATGAGGAAAATTAAAAGGAGCCTACTTCTTTTCCTTCAACTTTATCTCTTGATGAGGAGATAGACCATGATGATTTCTTACAAAGATCCATCAATAATGATGCAATTAGTAAGTTTCTTGATCAAAGTTCTTCACAAGATGCCTCGAGGATCCAGGAGGAAGGTATGAAATTAACTTTGAACATCAAATTGTTATAATTCAAGCTTTAATTCTTTATATCCCATTAATGATTTTTTGTTGCTTTATGGAAGTATCCACCCTACGGTTAGGAAGAGAAATAGGATACCGGATGCAAAGCCAAGGGGTGTTAACAAGTGCAAGAAAGTGGGAAATCTTAAAGAAGGTGAGAAATTAGAGGTGAATTTTTATAACAGTGGTCCAGTTGGAGATAATCATAAGGAAATGACAAGGCACATGGGCAAAATTGTTCGAAATCGCTTAATTTGTCTAGTTAGAGTGCATTCATGGAACGAGATAAATGATAGTGCAAAGGAGCATATGTGGCAATTAGTTGTGGTAATGCTAACTTTGACCTTTATATCGCATATACCGTAATTGCATACACAACTTTGTTTTCATTAATTTGTGTTCCAAATTTGTTCTTTTGCAGAACAAATTTGCAGGAAATGGCTTTGAGTTGGACCGTACAATAACCCTCTGCCATTTGAAAAGATTGTGGCAAAATTGGAGAGGGATCTTGATGCAGAATTCAATAATCAAAAAAGGTGGTGCGGAAAATGCATTAAAAGAAACGCCAAATGATCTAACAAAGGAGGATTGGGAGTGGTTGGTGAAAGAGCATTTTACAAGTTCTAATTTCAAAGTATGTCATTTTCTTAATGTTTAGCATTTTAGTATGTCATTTTTGTAATGATTCACAACTCTTTTCCTTAATAAAGGTTTAATTACTAACATATACTTTGTGGTTGTAGAAAGTTAGTTCTAGAAATTCCGGAAACAGAGGACATTTAACAATGCCTCATCGCACTGGTAGCATGCCATTCAGACAAGTAATTTGGGATGATATGGTAAGATTTTTAATTTATAGTCTTTTCTTAATATAATGCTCCTTTGATGGTTTGATTATTTTATATGAAGGGAGGTAAAGAAGGGAAGGAACCGCCGCCAATATCAGTTGTTTTTAAGAGGACAAGGAAAAGGAAATCTGGAAATTTAGATGAAGACGAGGATGGCAAATATGTATGTAATATTTTCACAAATGTTCTAAAATGTTCAAAATAATGTTTATGTGAGCTTACAATAAATTTTCTTTTTGTGTTTTATTATTTTAGAATGAGATAGTTGACGTTGAGAAAGAGAATCCATCTCTATCACACTTTGAAGTTGTCGAAAAATGCTTTGGGGAACAAGATCGTGGTAGCGTTGTCTGCTTTGATTTTGGTGTAACACCTAAAGATGTAAGAGGGTCTTTACCTAGTAGAGCTGAACTTATGGCACGTATCCAAGAGAAGGAACGAAAATGTTGATCTTAACAAAAAAATAGATGAAATAAAGGGGACTACGGCAAAAAGATGAATGATATGGCCTCACAATTAAGCATGTTAATGGAAGCTCATATTCAACGAACTAGTGGTCAGGACCAAGCTATGCATAACGTTTCAGGTTACTACGCTTTCTAACCTTTGAATTTAAATGTTTCTGATTTGCTTCAACATATGGTTTGTGAAATATTACTGAGTGATACAAAATGTTTGCATCATTTCAAAGAAGGGTGTTGCTCTTGTGGGGATTATTGGTATTGTAAATAAGAGTAACTTGGCGACCCATTTGATTTGTGGATTAGCTGACAATCTGAATATATGTTAGTGAACTCGATGCTATTTGGCTGGACAAATATTTCCACAATGTGAAGTATTTGAGGCTATGGCAGTAAGTAATATTTGAATGGTCTTTACATTTAATTTGTATCTTTTTTTTTCCTAAAAGTTGGTTGATAATTTAGAGTAAGTAATATATACATTCAGTGGATTTTGGGGTTTATGGCAGTAGTGTTTGGTAAGAAATTGGTATTTTGTTGACATTTTGTAGTTACCTGACTTACCTATTTCTATCTAGACTTTGACCTGATTATTTGAATGGTCCCTCTTCTGCAATGTCGTAAGTATTTAGTACCTTGATTCTTGTTTTTTTTAAAGTGGCTCTTCCTTTAAATATCTAGACTAATTTTTTTTCTCATTGTTAGTTACTTAGTTATACTTCTACTTTGTCTGTTGTGCGTTAAAAATTTATATATTGTATAATTTGTTACCTTTTATTTTAGGGGCTTAGTAGCGAGGCGACTCATGATTGGACAAAACTAATAGTAGCAATGACACGTGAAGGAGATCCTTACGTGAAGCTTGAGTTGGAATGATATGGACTAACATTGCGGGTTATGACATTTTCTACAATGTGGAAGAACTACAATAGTTATGATTTTTTTAGCTTGTGAAACTTTTGACAGATTCTCTAGATTTTTTTATCGTATTGAACCGTTAGCTAAGATTGTAGATACTTTTGTTATTAGTACTTGTGTTTGGACATCTATGTACTTATGAATTATGTTTTATCACGATATTCAGAGTGAGTGGTATATGGTTTACAGGTAAATATAGTGAATGCAAAGCAAGAATGGTCGCAAAATGTAATAATTTGGTCCGGGAAAAAACGAAACAAATACGTTCATAAAAAGGTGCTATAAAAATCATTTAATAAAAGAACGACGACAAGAATTATGGTTGTAAAATGTGTTGTAAGAAATGCATGAAAAAGAATTGCGACAAGAAATATGGTCGTTAGTGGTGTAATGAAATAATTCCAAGAGTATAATTGCGACCGGAAATTAGTCGTAGTTAGGTCAACAATGACTTCCAAAAAAGAAATTTACGACGAGAAAATCTGGTCGTAAAAAGAATAATTCGAATTTTCAGAAACTCAATTGCGACAGGTAATCTCGTCGTAGATACAAACGTTTTGCGATGAGTTTTTTACCTCGTCGTAAAATATCAATGACGACAGCCCATTCAAACTGGTCGTAATATTTTTTGCGACGGAGCCTTTTGCGACCGCGGACGACGGTACGGAAATCTCGTCGTAAAAGGCTTTTGCGACGAGAAACTGTTCATTAGCAACCGTATTTCCCGTGGTTGATGAGGGTTATTCTTGTAGTGTTTTTCGCCAGACAAACTAGGGGCTATGATTAAAGCTTATCTGCATAATCTAGATTGTTCTTTTTCTAATCTTTCCCATTTGGGTTATAGTCATCAAGGTACTAAAGAAGCTAAAAAACATAGGCCAAATATTATTTGGTCCCCCCCTCCTCTTGATTTTGTTAAACTTAATTTTGATGGTTCTAAGTTACAGAATGGTAGTACAGCTTATGGTTTTGTTATTAGGGATGCTATGGGGAATCTTTTGCTTAGTGATGCTAATGCCATTGCTGATAATAATTCCATTTTAGTTGCTGAGGCCTGGGGGCTTAGAGAAGGTGTTAGGGGTGCTCTCCGTCTAGGGGCTAATAATATTACTATTGAGTGTGACAATCTCTCGGTTATTCAAGCTATCAAAAGAATTTGGAAAATTCCTTGGTCTATTCATGCTCTTATTAATGATACAACGAATGATTTGAGAAATTTTGATAAGTATAATGTTCAGCATGTTTTTAGAGAGGCTAATTTTGCAGCCGACTGGATGGCACATCATGGCCATTCCGTTTCTAATCTCTGTTATTGGTTTGAATCTCCTGATATTGCGTTTTCCAAGATCATCCGTAAGGATGCTTTAGGGTGGCCTGTTATTTGGAATCCTCCCTAGTTTCTTTCTTTCTGGCTAAAAATAATAATAATAATAATAATAAAATAGGGAAATTAGGGAAATCTTCTAAATAAGTGGCCAATCAGAATCGAACTCAAATCTCCCACTTGAAATTTAGCAATTGTGCCATGCTACTTCTTAATGAATAAATAGTTAAAGATAAAAATTGAAAACATACTTGGTATCTGTGCTGGTCCTAAGCCTAGGCAGGAAGTGCGACTGCCTAGGGTGATGACCTAGAGCCTAGGAACATAAGGGACCCAAATTAGAATGTTATTATCTTCAAAAGAAATTAAAAAAAAAAACTTCAAAGCTGAGTGCGCATATTCTCCGGGATTTCCATTTCTCAAACTCTGAAATTATTTTCCAATAATTGCTTCTTTGATCAACAAATCATCATTCAATTTTGCTACTTTCCAAAAATTTTCGTTGACAACTTTTTGACTTCCTAACTCTTGAGTTTTCATATCTTTAATTACCAAATTTTCAATTTTCAGCTTTCCAAAGTTTAAACAATCAAATCAAATAATCTTTTAGATTTCTTGAAAAATCTAGCAAATGAAGAACAATTAGTTACTAGGTTCGGCTATGTCCCGGGTAAAGAAATAATTTACACTTATTAATATTATACTATAAAATAATAAGACTAAATATTACTTGGTCTGGTGGTTAAGATTTTAATATATGACCTTGAGGTCACCAATCAAACCTTGTACTAAGCGCCACGTGAAACCGTTTCCTACTTCCTCGTTTAAAAACGTATTTTAATATATTAGTATAGATTGCAAGACAAAAGGTCCATTCTCCAACTATACATCAACAATTAACATCATTATAATTTGGGTTCTCTTGTTTTTTTGCTTTTAAGCAAGGGCCCTGCTGTATTTGAAATTGTCAAATTATCAAACAAAAAATAGAAAGGAGTGCACTGTGCAAGTGAGGATGTAATTTTTTTTTTCATTTCTTTTCTTCATATTTATTTTTTGCTTTGTAGAATCTTATTTACATTTAATTACAGGAAGGAATATTTGAACACAATTGTAGGACTTTATTCTAGTAAGTTCTCTTTTCTTATGTTCAATCTCTGTAAAATTTCATTTTTTTATAAATGGAATGAAGTTGGATGTGGTATTTTTAGTGAATTCTTATGCGGCTTTTATACATGTGAAGTTCGTTGGTTATTTTTTTCTTAATTTGGATAATCTCATTGAAGATTCTTCGTGATTTCTATTTGGGTTTTGTGTGTTTGAAGAATGTGGCTTCTTCTTAATTTTTGTTGAGTTTAAGACTTTTTTTTTTTTATGTTTTTAGTGATTTATATATGGGCTTTATCTGATTGAATATGGATTTCTATTATGTTGGGGAAGTTTGTTGGAGAAAATGTATCTTGATTGTATGATATGGGTCCTTTGTTGGTGTAAACAGAATGAAAATGTAATGGTTTTATGAGACATGATTGTTGGAAAATTTAGAAACTCGTAAGATAGATTTTATAATTATTATTCTGCGTTCTATTTTTTTTAGAAAAAATTGTGCCTTTGAATTTTTTTTACCCAATTTAGAAACGCGTAAGATAGATTTTATAGGGGCCTATTTTTCGACATCATCACGGGGCCTCAATATTGTTTGGGCTAAGGCTGATTACAATCTCCCCAACTAAGAATCCCCAAGTAATCAGGAACCCGTTTTCTCAATCCTTTTTCTTGTTCGAACTCATTCTCAAACTAGTTCAATATTAAAATTACCCTCTCCATGGCATATTGATTAGTTATACCGACCTCGAGCTTCAATTTATGAGCTTGTGGTGCAAGTAATTCCACCAATTCCTTCACTTCGCTGCAGATTTCTAGTGAATTGAAGTACATCAATAGATGTAGCAACTGAACCAATCAAAACCTGGAATTGATTAGCTACGAATCAAGATTTCATCAATACATAGGGCCTATGTTTTATCTTATAAGTTTGATTTTCCAATGTACAAATTAAAATGAGACGAATCAAACAAGACTCGCATGCCTATGTTCACTAGTGGAAAAAAGCAGTAGGGCTGCGCTGAAAATGGCATGTAGGGCTGCGCTTTTTGAGGGCAGCCCTTTCCATAGCAGCCCTTCACTTTTCAAGTAGGGCTGCGCAAGTACTTGAAGGGCTGCGCTAGTTGACAAAAAGCGCAGCCCTTCAAGTAAGAAGGGCTGCGCTAGTTCTAAAAAGCGCAGCCCTTTTATGAAAGAAGGGCTGCGCTTTTTAGAACTAGCGCAACCCTTCTTTCATAAAAGGGCAGCCCTTCTATGAAAGAAGGGTTGCGCTTTTTGAACTAGCGCAACCCTTCTAACATAGAAGGGTTGCGCTAGGTCAAACTAGCGCAGCCCTTCTCCAATTTTTTTTTTTTTTTATTATATATAATTCTGCACCTGCATGCTGTTCCAGACCTGCACACACAGCCCCACCCCCAGCCCCCACCCCTAGCCCCCACCCACCAGCCCACCCACTGCCCACCCACTGCCACCCCCCTACCAGCCCACCCCACTGCCTCTGCCCAGCCCCCACCCACTGCCCACACCAGCCCACCCTGCACCCATCCACAGCCCACCCCACCCACCCAAAACCTCCCTTGGACAAAAAAAAAAAGCGCAAATTAAAATACGATAATATATAACAAGTGGAGAAAGGTAATAATTAACTTCATGTATATTTAATAATGTAAAAAGTGTACATAGGATTGATAGAAACTTTTACATTCGGGCTAAATCTCATCCTATGCAATCATCGGTAATGTGGGACGCCAACTTATCCCGAACTTCATCAATTTCTTCTTTGGTGAAGTTCCTCAAACGTGGTGTGGAATTCGCATAAACCTTGCAAAACAACCAAGGAATAAACACACATATAAGAATTCATCATTTTACCGTAGTTAGTACTTCTAAAAATGACATATACCTTCCCGAAATTCAATCAAAATCAAATGCAAGCCTAAAAGTCTACACACTAGTTATAATATATCTCATATAATCATGTTCAAAGAGAATTTGGGGTTAAATCATCCATAAGTACATTTTGGGAGCGAAAAGGCCAAAATAGGCGGAAATGGCCTTTTCGTTCCCAAAATGCAACCAACAACAAATGCAACCTAAGAATCCACATACTAGTTATATTATGCCTCATATAATCATGTTCAAAGAGAATTTGGGGTTAAATCACTTCATAAGTACATTTTGGGACGAAAAGGCCAAAATAGGCCAAAATAGGCCGGAAATGGCCTTTTCGTTCCCGAAATGCAACCAACAACATATGCAAGCCTAAGAATCTACATACTAGTTATATTATGCCTCATATAATCATGTTCAAAGAGAATTTGGGTTAAATCACACCATAAGTACATTTTGGGAGCGAAAAGGCCAAAATAGGCCGGAAATGACCTTTTCGTTCCCAAAAGGCAACCAACAACAAATGCAAGCCTAAGAATCCACATACTAGTTATATTATGCCTCATATAATCATGTTCAAAGAGAATTTGGGGTTAAATCACTTCATAAGTACATTTTGGGAGCGAAAAGGCCAAAATAGGCCGGAAATGGCCTTTTCGTTCCCGAAATGCAACCAACAACATATGCAAGCCTAAGAATCTACATACTAGTTATATTATGCCTCATATAATCATGTTCAAAGAGAATTTTGGGTTAAATCACTCCATAAGTACATTTTGGGAGCGAAAAGGCCAAAATAGGCCGGAAATGACCTTTTCGTTCCCAAATGGCAACCAACAACAAATGCAAGCCTAACAATCCACATACTAGTTATATTATCCCTCATATAATCATGTTCAAAGAGAATTGGGGTTAAATCACTTCATAAGTACATTTTGGGAGCGAAAAGGCCAAAATAGGCCAAAATAGGCCGGAAATGGCCTTTTCGTTCCCGAAAGGCAACCAACAACATATGCAAGCCTAAAAATCTACATACTAGTTATATTATGCCTCATATAATCATGTTCAAAGAGAATTTGGGGTTAAAATGACTTGATAAGTACATTTTGGGAGCAAAAGGCCAAAATAGGCCGGAAATGGCCTTTTCGTTCCCGAAATGTAACCAGCAACAAATGAAAGCCTAAGAATCTACATACTAGTTATATTATGCCTCATATAATCATGTTCAAAGAAATTTTCGGGTTAAATGACTTGATAAGTACATTTTGGAGCGAAAAGGCAAATAGGCCAAAATAGGCCGGAAATGGCATTTTCGTTCCCGAAATGCAACCAACAACAAATGAAGCCTAAGAATCTACATACTAGTTATATTATGCCTCATATAATCATGTTCAAAGAAAATTTGGGGTTAAATGACTTGATAAGTACATTTTGGGAGCGAAAAGGCCAAAATAGGCCGGAAATGGCCTTTTCGTTCCCGAAATGCAACCAACAACAAATGAAAGCCTAAGAATCTACATACTAGTTATATTATGCCTCATATAATCATGTTCAAAGAAATTTTCGGGTTAAATGACTTGATAAGTACATTTTGGAGCGAAAAGGCAAAAGCAAAATAGGCCGGAAATGGCCTTTTCGTTCCCGAAATGAACCAACAAAACAATGAAGCCTAAGAATCTACATACTAGTTATATTATGCCTCATATAATCATGTTCAAAGAAATTTGGGTTAAATGACTCTTAAAGTACATTTTGGGAGCGAAAAGGCCAAAATAGGCCGGAACTGGCTTTTTCGTTCCCGAAATGCAACCAGCAACAAATGAAAGGCTAAGAATCTACATACTAGTTATATTATGCCTCATATAATCATGTTCAAAGAGAATTTGGGGTTAAATGACTTGATAAGTACATTTTGGGAGAGAAAAGGCCAAAATAGGCCGGAAATGGCCTTTTCGTTCCCGAAATGCAACCAACAACAAATGAAGCCTAAGAAACTACATACTAGTTATATTATGCCTCAGATAATGATGTTCAAAGAAATTTGGGGTTAAAAGAATCGATAACTACATTTTGGGAGCGAAAAGGCCAAAATAGGCCGGAAATGGCCTTTTCGTTCCCGAAATGCACCCAACAACAAATGAAAGCCTAAGAATCTACATACTAGTTATATTATGCCTCATATAATCATGTTCAAAGAAATTTGGGTTAAATGACTTGATAAGTACATTTTGGAGCGAAAAGCAAAAAGGCCAAAATAGGCCGAAATGGCTTTTCGTTCCCGAAATGCAACCAACAACAATGAAAGCCTAAGAATCTACATACTAGTTATATTATGCCTCATATAATCATGTTCAAAGAAATTTGGAGTTAAATGACTTGATAAGTATTGGGAGCGAAAAGGCCAAAATAGGCCGGAAATGGCCTTTTCGTTCCCGAAATGCAACCAACAACAAATGAAAGCCTAAGAATCTACATACTAGTTATATTATGCCTCATATAATCATGTTCAAAGAAAATTTGGGTTAAATGACTTGATAAGTACATTTTGGGAGCGAAAAGGCCAAAATAGGCCTGCGGAAATGGCCTTTTCGTTCCCGAAATGCAACACAACAACAATGAAGCCTAAGAATCTACATACTAGTTATATATATGCCTCATATAATCATGTTCAAAGAAAATTTGGGTTAAATGACTTGATAAGTACATTTTGGGAGCGAAAAGGCCAAAATAGGCCGGAAATGGCCTTTTCGTTCCCGAAATGCAACCAACAACAAATGAAAGCCTAAGAATCTACATACTAGTTATATTATGCCTCATATAATCATGTTCAAAGAAATTTGGGGTTAAATGACTTGATAAGTACATTTTGGGAGCGAAAAGGCCAAAATAGCCAAATAGGCCGGAAATGGCCTTTTCGTTCCCGAAATGCAACCAACAACAAATGAAGCCTAAGAATCTACATACTAGTTATATTATGCCTCATATAATCATGTTCAAAGAAAATTAGGGTTAAATGACATGATAAGTACATTTTGGGAGCGAAAAGACCAAAATAGGCCGGAAATGACATTTTCGTTCCCGAAATGTAACCAACAACAAATGAAAGCCTAAGAATCTACATACTAGTTATATTATGCCTCATATAATCATGTTCAAAGAAATTTGGGGTTAAATGACTTGATAAGTACATTTTGGGAGCGAAAAGCAAAAGCCAAAATAGGCCGGAAATGGCCTTTTCGTTCCCGAAATGCAACCAACAACAAATGAAGCCTAAGAATCTACATACTAGTTATATTATGCCTCATATAATCATGTTCAAAGAAATTTGGGTTAAATGACTTGATAAGTACATTTTGGGAGGGAAAAGGCCAAAATAGGCCGAAAATGGCCTTTTCGTTCCCGAAATGCAACCAACAACAAATGAAGCCTAAGAATCTACATAGTAGTTATATTATGCCTCATATAATCATGTTCAAAGAAATTTGGGGTTAAATGACTTGATAAGTACATTTTGGAGCGAAGCAAAAGGCCAAAATAGGCCGGAAATGGCCTTTTCGTTCCCGAAATGCAACCAACAACAATGAAGCCTAAGAATCTACATACTAGTTATATTATGCCTCATATAATCATGTTCAAAGAAAATTTGGGTTAAATGACTTGATAAGTACATTTTGGGAGCGAAAAGGCCAAAATAGGCCGGAAATGGCCTTTTCGTTCCCGAAATGCAACCAACAACAAATGAAAGCCTAAGAATATACATACTAGTTATATTATGCCTCATATAATCATGTTCAAAGAAAATTTGGGGTTAAATGACTTGATAAGTACATTTTGGGAGCGAAAAGGCAAAATAGGCAAAATAGGCCGGAAATGGCCTTTTCGTTCCCGAAATGCAACCAACAACAAATGAAGCCTAAGAATCTACATACTGTATATTATTGCCTCATATAATCATGTTCAAAGAAAATTTGGGTTAAATGACTTGATAAGTACATTTTGGGAGCGAAAAGGCCAAAATAGGCCGGAAATCCTTTTCGTTCCCGAAATGCAACCAACAACAAATGAAAGCCTAAGAATCACATACTAGTTATATTATGCCTCATATAATCATGTTCAAAGAAAATTTGGGTTAAATGACTTGATAAGTACATTTTGGGAGCGAAAGGCAAAAAGGCCAAAATAGGCCGGAAATGGCCTTTTCGTTCCCGAAATGCAAACAACAACAATGAAGCCTAAGAATCTACATACTAGTTATATTATGCCTCATATAATCATGTTCAAAGAAAATTTGGGTTAAATGACTTGATAAGTACATTTTGGGAGCGAAAAGGCCAAAATAGGCCGGAAATGGCCTTTTCGTTCCCGAAATGCAACCAACAACAAATGAAAGCCTAAGAATCAACATAATAGTTATATTATGCCTCATATAATCATGTTCAAAGAAATTTGGGGTTAAATGACTTGATAAGTACATTTTGGGAGCGAGAAAAGGCCAAAATAGGCCGGAAATGGCCTTTTCGTTCCCGAAATGCAACCAACAACAAATGAAGCCTAAGAAACTACGTACTAGTTATATTATGCCTCATATAATCATGTTCAAAGAAATTTTCGGGTTAAATGACTTGATAAGTACATTTTGGGAGCGAAAAGGCCAAAATAGGCCGGAAATGGCCTTTTCGTTCCCGAAATGCAACCAACAACAAATGAAAGCCTAAGAATCTACATACTAGTTATATTATGCCTCATATAATCATGTTCAAAGAAAATTTGGGTTAAATGACTTGATAAGTACATTTTGGGAGCGAAAAGGCCAAAATAGGCCAGAAATGGCCGAAATGCTTTTCGTTCCCGAAATGCAACCAACAACAATATAAGCCTAAGAAACTACGTACTAGTTATATTATGCCTCATATAATCATGTTCAAAGAAATTTTCGGGTTAAATGACTTGATAAGTACATTTTGGGAGCGAAAAGGCCAAAATAGGCCGGAAATGGCCTTTTCGTTCCCGAAATGCAACCAACAACAAATGAAAGCCTAAGAATCTACATACTAGTTATATTATGCCTCATATAATCATGTTCAAAGAAATTTTCGGGTTAAATGACTTGATAAGTACATTTTGGGAGGGAAGCAAAAGGCCAAAATAGGCCGGAAATGGCCTTTTCGTTCCCGAAATGCAACCAACAACAAATGAAGCCTAAGAAACTACGTACTAGTTATATTATGCCTCATATAATCATGTTCAAAGAAATTTTCGGGTTAAATGACTTGATAAGTACATTTTGGGAGCGAAAAGGCCAAAATAGGCCGGAAATGGCCTTTTCGTTCCCGAAATGCAACCAACAACAAATGAAAGCCTAAGAATCTACATACTAGTTATTTATGCCTCATATAATCATGTTCAAAGAAAATTTGGGTTAAATGACTTGATAAGTACATTTTGGGAGCGAGCAAAAGGCCAAAATAGGCCGGAAATGGCCTTTTCGTTCCCGAAATGCAACCAACAACAAATGAAAGCCTAAGAATCTACATACTGTTATATTATGCCTCATATAATGATGTTCAAAGAAATTTGGGGTTAAATGACTCGATAAGTACATTTTGGGAGCGAAAAGGCGAAAATAGGCCGGAAATGGCCTTTTCGTTCCCGAAATGCAACCAACAACAAATGAAGGCCTAAGAATCTACATACTAGTTATATTATGCCTCATATAATCATGTTCAAAGAAATTTGGGGTTAAATGACTTGATAAGTACATTTTGGAGCGAAGGAAAAGCCAAAATAGGCCGGAAATGGCCTTTTCGTTCCCGAAATGCAACCAACAAAATGAAGCCTAAGAAACTACGTACTAGTTATATTATGCCTCATATAATCATGTTCAAAGAAATTTTCGGGTTAAATGACTTGATAAGTACATTTTGGGAGGGAAAAGGCCAAAATAGGCCGGAAATGGCCTTTTCGTTCCCGAAATGCAACCAAACAACAAATGAAGCCTAAGAATCTACATACTAGTTATATTATGCCTCATATAATCATGTTCAAAGAAATTTGGGGTTAAATGACTTGATAAGTACATTTTGGGAGCGAAAAGGCCAAAATAGGCATGCGGAAATGGCCTTTTCGTTCCCGAAATGCAACCAACAACAAATGAAGCCTAAGAATCTACTACTAGTTATATTATGCCTCATATAATCATGTTCAAAGAAATTTGGGGTTAAATGACTTGATAAGTACATTTTGGGAGCGAAAAGGCCAAAATAGGCCGGAAATGGCCTTTTCGTTCCCGAAATGCAACCAACAACAAATGAAGCCTAAGAATCTACATACTAGTTATATTATGCCTCATATAATCATGTTCAAAGAAAATTTGGAGTTAAATGACTTAAAGTACATTTTGGGAGCGAAAAGGCCAAAATAGGCCGGAAATGGCCTTTTCGTTCCCGAAATGCAACCAACAACAAATGAAAGCCTAAGAATCTACATACTAGTTATATTATGCCTCATATAATCATGTTCAAAGAAAATTTGGGTTAAATGACTTGATAAGTACATTTTGGGAGAGAAAAGGCCAAAATAGGCCGGAAATGGCATTTTCGTTCCCGAAATGCAACCAACAACAAATGAAGGCCTAAGAATCTACATACTAGTTATATTATGCCTCATATAATCATGTTCAAAGAAAATTTGGGGTTAAATGACTTGATAAGTACATTTTGGGAGCGAGAAGGCCAAAATAGGCCGGAAATGGCATTTTCGTTCCCGAAATGCAACCAACAAACATGAAGCCTAAGAATCTACATACTAGTTATATTATGCCTCATATAATCATGTTCAAAGAAAATTTGGGTTAAATGACTTGATAAGTACATTTTGGGAGCGAAAAGGCCAAAATAGGCCGGAAATGGCCTTTTCGTTCCCGAAATGCAACCAACAACAAATGACAGCCTAAGAATCTACATACTAGTTATATTATGCCTCATATAATCATGTTCAAAAGAAATTTGGAATTAAATGACTTGATAAGTACATTTTGGGAGCGAAAAGGAAAAAGCCAAAATAGGCCGGAAATGGCCTTTTCGTTCCCGAAATGCAACCAACAACAAATGAAAGCCTAAGAATCTACATACTAGTTATATTATGCCTCATATAATCATGTTCAAAGAAATTTGGGGTTAAATGACTTGATAAGTACATTTTGGGAGGGAAAAGGCCAAAATAGGCCGAAAAGGCCTTTTCGTTCCCGAAATGCAACCAACAACAAATGAAGCCTAAGAATCTACATACTAGTTATATTATGCCTCATATAATCATGTTCAAAGAAAATTTGGGTTAAATGACTTGATAAGTACATTTTGGAGCGAGAGCAAAAAGGCCAAAATAGGCCGGAAATGGCCTTTTCGTTCCCGAAATGCAACCAACAACAAATGAAAGCCTAAGAATCTACATACTAGTTATATTATGCCTCATATAATCATGTTCAAAGAAATTTGGGGTTAAATGACTTGATAAGTACATTTTGGGAGCGAAAAGGCCAAAATAGGCCGGAAATGGCCTTTTCGTTCCCGAAATGCAACCAACAACAAATGAAAGCCTAAGAATCTACATACTAGTTATATTAGCCTCATATAATCATGTTCAAAGAAAATTTGGGTTAAATGACTTGATAAGTACATTTTGGAGCGAAAAGGCGAAAAGGCCAAAATAGGCCGGAAATGGCCTTTTCGTTCCCGAAATGCAACCAACAACAAATGCAAGCCTAAGAATCTACATACTAGTTATATTATGCCTCATATAATCATGTTCAAAGAAAATTTGGGGTTAAATGACTTGATAAGTACATTTTGGGAGCGAAAAGGCCAAAATAGGCCGGAAATGGCCTTTTCGTTCCCGAAATGCAACCAACAACAAATGAAGCCTAAGAATCTACATACTATTATATTATGCCTCATATAATCATGTTCAAAGAAATTTGGGGTTAAATGACTTGATAAGTACATTTTGGAGGAGCAAAAGGCCAAAATAGGCCGGAAATGGCCTTTTCGTTCCCGAAATGCAACCAACAACAAATGAAGCCTAAGAATCTACATACTAGTTATATTATGCCTCATATAATCATGTTCAAAGAAAATTTGGAGTTAAATGACTTGATAAGTATTGGGAGCGAAAAGGCCAAAATAGGCCGGAAATGACCTTTTCGTTCCCAAAATGCAACCAACAACAAATGCAAGCCTAAGAATCACATACTAGTTATATTATGCCTCATATAATCATGTTCAAAGAATGATGGGTTAAATACTGATAAGTAATTTTGGGAGCGAAAAGGCAAAATAAGCCAAATAGCCGGAAATGGCCTTTTCGTTCCCGAAATGCAACCAACAAATGAAGCCTAAGAATCTACATACTAGTTATATTATGCCTCATATAATCATGTTCAAAGAAATTTGGGTTAAATACTTGATAAGTACATTTTGGGAGCGAAAAGGCCAAAATAGGCCGAAATGCCTTTTCGTTCCCAAATGCAACCAACAACAAAGCAAGCCTAAGAATCTACATACTAGTTATATTATGCCTCATATAATCATGTTCAAAGAGAATTTGGGGTTAAATACTGATAAGTACATTTTGGAGCGAAAAGGCCAAAATAGGCCGGAAATGGCCTTTTCGTTCCCAAATGCAACCAACAACAAATGCAAGCCTAAGAATCTACATCTATTTATATTATGCCTCATATAATCATGTTCAAAGAGAATTTGGGTTTAAATGACTTATAAGTACATTTTGGGAGCGAAAAGGCCAAAATGGCCGGAAATGGCGCTTTTCGTTCCCAAATGCAACCAACAACAAATGCAAGCCTAAGAATCTACATACTAGTTATATTATGCCTCATATAATCATGTTCAAAGAAATTTGGGGTTAAATGACTTGATAAGTACATTTTGGGAGCGAAAAGCCAACATAGCCAATAGGCCGGAAATGGCCTTTTCGTTCCCGAAATGCAACCAAACAACATATGCAAGCCTAAGAATCTACATACTAGTTATATTATGCCTCATATAATCATGTTAAAGAAATTGGGTTAAATACTCATTATAGTACATTTTGGGAGCGAAAAGGCCAAAATAGGCCGGAAATGACCTTTTCGTTCCCAAATGCAACCACAACAAATGCGAAGCTAAGAATCTACATACTAGTTATATTATGCCTCATATAATCATGTTCAAAGAGAATTTGGGGTTAAATACTTCATAAGTACATTTTGGGAGCGAAAAGGCAAAAGGCCAAATAGGCCGGAAATGGCCTTTTCGTTCCCGAAATGCAACCAACAACAATGCAAGCCTAAGAATCTACATACTAGTTATATTATGCCTCATATAATCATTTCAAAGAGAATTTGGGGTTAAATACTCATAAGTACATTGGGAGCGAAAAGGCAAAATGGCGGAAATGGCCTTTTCGTTCCCGAAATGCAACCAACAACAAATGAAGCCTAAGAATCACTACTATTATATTATGCCTCATATAATCATGTTCAAAGAGAATTTGGGGTTAAATCACTTATAAGTACATTTGTGGAGCGAAAAGGCCAAAATAGGCTGGAAATGGCCTTTTCGTTCCCGAAATGCAACCAACAACAAATGAAAGCCTAAGAATCTACATACTAGTT